>NW_019154093.1:50509328-50707636 GCF_002288905.1 Enhydra lutris kenyoni
TAAAAAAAAAAAATATATATATATATATATATATATATATATATATATATAGAGAGAGAGAGAGAGAGAGAGAGAAATATATAGATTATATCTATATAGATATATATATCTATAGGTAGATAGATATATATCTCCAAAAGTATAAACAATAATGCAGAAGTGGGATCTGCCTTTACTCTTTCCGTACACTTACAAGAACTCAATCTTTTAGTTAAAACAACCAAAGTGGGCAGTGATTATTATTCTTAAATGAGAGCAATATGGCAATGCTTCACATGGGAAAAGTGGAACTGAATGAGATGAAATGGAGAAACTTAGAAATGGTCAGGAGAAATGAATTCAAAAGCAAATTGTAAGTAATCTTTGGCTGAGAAACCTGAGGCTAAAATACAAAATTAAGCTAATTTCTGAGGAATCTACTTATTCCTTATTTGTACTAAATGTTTTATGACAAGTGTATTGCTTCAGTTTGGGAAGAATCAAAAAGATAATGGAATTAGCTGAAGTTGCTTATTTTAAAAATCCCTTGTTTCTTCCCTAAATTTGAGTTTTTCTTTGTACTTTTCACATTATGATATAGAACATTTACTGAATAAATACCAATTTGAGTGAAAATGATATTAGGTTTTGATGATCTACCTATTTTTAGCCTAAGGACTAAGTGATTTTCTGAATTCACATTTTCATCATTTTAATGAAAATGAAGTAATATGCTGAATGGTATTTTCTTAGATTGTACTAAGGTTTACTACTCTGGATTTCTCATATACACTATGTCATTCATTTTTTCCTGAGTCAGATATATTACAAACATGCAGATACATTTTTACTGCAAACAGAATACCACAAGCTTAAAAGTGAATTTTATTATGTTCCTTGACCTTTTTAAAGTTATTTATTCTAATACTAGCAATAGCCTATCTATAATGAAACAGAGCTTTGCTAAATTTATATAGTTTTGAATTATTCTTGCAGGTTTTTGTCACAACAGTGTCAATTTAGTACTTAAAGGATTTATGTCTGCTTGCACCTGTTCTTAGGACAAGATTTGGAATTTGCTTTTTTTCTTTTTTATTAACATATAATGTATTATTTGTTTCAGGGGTCTAGGTCTGTGATTCATCAGTTCATAGCACTCACCATAGCACATACCCTCCCCCAAAATTTGCTTTTTCTTACTCTGTGTTTTTATTACTGTATCTGTATATGTATTTTTTTTTCCCCAGGAGGTCAGGAAATATTTTATTGACAACTAGGGACATGGCCATAAGACAGGGAAGCACACAGGACTGCAAACTAAAACCCAATAGCCGGCAAGGGCCCTTTGGGCCAGGAACCCTGCATCCTGGGGTCCTCACGGTCTCCCACCAAACAACACTGAGCATCCAGAAGAAGGGGCAGTGGCTCTGGTGTCCCACAGAGTGAGAGGATATATGATGCCTCATTTCGAGAGACAGGGTAAGGAGGTAAAATGGAGGGAGGGTCCATCACTGCCTAAGACCACCTCCTCCTCTCAGAGCCAACACCAGATGGAGGACTGAACCACCTAGGATCTTGTAATCAGCTGCTGTCTTCTCATCATTCATCTGTTTTCCACTGTAGATGAGCCGCTGCTGCTGTGGTGGGATTCCCTCTTTCTCCTCCACACGCTCCTTGATTCGCTCCACCTTGTCTGTAGGTTCAATGTCAATTTCAATCTCCTTTCCGGTCAGCGTCTTCACTTTAATTAGCATCTTCTTCCCAGTTTGGACCTGCACACAGATACTTTGCTGCTTCTACCGCTGCAGTCGCCGCTGCCGCTCCCCAGCAATCTCCTTGCGGGAGTCACTTCTGCTTCCGGGTCACTGACTGGCTCCCTTTTTTTTTTTTTTTTTTTTTTCCCCGGGAGGTCAGGAAATATTTTATTGACAACTGGGGACATGGCCATAAGAGAGGGAATAAATGTTGAAGCCTGGCTTATTAAAAAGATATAAAAATGGTGTCATTTCTGCACAATAACCAAGACACTACTTTCTAAGTCAAAATTTCAACGTTTTTGATAACTATATATAATGGTTCAGTTTAAGCCATTATAGTACCATTCAGTATATAACTCTGTAGATACACTGAACTACATTTTTAAAAGGGAGATTAACTGGGCAATATTTCACATGGGACAAAACAGGACTGAGATGAAACTTCTTAAAGCTTCCAAAGTGCCTAACATATTGCTTAAGGAAAACCTAAACATAGGGTGAAAATTGTCTCAATAAATTTTCTCTCATAAATAATACAACAAACTTTTAATAAATTCTAGCTTTGAAGGAAATTTGTTGTAAACCAACAGGACTTTTTGTTTGTATAAGAAAATACTTTGGGGGCGCCTGGGCGGCTCAGTGGGATGAGCTTCTGCCTTCCGCTCAGGTCATGATCTCAGCGTCCTAGGATCCAGCCCAGCATCAGGCTCTCTGCTCAGCGGGGAGCCAGCTTCCCTCTCTGTCTCTTTGCCTCTCTGCCTACTTGTGATCTCTCTCTGTCAAATAAATAAATAAAATCTTTTAAAAAAATAAAAACATATTTTCAAATGCTAAGTGCTTCTAGATACACTATGTGTTATGCAAAGCTTTTATCTCCTGATGGGTGACAACAGATTCTTATTAAAGACAAACTTTTATCATATTAGACCCAATAAATCATTAATATCTTTTCCTAAGAGCTTGAACCTCATTCTGACCACAATCTAAAACATTTTACACCACTCTGCATATCACCATTATGTTGCAAATGTCTAATAGAGCTCATTTTTACCATTTAGACAATTTAACTAGGACTATTATTCCTGGGTCAAACCAGCCCTCTTGAAACCCTGGTTCAAATATTCCCCTGGAAATGGCCAAATTCTCAACTGACAAGTGCAAGTAAATTCCTGCACTATATTTGTCAGTATTCACAATTATACCTCCAGTGTATATTTGATAAATGATTACTAAATACCTTGACTACTTTATCAATAAATGAATTGGTTTAGTTTGTTGTTTTCCAAAGTTTGGTCAACGGAAGACTAGTCCTCAGAGATGCATTTCAATTAAAGGTACCATAGTGAAATTAGTTTAGAAACTGATGCACGTTCTAGTCTCTTGCTGAAAACTCCCTCTGGATCTTAAGACACTAAAGACTCAGAGAGGTCCTAAAAGTAGAGAAACACATCGCAGTTTTTACACCTGATGTTTTACAAATCTACCTGATCATGGGGCTAGACATTGTTGTCACCATGTTCTATACATACATGAATAATCATTAAGTGATAACTTTCTCCAAATTAACCTAAAGACCTACTATCTTCCTCTCTGCAAACAAGCAGGTGTTAATTTTGATTTAAGGCACTATATGATGTTTTGTACACTTGAAATTATTTCAGGATGATTTATTTTATAATATAAAAAGATTTCCAGTCATTTAATTGAATGGAATATATACATATGTATATATATCTATATAAATCTTACAAATTATCCTATAAAATAGGGAGATACCAAACTATCCACACTGGTCTCGTCTTTGTCACTGAAAAAAAAGTCAAAAAATTAAAGCATTCATAGAATATTTTAACCTTATAAAAATAATGACAAATTTAAAAATTACATTTTTAAAAGTCAATATTATACCATGTGGTTATCAATCCAAAAACTAAGTCATACATGGCATTAATGTTATTACTGCATAACAAGATTTTTAACCAAAGTATTTCCTTTCTTTAAAGGAAGAATATTCTCACTTCTTTCTATATAAACATCTTAAAGAACAATAATATGAATACCAATGAGACTAGGATATGTTTCTTATTGAGACTTAGTATGATGTTTTAATGATGATAAAGCTATAAATTCCTAGGAAAAATAAAAGTCATAACTAAGTTGCTGACCTAATTCTATTTAGATTAATAATATTGTTGTTATAATCAATGATACTAGAGAGATATAAATGTGTCATTTCTAAATTCTAAAAGGGTCTGCCTTTCAGCTAACTAGGAGAGAAATTGACACCAATTTTGTTTACTCGACCTGACTTTAATAGCAGTAAAAGTTATCCCCATAGTGCTATTGCTGTCTGTACAGCAGAAGAAAATAACTGTGAAAACATATTTCATCACCTGAAAGCTTAATTAAAGCCAGACTCCTCTACTAAAAAGTGTGTGTGTGTGAGTGTGTGTGTCTGTGTGTGTAAGACAGAAATAACCATTTGATGACATGTTGTTGCTTTCTTATGTTAAACATTTTTATTATAGTAATTGAAATAACTTCACCATACAGATATTACATGCTGAAGCATGACAATGCAATATTAATTGCACATAGTGTTGACATTTCAAGCATATTTTCTGTAACAACATTTGCATTCATATACAGGTAGTAAACACATGGGGATAATTTGAGTCATGACTCATGGTAGCAAATGTATTGCTTTCAAGCTAATCTTGAAACCCAGAATCTTCAACAAATCTATTAATAGTTGATATTGTATCATGTACAGTAGTAACTATATGAACCAAGTCAGGACCAAGAACTACCATTGTTAACCTTTGAAAGAAAAATATCAGCATTATCTGATTACTTTTGCAAGGTAAGTCTTCTTACTAATTGAAAAAATATTAGTCTATTGAGCAATGACTTTACCAATAGTTTTCAAGTTAGTGGTGGGGATAAAATAAAAGTTTTATATAGCCCTTCTTAGATAATACAGCCCAGTTAATACAAAATATGTTATCTGAATAGATTTTCTTCAATATACCATATACCCACTTACGACAAGGCGAAAAATCACCAAAAAGGGTGGCAATCTCAAGGAGTGCCATAAGTTTTAATATACTACTTTTGGTTTGCAAAACTGTTATTTGTAGCCATGTACCTTGGTTCAAAGAGTCTAGACAATGTTTTTTAGGTATAGAAACTTGATTCTTAGAAGTCTCAGCAGACAAACTGAACTCTAATAACACATTTTACCTAAGTTTAATTTTTGCTGAAGTAAAAATACACCACCATAAAATTCAAGGAAAACCAATATTTAAAAGGCAGGATTTATCCTTTCTGGACTTTGTCCATCAAAGGTCAAAACTTCAAAGGTTATAGGAGGAAGAAGAGGTGGCGGTGAAGGAAGGAAAAAAGAAAGAAAAAGCAGCATAAGGAATACAATTTTGATAATGAATATATTTCTAATTTTTTAATTTATTTGTAAATAATATTTACCCAAAATATTTAGATAACTAATTCAGAACCTGAAAACATAAGTTTCTCAATTTAAAGAGAAAAGCCAATATTTAAAAATCATTAGATCACAGCAACACAACTAAGTGAAGTTACACTTTTTATTGCTTAACCTTAGAGCCAGTAAACTAAGACTCGAAATGTAAACTAGCATTACAGAACAGAAAAGGAAGGTATTTTCTGTCACTCTTCTCGAGGTATTTGCTATTATTTTTTAAAGAAAACACATTTAAGAATGAATCAGTGCTTTGCAGAAACCTAGAAATAATCGACTTTATGCAACTATCAACTTTTTTGGTATATTTGAAAAGGTCAAATATGTCTATGTTTAGATTTAAAAAGAATTTGTACATAGAATGGCTTTGATATGATAAAGATGAAAGCATTTGGATTAATTTGTACTAAAATGTGAAATTTCAAGTTAGATAACAAAATTCTATAATCATATGCTTTCCAAATTAAAAAGAAAATTAGAATGAAGTCCTTGATGTCTAGAAGCCTCCATCATCTAGTTGTTTGTAAATACTACGTGAAAAGAAAGTTGGGTTTTTTGTTTGTCTGAGTTTGGTTCATTTTAGTTTTAGGGAGGAGGAATTAGTAGGCAATTTTCGTGTATTTAGAAATATGAAAAAAATCTGTATAAACCTTTGCATCTGGCAGAGGTTATTTCCATATTTGATCCTATTATAACTTCGTTTTTATATAAGCAAGGTAAATAAAATGCTAGTAAAATAAAATGTGTTGCTAGTAAAAATAAACATAATATGAATCATAATAGTTCCCTCAACAGATTACATAAAGCAAATGGTAACTAATTACAAGGCTGGATAATTAAAGTGAAAACAAATCTGCCATCTCATACCATGTTCATAGATGAGGTTTAAAACTAAGGTTGCTTTTTGTATAATTTTGGAAATCATTGCAATCATATATAGTTCTGGGAAGCATTCTAATCTTAGATTTACAGAATGAGTAGGGACTTTTTTTTTAATAACAGAATGATTATAACTTTAATTTTAAGTAAACCAAATTCCCTATTAAAAACTCCTGGTAATATTGAATAACTTCTGAAGTTTTTCAAATAAAGTTACTTTCTCTCCTGGAAGAGAGAGAAAATCAGACCCGTACTATCACTTATATTGATATGTTTTCACCTTATGAATAAAAAATTTATAATAAAATCTGAGGAATATTTTATACCTCTAAAACATTTCTATGGCCTCTAGAGATTTTCATGATTTACTACTGAATCTTCTCTTCTTAGTTTCTCATTAGGGAGTAAGCACTATGGCAACCATAATCCACAGCAAACCAGGTAGTATAATTAAATAATGAGCACATGGCTTTTATTCACAACATTATCACATCAAACCCGATCAGCATAAATATGCAAATGTGAGCAAGAAAATTCTAGTGCTCAAAAAAACCCAGATCTAAGTAGCTAGAGAAATAAAATTTGTTCATTAATTAGTTGGGTAGTTTCACACATTTTAACTTTTTTTTTCAAAGGTTCTTAAATAGTGTGCATGGGTGTGTGTGTGTGTGTATGTGTTTTCTAAGGGGAGAGGGTTCATCCCCACGTTGAGCATTCTTGTTTTAAATAAAAACTTTGTTCTTTTATCATTAAAGACAGAAGTCCCAAAGCACCCACTCTAGCACACTAAATAACTGTTTTGATTTAAGTTAATGCAAGTGAGTGACCAACAAACTGGATAGATATCACATACCAGACACTTGAAAATTATGTTTCATTTGTGGACAAATCATGAATTTAAAAGAAAATTATTAAAAATGCTTCATGAAAAGACCTACTTGCTTCTCTTACAGTGATTTTGTAATATCCCAATTTTTGCATTATTTATTCTAAGAAATCTGTAATATATTTAAGAATTCACAAAATGGAGTCACAAACACTCCAAGTTATACTTAATTTCCTTTACTCTGACATCCTTATCCTCTTTTTCCTCAAAGACTATAACAAATTCTTCTTTGGGATGCATTTAGCAAGGAAAACTATCTACTGGAATATGGATGTTAGGTAATCATAAAGAATCAAGTAGTGATAATTTAAGGAAAAACCTATTTTAGCCTATCACAGCCTCAGAATATGGCTTTAAAACCAAAATAGATCTAACTTACAACTTTGGGTTGCCAATTATCCTTTTTGCAAATTAAACTAGGATAGTTTGTTTCTCTCAGTTTTCCTGTTTGGGGGCCATTTCTTGATTTACCGGGAGTAGTTTCTAGGATACTAAAAGGTAAAACACTCCTAAATTTTGTTAATAATTAGTATCTGTGAGAAAGTAAGACTGTTGGGAGAAGTTTAAACAAACTTCTAAAAGATGCATATTGTAATTTCTAAGGATTTCCATGTCAATGATAGTGCTATTTATATTTTTATGGAAAACTGAAACCTCACCTCACTCCCTCACTCATTGTTTTTGAAACTACAAGCAAGAAAAGGAAGTAAATTGCTATGAAATGTATGTATAATAACTTCAGACAGAAAACTCCATCCTCTATTTTGATTTTAGAAAATTCTCAAGGGTACATCCATGACTAATAATATCTAGTAACCAGAATCTTCTATTTGCAACAATTAGATTATTTTCTATGCTGCAATGTGAAGCTCTATATTAGACTTCATAATGTAAGTCGGTTTCATCATTAAGAGACATAAAATAAGTGTGACACATTATCCTATAACACCAAAATGAGTTTGAAATGTCAACTCTTCTACTTCCAAAGAACAGAAGAAACTGTATCTGATCATACATACCCATCGGAGATATACTTTCCAAATAAAAGTGAGTGGTATGAGATACAAAAATCAGATGGAAAGATTCTGTCATCAGCATCATTTTCTGTTCCTTTATGTGACTCCCAATGAAAAGTAGAAAATAAAAGTTTGTTTACATTTTGTTTAATTTTAACCCACTGGATTGTCTTCCATTGTAGATCACTGCATGGCCTTACTAAAGCCTTACTGAAAATGTACACTATCGCAAGTAGCTAAATTTCCACATAGAGGAATAAAAAATTGGGAAAATCAGGTTGAAATTTTTATAGTACTTTGTAGTGTGCTACAGTAATGATAAACCCGTTTTATATTTAATTCTATCATCAAGCAACACCAGGCTTCTAGCTTTGTTTTTCATTTTAAATGGCTACTATATATAAGAGAATTAATAAGGTTTTATACTATTAATGCTTTTTCAAGTCAAAAGAAGTGTTATCTAGAAAATAATTTAACACTGAAATGGGATCAATTCTGTTTTATATACTCTGCAGCAAAAATAACATTTCTAGTAGGAAGATATTAATTATAAACCTAGCAAATTCTAGACATTCACATATTTGTGTAAACAATTTAACATGGTTTATTACATTTCCAGAAAGGTTAAGTCTTATATCCAGTTTTCTGCTAATTCTTCTTTCATATATTATAATAAATATATGTTATTTTAGTGCACATGTATATATTTTCACACATATATGTCATATATACATAAAACAGCACTTAATGGTCACTTTCTTTGCATGTTTAAATTGGAGGGGAAAAAATGAATTGCTATTATGCATAATCCATGGCAATCTTCCTTTTGTTTCACAAATGGCCATATCGGGATGTAAACAAAACATTGGAGCGAGTCATTCCAGGTGAACTGTATTTCAAGGTGTAGGTTGGTGTTCTCATGAAGAATTGTGTACTTCCTGGTAATAAATACCTACAAATGACAGTTAAAAAATTATACTTTACAAAAAAGTTAATATTAACATCTCTCACTAAAGTGTTCTGTGGTTAATAATTTATATATGCTACATGAGAAACAATACTATAACAACAATGCATTCTACATCAAAAAAATGTTCTCTCCCAAGCTCAGGTGGGAAGGTGAAAGATGGTCATAAAAGCCTCACTTAAAAAGCTGAATATAGTTGCAACATATGATCTTAGTATCTCGAGACAACCCCGAAAAAGCCATTATACTCACATGCTAGTAAACTATTTCCATGGCTCATGTTAATTTGAAATTCATCATTAATCTCTATAAATAATACATGAAACTAGTCAAATATTTCTTAAAAACATGTGATATGAGAATTTGGCTGGCCACATTACCAATAATTGTTTGTTTCAAGGATGTTGGAAACATTAATTACAATTTGATGATATTTCATTAACATATTATGACTATAGGTAATCTAAGAGAAAAAGACTAAATTCATAATTATAAAATTTATATTCCTAGACCACATTGTTCTTATGATAACAGAACACCAAAAATAATCATGATTACAGGTTACATGCAATCCTTGCAGACAAATGTATTTCAGAATACATGAATTTTCCAGATTTTAAAATGATACAGTGTATATACTATATATAATATAATATCTCCATTGAGGCCTTGGAGCAGCATCCTGAAGTCAAACCATTAATATTTCTGTAGTGAAATGTATGAATACTCACAATAAACAGGATGAAAACAACAAATAACTTCATGTCAATTCAGGTCAGGTCAGATTTGCCAATAAAAAGGTCACTCTTCCTTTCTTTTTAGTTTTTAGAGATTTGAGAATAAGAAATTATAAATAAGAATGTGCACCTGTATAATTTGTTTCTCTCTGGAAAAACTTTGATTAGCATTAGGCCACTCCAATCTATATATCTAGAGAAAAAATGGAAATCCACAAGGAAATCCACATGAGCAAATGCAAGTAAACATGACTATTAAAAGTATAAACCCTGGTAATGACAAGATGGACATGCTATAAAGTCAGGACAAAGACATCTAGGAGGAATTTCCAAAACCAGGAGTAGCAAGTAGCAATAGAAGGAGACTTAGAAATTTTTGAAAAAATGAACAATGGTAGACAATCAACTCATTTATTTTTTTCACTTTATGTTAGAATCTTCCAACAACAGTATTCATACTTCCATATATACACAATGAAACTGAGGGCCAAGAGTACTATTAGCTACCTATTCTACATTAAATAATGTTGATAACTACTATGCTTCCATGCCAATGGAAAGTTACATTTATAGTTGGGTTATATGAATTTTGTAGAAGAATATGAACTCATTATGATCAAGCTGCATACAGCATTCAGATTAAAATGGAAGAATTCTCCATAACATCCATAAACATCATTTTATCATGAATTATCTAATAATATATTCTAAATCTATTACCTAGTATCACAAACTATAAATAATTGCTCAAATCATTAAGTTAATAGAGCAGTAAAATAATACACAACAAACCAAATTAAATCAAAATTGCACAATGGGTGATGAATAATGAAACAACTGGTTTCTCACATCACAGATTATATAAACTATTTTCTTAATATCACTTGGGTAATTTATATGGATTAATTATTATGTCAAGAGCTAGTGGAGTCATGATGATTAATCTGATATCTTCTGTCATGAAAAGGCTCCCGTCCTATCTAAGGCAAAGGTGCAAAAGAAAATAATGTGTTTGAACAAAACCCACTACTTTTTATTAGTTGAAAGTTATTCTACCTTCTATTGAAAATGCATTCTGATTATACTGATAATTATCAGAGCAAACAACAACTTCTACCAACTTCCTTTTGAACAATTTCCAAGCAAGAGTTACTACTGACATTACAATAACATTGACATATCCTTTTGAGTTAAAGATCTCCAGTCCACAGAGGAAAAATAAAAGTATAAAGTCTAGGGTTACAGCTAACCTATACTATTTTATTTAACACTATGTAATACTTAGGGTTTTCTATGTGCTCAGCACTATCCTAATTACTTTACAAATATTAAATCATTTACTTCTCATAACAATTCTATACAGTAGATATTATTGTATGCTTCATTTTATAGATGAATACACTGAAGCATAAAGGGGTCAATGTCTTCTTGCCCACAGTTACATAGCTAGTAAATGGCAGAGCTTAGACTCCAACTCCAGAATCAGTGTTGTGCACCAACTCCAGAATCAGTGCTCCTAGCAACTATACTATATTGTCATTTCTCTGTATGAATCTCAGTTTTAAAACTAATGGATACAAACTACAAAGTACAAAATAACCTAGAAAATAGAAGGTTATACATCCACAAACCTAAACTTTTTAAAAGAAGCAGAAAAAAACTAAAATGAAACTTTCATAAGAAAAAGAGTTGAGTATGAGCTTAAAAAAGAAAAAAAAAAGCATATGAAATCACATTGGAGGAAACATTTTGTTTCCCTAAAGCAAGTGCTGTGGGATATTTTAAAGCATTACAGGGAAACAGAATGGATTATTTGTCTTAATATCTCCATTAATATCTCTTGGGAGATCCCACACTAGCTGAACATCAAAGATTATTTTTGGAAATGTTCTTTGCAATGAAATTAAAATACAATTTGATTGTTTTTAGCAAGAAGAATATCTCTGGGAAGTACATTTATAGACTACCTATATCTAAAGAATCTGTTAAAGGACCAAAAAATGTGAAAAGTTTACAGCTTTACCTCTGTTCCATCTTACTCCTGATGTATAAAAATAGCTAACTTGTAAGTACCAAGGAGAAATACCGCAGATTACCCTGTTTGCTTCACACATGCACCCTCACTCCTCATCACTGAGGCTATGTGTACACAACCTCAAACATCCATCACATAGACATAATTGCCCAGTTCCTACTTGATGTAGAATTGGTCTGTCATGTACCGACTTACTGCTGACCATGAGGAACTCTAGAACATAAAAATTTCAAGACCAGTAGGGAATTAGCCTTGAAAACTTAAGCTACACCCACCTTCTGAGATTTTCCTGGAGTAAGATCAGGACCCCTGATAACCCCCAAATAAACTCAGCTTCCTGGTTTGGGGAACAAATGTAAATAAAGTTAATCATAATATTTATCCTGTGTTTAAATTTTTTTTCTACTGTGGTATAATTATATATATATGTGTGTGTGTGTGTGTGTGTGTGTGTGTGTGTAATCATGAAACTTACTAGTTTTTCATCTTTAAGTGTACAATTCAGTGTATTAAGTACATTTAAAATGCTGTTTAACCATCACCACAACCTAGTTCAGAACTTTTTCATCCCAAACAGAAACTCCTTGTCCATTGAACACCAAATCCCCATTTCCCCCCTCCCCATTCCCTAGTAAACTCTATTCTATTTTCTGTCTCTATGAATTTGCCTACTCTAGCTACCTCATATATAGTGGAATCATATACCGTATTTATCCTTCTGTGTCTGGCTCACTTAATTAGCCTGCTTTCAAGGTTCATCCATGTTGCAGCATGTGTCAGAATTTCATTCTTCTATATAAACTGAACACTATTCCATTGTATGTCTATATCACATTGTGTTTATCCATTCGTCTGTTGGTGGACACCTGAGTTGTTTCCACCTTTTGGCTATTATTGTGAATAATGTTGCTATAAACACTGTTGTACAAGCATCTATTTGAGCCCTTGTTTTCAGTGCTTTTGGGTATATATCCAGCAGTGAAATTGCTGGGTCATACGGCAATTCTATATTTAACCTTTTGAGGCACTACCAAACTTTTCCACAGCAGCCACTTCATTCCACGTTCTGAGATAGTGAAAGCAGGGCATAAGGATTCCAACTTCTCAATATCCTTACCAACATTTATTATTTTGCATTTGGGGGATAATAGCCATCCTAGTGAGTGTGGATCATTCCATTGTTTTAACTTTGATTTGGGCAAGGGGTTGGGGAAAGCTCTAGTTTCAAGTCCTACCTCTGTGCAGCATAGCTAGTAATGTGGGTTTGGAGAAGTCATTTAACCTCTTCAGGCCTCAGTTTTCAGTTTTCTCATCTGTGGAAAGAGTCCAGTAGTTTCTCCCATGCTTGGCTCACAGAGTATAGAGCCAATGAAATAGTGCACAAGTGTGAAATATAACTTACGTGTTACGAACATCAGCCTCACAAGGCAAGACAATCCTTGTTCTGAAATATATGTTTCAAGCTATCATAGCCTGGGGCCATATTGGTGTGATGTATTTAACTCAATTGTAAAAGTATAGTACACATTTGAAAGTGCATAAAACATAAATGTCCAGCTTAATAAATATTATAAAGTAATTACTTGTATAACTGCTACCAGGTTAAATAACTGAATATTCCTAACACCCCAGAGCCCAGTATTACAGTATTACAGAGCCCTTCCCTTCTTCCCAATATCATCCCCATTTTCTCATAGACTGTTTGGTTTTTCCCCTAGAAGTTAGTAGGACTTCTTATATGATCTAAGAATCTTATATAGGTTATATGGATTGCACATGCCTTCTTCCATTCATTGGCTTGCTTTTTCACCCTCTTAATGGGGTCTTCTGATGAATATATATTCTTAATTTTAATATAGTAAAATTCATTTTCTCATTTATGATCTGCACCTTTTGGCCCTATTTTTTTTATAATATTTGCTTACCTCAAAGTCATGAAAATATTGCCCTGCATTATCTTCTGTAATCTTTAGTTTTGCCTTTCACATTTGTGTAGACAATTTTTTTTTTTTTTTTTTGCGTATGGTTTTGGTAAAATCAAGTTTCTTTTTTTAAATTATTATTTAGAAACCCAACTGTCTCATCACCATTTTAAAAAATAAATTTCTTTTTCGCATTTGTCATAAATCATATATACCTCTTTTTCTCATAAATTAAGTCTCTATAGATATGCCTGGATCTACTTATGACTTTTCTGAATGGTTTCATGGTCTGTCTATACTTTTGACAATATTACACTGTCTTAAATTACTTTAATTTATTATAAGTCTTAGTACACTATAGTTAAAAAATCTTACCATTATATTTTTCTATTTCAAGAGTGTCTTATCTATTCTTGGCCCTTTGTTTTTCTGTATAAATGTTAAAACAAGCTTTGGTCAAAGACTGCCTCCTCCAAAAAATTTGTTGAGATTTATATTATGACTACATTGAATTTGGAAATGTTCAGAACTATTTACAAGCTGACATTTGATTATATCGATCCTATGATGAATAAGGTATATCTTCCCATTTTTTACATTTTGCTAAATAAAATTCTTGTACATTTTTGTTACATTTATTACTAAGTATTAATTATTCTTTCTACAACTGAAAATATCATACCTAAAATTTCATACTCTTGCTGTTTGTTGCTGATATTGGAAAAATACAATCGATTTTCTTATCTTTACTTTGATTTCACTAAACTTGTTAAATTTACTTAATAATTTATCTGTAGATTTATTTTGATTTCTACAAACAGATTCATATCCATTAGTAAAGAGTTCAGTTTAGTGCTTTTTATTTCTTTTGCTTGACTTACTGAACCAACTAGAACCTCTACTACAATGTTAAATAGAAGTTATAATAAGAGGCAATCTTGTCTTATTCCTCATCTGAGAAGGAAAGCCTTCAACATTTCATCCTTAAGTAAGGTTTTATAAGTTTTGTAGTTATTCTTCATCAGATTAAGGAATTTCCCTTTTGTTTCTAGCTTGCTACACATTTTTTTAAAATCACATATACTGAATTCTATCAAATGATTTAGCTGTATCTTTTGAAATGATCTTTTATTCTATTAAAATCACACTGATCACTTTTTAATGTTATTTCACCCTTAAAGTGATGCAATAAACAGAAATTGGTCATGGATACATTATCCAATTTAAAGTTCCTGAGTTCATTTTGCTGGCATTTTATTTAAGACTTTTGCATCTATGCTCAGGAGTAACACTGAACTTTCACTATCCTTTGACATAATGTTTTGGTTAGGTTTTAGAATCAATGGTATGGGAGTTTCATTAAACAAGGTGCAGAATGTCCTCTCCTTTTCCGTTCTCTGGATGGGTTTAATAGAATTGGATAGTGAAGACCTGTGAATCTGGAATTATCTTTGTGAGAGGGATTTTAATTACTGATCCAATTTCTTCAATAGTAAGACTATTTACTATTTTTTATATAGGACTTTCTAACAAGAAATTTTGTCATTTTTGGTAATATATGTTTTTCCAAGAATTTGTTAATCTAAATTACCAAATCAGCATGAAATTGTTCATATTTTCTTATAAAATTTTCAATGCTTGTAGGATCTGTAGTGATGTCTCGATCTTTGTTCTTGATGTTAACTCTTTCCTTTCATATTAGTCTTTCCAAAGACATATTTTGGCCATGTTGATCTTCTTTATGCTATTTGTTTCATTATATTATTAATTTCTGCTGTCATTTTTATTCCCTTTCTCTACATTCTTTGGGTTTATTTTAATGTCATTTTGTCACTTTTCAAAATCATTGCTGATGTCATTTAATTTTTGCCTTTCCTTTTGCCTAATGTGTTCATGTAAGTCTATAAATATGCCTATAATAATTATTTGTCTACATATTACAATTTTCTGTGTGTTATCATCCAGTTCAAAATACTTTTGTATATCCATTATGATTTCTTTGATTCATGAGGTAATTAAAAGTATTTTTTTTATCCTTCCAAAGTATGGATATTTCAATTTTAATTTTTGCCTTTGTTTTATAGCTTAATGGCATGGGATCAGGAAAAAAAAAAAAAAAAAAAAACCTCTGTATGATTTAAGTCTTCTGAAACTTGTTAAAATATGCTTAATTATTTTACTTTATGATTGACTTTTATAAAAGTTCCTGGTGTACTTGGTGTTTCATATTCTGAGATTATTGGATTGGCTTCTATATATGATAGTTAGGTCTTTTAGTTACATTGTTAACATGGTCTATATCTTTAATTTTTAAAAAATACATTTATATGTTGAAATATACATATACATACAAATGTAGAAAAAACATATCTATAGATAGATCAACCAATCTCAAAATCTCCATCTATGGTTGTAGATTTGTCTATTTTTCCTTGTAATTCTGTTAACTTTTGCCTTGCAAAACATTGGGAACACTGTTACTCCTAGGAATCTAGGATGTTCACCAATATTCCCACCTTTGGCAGGCCTTGAACTCCTACTTTTTCCATTAGGCCATGATCTATCAAAAGTGTTACTAAGTACTAACAAGCACTCATCTAGAACCTGGTTACCTCTCCAACGTCTTCAAGTAAGGTTTTCGTACTTTGTCTAGCTTTTCTAGTTGTCATTAAAGGGAGGATTTGTCCAAAAACCTAGTGCTCTGTTACCAAAGGCAAAAGTCTGCACTCAGTGGTTTTTAAAAATATTTTTAACCATGACACCCCTTATGAAATGAGCTTACATGGAAGTTCATGAAATATAGAAACACAGAGATGTTGATGATAGAAAGTATTTGGAGATCCCAAAGCTTCCCAAGTAAGTGTAGTTACAGTAAAATATTGAGCTGGTCCCAAGAACTTTAGTTTCCTGGAGATAGATAGATAGATATCTGAGCTTATATATCAGTTCTATTTGCTTAGTTAGGAGTGTACCTCTGAGAAATGGCTTTCCACTTGGTATGCCTATTAAGTTGTTATTTTTATAAGACTTAAAGATTCAAGTCTTTGTTCCATGGAATGGGTGACATGCACACTTTAAAGTCTCTTTCGAAAGAACATGCAGATCTTTCATCAAGATAAATATGGTCCATAAACCTGACTGATGTTATCTCTATTTTCTTCTCTTTAAATTTTACAGATAAATTACCTAAATATATATCTCCTCATAAAGTGTTTAGGTATACATCATATATTATTTATATTAGGCATATATATTAATTTATAAATATTAATATATACTTTATTAGGTATACTTCATAAAAGAAATTTATCTATTAATAAATATCAAATTAAGTGACTTCTACATGTAAAGTAAAAAGCTATAGGTTCCTAATTGATAAGGGAAGAAAATATGGCCAGTTTTCACATGTTTTTAAATTAATGTGACATCAACTTGGGTTTTAATAGCTAGGTATGAGGAGGATGTGTTTATTTCTCTCTCCTCCTTGTGTTTCAAGTAGAAGAATTTCCACCAAATTTCTGGCCTTTTACCAGAAGTAAGTTATCTGATTTTCAGGTTTAAAAGAAGGAAGCAGGTATGCCTGGCTCAGTCCCTTTCTCTTGTTGGATCAGCCTATCTGCAAAAAGGAGGCATCCTTACTTGCTCACTAGCCAACACTAACAGAACTAGACTTTATGGGGTAGTATTAGTGGAACGTTTGGGTTGATCTAGATCTGCCCATCACTGGATCAGTACATTTAATTCTAGAACTCAATTTTAGAGAACTTACTTGGCTCACATCTACACCATAGTCCCTCAGTGCAGCTTTACTCAGTAACGAAGCTACATTCTGATGATCGTCTGTCTGATTCCTACATTTCTCTCTCTCTCAAATGGTTCTGAACTTGGGTGGGAATAAAGGGTATGTTTTACTAACCCCTCTTCACCCAGAATTCTTACAATCGTCATATTGGGGTTATACTGAGTATTTAACAGAAGTTCAGAACTCAAGATTCCAGAATAGGAATATCTCTACTGACCACCAGAAAGGGAAGAAAATAAAAAGGCCTGACACAATTGTAAGGTATAACTTCTCCCTCCAGAGTGACCTCATTCTATTTTGCCTACCCACTAAAGTTATAAGAGCCCTCAATAGAAAATGTGTTACAAAATCTATAATTGCAAGAGTGACATTAAAGAGTTTGAAACCATCCTTCCTAGACTGGAACTTAATATTTTCCTGATCATCACTCCTTAAAGTGAAGCCTCTTCATTTATATGTTGTAATGTCTTAATGATGACCACCATTCTTTTAAATCATACAAAAACATTAATGAAAATAATGTTTTATTTCAATAATTTGCTTCAGTCAAATCATTAAACTGTAGAATATTGTTTTGATATTTACATATCTCAAATACTAATGGCTAGTTTTACCTCTCTCATTGTTGTGATCACTGCTGAATGATTTATAGGGGGAGAGTTAAAATCAGTTAAAGGTATGACAAAGTATAATGTCAGAATCCAAGACAAACAAAGATTAAAGTATATCTTTCAACACTTTTTGTGAAATATACTCCAAGCCATTCTGCTGTTGCAGGTCATTTTTAAAAAGTTAGCTTTATTAACTATTTTCTATGATCTCTTTAATAAGTAGATCAATTTCTAGGTGTTTCAAAAGACAATCCCGGCTATGGTGTTTCATTTTCCTCATCGCTTATTCAACTGTTAGTTGAATGCTATCATCATTTGACTATCACTTAGTTTTTCAAAGTCATAGTTCATTCTCTTCTATCCAGAGTAGTACTGTAACTTATACCTGTTAAAAATAAAGTCACATGTTCATCTTTAATTCTAATGGGCACTATGGATTATACAGAGAAATGGTATAATGTACTATTTTTTCAATCTGTGTATTTTCTGCAGCTTAAAAACAATATTATTTCTCATGATTTGTTAAACTACCTATTTTAATGACAGAATTTATTAAAATTCAATTTTTAAATGGAACTTAATGAAACTCAACTCCCATAGATGTGTGTCATGATGAAGGGAATAAAGATTAAACTAAAGGCATCTTCTCAACTTTTCAGGCTGAAGGATAAATTTGAAATCTCCCTATTGGTGAAAACAGTCAAGTTTATGTTTGGATGTTTTTCCTTGGCATTTGAAAGCAAAATTATATAAGCCAAATAATCTTATTTTCAAGTAGGTTATTTCTGTCACCTTCAGGTTTGTGGTTGCTGTCCTTGTTCGGTCCTTTAAAAGTAAAGATGGTGCAAATTAGAAGTCTTTTGTAGATAAGAGCATGTATGAATTTTCGGTCTTTAGCTTTTTCTATAGCTATATAAACAAAAAGAGACTTTCAATTTCAAACTGCACTGTGGCATTACTTTATATAAAACTCACAGGGTGTAGAAATGTGAACAAGTACCTGGAATTACCCCAATCAGTACCAATGCCTGAGACTGATCCTCTTGAGTCAGTTGCATATTTGTAAACCACTAGCAGGCACTGTTTACAAAGTTCAACCAGGCGCTGGCAACATTGGAGCTGCAAAGGAGTCACCACCTCTGGGCTTTTACTGAAAATACTCTCCCAAGAGGATCTGTTGGCATGGAAACAGACATGACCTCATGTGGCTGTTAAAAATGACAACCAGCTTTATCACTTACCTAGCAACAAACCAGTAAGGAAAAGTAGAAATGGACTCAGACATTTGAATTGACTACAAATGGTTGAAAGGTATAAAACAAATACAAATTTGAAAATTAATCTTTATAATAAAAAACACAACACAGAATTCATATACTATTTATCTTTAAAGATTTTACTGATGCCAAATGTGGGTAGCTATCAGGGTGGTTTCTCAACACCTCTGAAAAAAAAAGAGTTACTCTGTATTAAGGCATATGTAAAATACTGAGCTTATTTCTCAAAAGTCAGATATTCTAAAACTTTAGGTTTCCTAGAAAACCATCTTTACCTTTACATTAGTAATGACCCCACAGTAGAGTTTAAAATTTGCTTCAATTTCACTTGTGCCCTCTCTGTATTAGGAGAATTTAAGTGAATCCCTTGATTATGACCACTCCTCTCAAAACACTTCAAAGGTGTAATTATGTCCATGATATTCCTAGTATACAGGTTCTGTATTCTAGAAGTCATGTTATCTCAGCAGTGCTGCCTGACCATAATCACAAAGGTAATGCCCTTCCTCCTTAAGTTCACTCAGCTTATACCAAAGCATGTGGTAGTACAAACTATCTTGGTAAACTTCAAGTGTGTGTGTGTGTGCATGTATGCATGCACACAAGTAAACAAATACATATAATGTACTTGCAATTCCTAAATTTACCATACTGATCCAAATCAGGGAACACCTCATCACCCCAACCATGAAAAAGAGAGAGACAGAGAGAGAGAAGGAGACTTATTTCCTTAGTGTAAATGAAACTTTTCAAGTCTAAAGGGGAAAGTTTCGTTTGATACTTGGTAATGGTTCAAGTCTCATTTTACATAAACTGATTCACTTAACCCTTAGAGAAAGAAAAGAGTAGATTTTCAGAAAAAAAAAATTAAGGAAAATATTTTTCTGAAGAAATGTACTTCCCAATGGGAAATTCAAAGAGTCCACTTCCAATCTTCTATGGATATTTGATACCTTTGGAATTTTTAAAAATGTTTTAGAAACACAGAAAGGTATTTTTTAGTAGAAAGGTTACTGTTTATTTTTTCAGGAGAAACATGGTCCTAAAAAGATAGCATATCATCTGTGAATGACAGGTATTCTTAAAAGGAATTGGATTCAAATGAGTAGACTGAAAGGAATAAATTTTCTTCCATATTCTGAGATGTTTGGAACTAAAGATAATACTGTTTTTATTATTTTAAAAAAGTTATTTCCATTCAAGAAACAGGAATATGCTAGTTAAATTAACTCTAAAAATAAATTTTAATACTAAATATAAGAAAAACTGGCTATAATACATATGTGTTTGCATATATCCATATATATATCTATACATGTGTATATGTATAATCAACTTAATTTGATCAAGAAAAATATTGGAGAATACCAATTAATTAGGGAATGTGTTTATAATTAGTATGTCCTAATTTCAAAGCCCTATATGTTTAGGCCCAGAGAAATAAAAATTTCATATAAATACAAATATATACAGGAAAACCTCCTGTGTTTTGACTGTCTGCTTAGCACTTTCCTCTCCACTGAAATTCTGAGCATTGCTACATCCTCTCCTCTCAATTTGGATATATTTTTATTTTGATCCTTTGGAGCCATTTGATTAGATCCACTATCAAGTTACACACATCATGGTAATTTTTCTTTTCCCGATTTGGAGTATAGAGGTAAGAAAAGAACAAATAAAATGGAGGAAAGATAAAAGAGCTTCTTCTATCATAGTTTAATTTGATGTAACATTCTGAATACTACATTAGTTATAATCTGACCAGCTTTGGCTTCTCATTCTCTCATTCTTCCTTAAATACTTAAAATAAACATATGGACCAAAGTCCTTTACCAATTTTTGGTGTGTATGTTCCCCACCCCTAGCCAAAGACCACATTCTACTCTATTAATACATATTTAAGTGTCAGCACACCAGAACTCCTTATAAAGAAAAAAAGAAAATGAACAGGTCTTGCTTCATTTGGTATCAGGTTAACTTCTTGTGCACAAAGGAAACCTATCCTTCAAACTGAGTGTATTAGAACTACATCCCTCACTTCCTATCCACCAGCTGGCATAACTGAGTAAACGTGCAATGCCTCTGTAACGCTACAGTGTCTCGATTTTCAATATTAACACAAAAAATTTTTTTTTAAGGTTTTATTTATTTATTTGACAGAGAGAGATCACAAGTGGGCAGAGAGGCAGGCAGAGAGAGAGAGGAAGGGAAGCAGGCTTCCTGCCGAGCAGAGAGCCCAATGCAGGGCTCGATCCCAAGACCCTGAGACAATGACCTGAGCTGAAGGCAAAGGCTTTAACCCACTGAGCCACCCAGGCGCCCCTAGCGTAAAAATTTTTAAGAAGGTGAAAGTATATAGAAATAATTTACGATAGCAGTGCCTTTATCAAAGAACTCAAAGTCTTATCTGCTTTCTTTCTGAATCTAAAGTACAAAACAAAACAGAATTTGAAAAGAAAACAAGTGGTTTAGAAGTTCATTTGGTCCTCCCTAATCCTCAGAGATGTTTAACAGGAAAGAATTTTAAATGACCCTTTTTAGTAATGTAACAATAAGATACAGAATGCTAAATACTTCTGTCAACAAAGGGGAGTTGTTATTAATGAAATCCAGGACTTGAAAAGCCTCTCATTGTCCAGCAGTCCAATATTTTTCACCAACTTTCTCATCAAAACATTTAAGAAAGCAGTTACCTAAAAAGTAAAACTGATTCATTTCTTTCTCTTTCTCTGGTAGAAGTCCGAATGCATGACTGAGTGGACCAAAGTAGCAGAAAGGAGAAAGGAAAGTAAAATCAAAGCAAAACAAAACAAAACAAACAAAAACTGGACTACACCAACTGGATAAACAGCAACAACGAGCTGAAAAGTACTAACAATAATGTATCCAATTGAAAATGATATGAGAACATAAGATTCAGGTCATTTTTCCTCTGTATGATGCACACATTTTTTTTTTAAAGATTATTTATCTATTTATTTATTTGACAGACAGAGATCACAAGTAGGCAGAGAGGCAGGCAGAGAGAGAGAGGAGGAAGCAGGCTCCCTGCTGTGCAGAGAGCCCGATGCAGGGCTCGATCCCAGGACCCTGGCATCATGACCTGAGCCAAAGGCAGAGGCTTTAACCCACTGAGCCACCCAGGCGCCCTGATGCACACATTTTTAAGTGGATTGTAAGTCTAGAAGTAGACTGCTTAGAATAATCCTTACCATTTCCTCTTGCCCAAAGATGCTAAATGAAAAAGTTTTCAATGAGAAACTTCCACTGGAAAATGCCTTTGGCTAAAGGGTCCAAAAAGATTCTCTTTGGGGTTTACATATCATAGTTTTGAGTGGAGAGGGGACTTTACCAAACAATACATCCCTCTCCCATTTACCCACTGCCTCCTACTCCTTATTTTACCTGGAAAATTCTTCTTCCTCTTCCTACAAGACTCAGCTGAAATGTTACATCCTTTGGCCACATTTCCTGAGTTCTCAGGCCTGAGTTTAAATCCCATAGTACCTAAACTTCCTATACCCCAGTAAAACATGGCAGATAATTTTATTCATGAAATAGCTCATGAAAATTCCAAGAGCTATTCTCCTGTAGAGAATACATTCAGAATGTGAAAACAAGAAAAGTTTCCATGTGATAACAAGGGTCACTAAGCATGGGCTTCAGCAGTCTGGAAGAACAAGAAAGAGGGATAAAGGTGTGTTCTATGTCATGTGTCAGTAAAACCCTTGGACCAACTCTAGGGAAAAACTACCACAGAGATCTACAATATTCTTTGATGTTTCTGGATGTTGACAGGGAGTGGTTTATTTATTTTGTTTTATTATTGGGGTGTTGACAGGCAGAGGCAAGAATCAAGGTGGCCGAGTAATTTGGATTACACTTTTCCAAGATTTTACACCTAACTGTGAAAGACAGTTATGCCTTTTACTAAAATCATTCCTTTAAAAGATACAGATGTAGTGAAAAGAAGGGGCACATGTGCACCCAAATGTTCATAGTACAATGTCCACAATAGCCAAACTGTGGAAGGAGCCGAGATGCCCTTCAGAAGATGAATGGATAAAGAAGATGTGGTTCATATACACAATGGAAAATTATTCAGCCATCAGAAAGGATGAATACACACCATTTGCATTGACATGGATGGAACTAGAGGGGATTAAGCTAAGTGAAATAAGTCAATCAGAGAAAGACAATTATCATATGGTTTCACTTGTATGTGGAACATAAGTAATAGCACAGAGGGCCATAGGGGAAGGGAGTGAAAACAAAAAGGGGAGAAATCAAAGAGAGAGATGAACCATGAGAGACTATGCACCAGGAAACAAACTGAGGGTTTCAGAGGGAAGGGGTTGGAGGATGGGATAACTAGATAAAGGGAATTAAGGAGGGCACGTGTTGTGATGAGCACTGGGTGTTATATGCAACTAATGAACCATTGGACACTATAGCAAAAACTAATGATGTACTACTGTATGGTGACTAACATAACACAATAAAAATTTTTTAAAAAATTTAAAAAAGAACATTTGATCTACAGTAAAACAAAAGACTATATAATATGTAAAATAGTATCAGGCATTTAGTAAGTCAAATGCTATTAACTCTCATTATCAACACTAGTAGTAATAGATACCACCAGGGAAATTTAAGGGGAGTATTGGCCAAGGAAGAAAAAAATGATTCTGAATCATTTAGAATATATTACCAATATAGTTCACGGAAGAGGTGTCAGAGGAAAAGAAGAACCCAACTTTATGGGCATCTTTAGGGTATGGAGTTAGAGATTATCTCATGGATTCAAAACTACCAATACCAATTTCAGTAGCAGACTATCTGACCACTTTCCCTGCTGAAGAATAGCTAGGATTCATATACAGCATTCCAACTGATGTGGAAAACAAAGGCAGATGTAAGTATAGATAAAGTTCCTTATAACGTGCAGCCCAATGACAAATACTTGAGGTGAGCAGAGTATAACCTTCCTCCAGGAACTCCCAACTGTCTTAATGTTAATGCTTTGCTAGAGGGAAAAACAACCTTAGCTTGATGGTAGCTAGGTCTCCAGATTTCTGTGCATCTTCTTTAGCATATGAAAATCCTTTAGCATATGAAAATCAGGAAGCTTACCTGATCTTTACCTCCCCCAACTCCACAATAATTGTTCACACATCGTTCCTCACAATATCAGGGCAGTCTTTCTGCCCTCAAGTATTCTTTCTAGGCCATTAACTCTGAACCCCAACATTTCCACAAGTATTCTCAAGCATTCTTTCTTGGCCATTGACTCTGAACCCCAACATTTCCACATCACAACCAATGGATCAACAAGCAGAAACAAAATTCCAATTATAAGTCCAGATTGAGAGAACTTCTACAGAAAACCAACTAATAGGCCATGGAATATAGTTCAAATGTTCCACTTAAATCTCTATAGAAATACTTTATAGCCAAGATTACTCTCAGATTTTACCACAAGCCAGAGCACCTTATAAATTCTTTCTGTTTTTAAGTGGCTATTGAGGAACATGATAGTGGTGAGAATAAGTCTGAAAATGGTATGAATTAATCAGTACTAGATGACCAGAATATTTAAATGGAGGACATTGGAGATCACTTCAGACTGTGATAGTCTAAGATTTTACCAAAAAGGGGGATACACCCTGGGTGTTTATATTGGATTTAAATAATACAGAAAGGATTGGAGATTTGGGGTTGTAGAAGGCAGCCCCGTCGGTTACTCAATGATAGCAAAACCTCAGAGCAAGAAAAGAATAAATTTTAAAATTATTTGAAAAATAATGAGTTTCTTTTTCTGGAACAAACTTTAAGTAAAAGAGTAATGAGAGGGAAGATCAGAGAAATAAGAAAGCACCAGCATGTTAGAAAGTGTTGTATCTCTAGATAAGAAGTCTAAACTTTAATGATAAATGAGGGAAATCACTAGAGAGTTTAGGAAATGACCCTGACAGTAGGATAGTTACGGGAAACAAAAAGCTGGAGACAAAATTGTCTAGAAATCTATTAATTTTACCTAGCCCTTCTACCAAAAGGTTCCTCCTATCTGAAATCCTATAATACTTTATCTAGTTCTCTTTCATAATCATTACTTTTATATATATATTATTTTATCTACTAGAAGCAGCAGAACTTACTGGTTCAGACCATAAACTCTGGCGCCAGGCTCCCCAAGTCCAAATCCCACTTGCACTAAGTCCTTAGTGCCTATCTATGCCTCAGTTTCCTTATCTATGAAATGGAGATAAATCATAGAACTTGCTTCAAAGTGTTGTTATAAAGATTATCACTCAATATACATAAAGTATTTAGGGCAAAGCCTGGCACATAGTAAGTAGAATAGCTTTAGCAATTACCATTTTTAAGAGTCTTGACAGCAGGATCTGTGTCAAAATCAACTTTGTCTCTCCAAAAGTATTTAACACAGTGGTAAGTACTAGATAATTGCTAAGAACGATGAAAAACAATCTAAAGTAGCCACAGTGGGAATGTGACAGAAAAACCAACAGGATTCAGCAAACCACTGAATAAAGACTGGGAAGGAGAAGACATATGCAGATGCCCATGAGATATCAAACCTGAGTGACGGGGGGGATAACAACGGGATTAAGGGAAGGCCAGAAAAGAAGCTGTTTCTGAATGAAAGGGAGGTTCAGAATGTCTGGTTTTAGACATCTTAAGGCTAATATGAAAATGAGTTATAACAGCTTTGGCAGGACTGAAACTGGTGAGGAGCACAAGTGTAGCCATATTTTGGAAGTCTGTTACATGAAGACAAGAGCAGAAGAAACTTAAAGATACTGATTTGTAATTTAGATTTTTCATTAAGACTACCTTGGCACTGAGGTGGGGAGAGAGTTCCAAGATGGTGGAGTAGTAGGGGGACCCTGAACTTGCCTTGTCCTTTGAATATCATTAGATCAGCTTTCACATTTTGAACAACTAGGAAAAGGATTGGAAGAATATGGAAACAACCTGCAGAGCTGGAACCAGAGAATTTGGCAGAGGCCAGTTTCAGAGCCCTGTAGTGGGGGAGAGGGAAGCCGCGCAGCCAGAAGAGGGGGAAGCCCAGTTGGACGAGCAGTCAGGAAGAGGGAGAAAGTTGGACAGATTGCCCCGGTTTATAACTTCACAATAAGCCATGACGAGTGGGTCTCTGTGTTACTCAGGGAAAGAGTGCTCCCTTTCCTCGAGGGCATTTGGAGGAACATATTTGTCCTCTCCAGAGACAAGGGGACAGCTGGGAGCTGTTGAGTGGAGCTTAGCAGCACCATCAGAGGAGCACATAGAGGGCAGAAAACCTCTTAACTTTTTGGTGTGAACCACAATAGTCTTAGACCTTTGTGTGCGTGCCAATCGACCCCTTTGCTGGGACTAACAGAGCAAGTGCAGACTGCAACAGATTGAGGATAACCTGATCGCTACTTTTTGCTATCTGGCACAATAGATTCAAGCCTCTGCAATGGCTTTTCTGGGACAAAGGGTCGTAGGGGACTAAGCTGAGTACAGATGGCTGATAACCTGGCTCCAGCTTTTCGCTGAGCATTACAATAAACTCTAGCCTCTGAGTGTCCACTGTGTGATGGCTTTTAAGAAATGGGTCAGTGCTGGGTACACCCTGAGCCTCCCCACTGAAAGGGCATGCACATTACTAGGCCATTTAAAACTTGAGTTTTGAATCCCAGCCACTGGTCAGAGTTAAAATACAGGAAATTCCAGCTCTGGGTGTACCAACAACCTGGGCACATACAGATTAGGGCAGGGAACTGATGAGGGCCCAGGTCACAGGAGATTGCTCGCTTTTGTAAGACAGACAGCTGAGCAGGAGCTTCTAGGAGTCCTCCTCCCCGGAGACGACGGTGAGGTGATGTTATATTCTACCTCTTGCACCATCCGTTCCTCCTCCCACCCACCAGCACAGTCAGACACAAGAGAGAAACACAGCACCTCTAGTGGAGGTTGGAGTCCCCTACACTAAACCCCACCCCTCTCACCTGGCAGGAACATCTTTAGGAGAGCAAGTCAGTTTGTTAATGTGCACAGAAGGCCTCTTCCTCAGAAGACCAACACAAATCACCCCCACCCAAGACTAAGTCTACTGATTAAAGAACATCAACTCCCAGCTTAACTTCACAAACAAGTCAAAGCATACCTACTTAAAGGAACAAACACTTCCCACTACAAGCAAGGAGGAACTATGTAGAGGAAGAACCAGGGGAAAGAGCAGTCAAAACACAAAAGCAGAGTGTACACAGCATGCGGCAGAATCACTCCCTGAAAATGTTGTCATTGATATTATTATTGCTGCTTTTACTGATTTTTTTTTTCTTTTTTTCTTTTTCTTTCCACCTTTCTTTTCTGGACAAAATGACTAGAAGGAGAAATCACAGTAAAAGAAAGAACCAGAGTTAGCATTCTGCCATAGATTTAATCAATATGGATATAAGTAAGATGTTGGAACTAAAATCTAGAACAACTATAAAGATACTAGTGTCCTTGAAAAAAGCATAAAAGACACTAGAGAGTCCCTTACTACAGAAATAAAAAAACTAAAATCTAATTGGGCCAAAATTAAAAATGTTATTACTGAAATGCAGTAAAAAAAAAAAAAAAAAAAAAAAAAATGGAGGCTCTAACTTCTGGGTAAATGAGGCAGAAGAGAAGGTCAGTAATTTAGAAGACAAAATGATGGAAAGTAATAAAGCTGAGAAAAAGAGAAAAAAAAACTACTGGATCATGAGGGGAGAATTTGAGAAATCAGTGACCATAAAGCTCAATAATACTTGAATAATAGGGGTGCCAGAAGATGAGGGGGGGCAGGTTTATTTGACCAAATTAAAGCTAAGAATTTCCCTAATCTGAGGAAGGAAACAGGCATTCAAATCCAGGAGGCACAGAAAACCCCCATCAAAATCAATAAAAATAGGTCAACACCCCAACATATACTAGTGGGGCTTGAAAATTTCAGAGATAAAGAGAAAATCCTGAAAGCAGCTTGAGATAAAGCTTAACCTGCAAATGTAGAAACATAAGCCAGGCAACAGACCTATCCACAGAGACCTGGCAGGCCAGAAAGGACAAGGTGCTAAATGAGAAAATATGCGGTCAAGAATACTTTATCCAGCAAGATTGTTATTCAGAATGGAAGGCAAGATAAAGAGCTTCTAGGACAAACAGAAGAGAAAAGAATGTGTGATCACTAAACCAACCCTGCAAGAAATATTAAAGGGGATCATTTGAGTGAAGAGAGAGTATAAAAGTAACAAAGATCAGAAAGGAACAGAGACAACCTATAGAAACAGTGACTTTAAAGATAATACAGTGGGGCACCTGGGTGGCTCAGTGGGTTAAGCCGCTGCCTTCGGCTCAGGTCATGATCTCAGGGTCCTGGGATCAAGTCCCGCATCGGGCTCTCTGCTCAGCAGGGAGCCTGCTTCCCTCTCTCTCTCTCTGCCTGCCTCTCTGTCTACTTGTGATCTCTCTCTGTCAAATAAATAAATAAAATATTAAAAAAAAAAAAGATAATACAGTGGCAAGAAATTTATATCTTTCAATAATTCCTCTGGATGGAAATGGACTAAAAGCTCCAATTGAAAGACAACAGATATCAGATTGGATTTAAAAAAAAAAAATCAATAGGCGGTATACAAGAGACTCATTTTAGACCCAAAGATTGAAAGGGGGTGGGGATAACCATTTATCATGCTAATGGACATCAAAAGAAAGCTAGGGTAGCAATCCTTATATCAGACAAATTAGATTTTAAACCAAAGACTGTAATAAGAAATGAAGAGGGACACTATATTATAATTAAAGGGTCTATCCAACAATAAGATCTAACAATTGTAAATATTTATGCCCCTAACTTGGGAGCAGCCAATTAACTAATAACAAAATTAAAGAAACACACTGATAGTAATACAATAGTAGTAGGGGACTTTAACACTCCACTAACAGCAATGGACAGATCATCTAAGCAGAAGATCAACAATGAAACAAGGGCTTTGAATGACACACTGGACCAGATAGACTTCACAGATATATTCAGAACATTGCATCCTAAAACAACAGAATACACATTCTTCTTGAGTGCACATGGAACATTCTCCAGAATAGACCACATACTGGCTCACAAATCAGGTCTCAACTAATACCAAAAGATGAGGATATTCCCTGCATATTCTCAGACCATGATGCTTTAAAACTTGGAACTCATTCACAAGAGAAAATTTGGAAGGAACACAAATACATGGAGGTTAAAGAGCATCCTACTAAAGAATAAATGGATCAACCAGAAAATTAAAGAAAATTTTTAAAATTTTCATGGAAGCAAATAAAAATTAAAACACAAAATTTCAGAACCTTTGGGAGGCAGCAAAGGTGGTCCTAGGAAGGCAGTATATAGTAATATAGGCCTTTCTCAAGAACAAGAAAAGGCTCAAATATACAAGCTAATCTTATACCTAAAGGAGCAGTAAAAAAGCACAGCAAATAAAGGCTAAACACAGCAACAGAAGAGAAATAATAAAGATTAGAGCAGAAACCAATTAAATAGCAGAAACCAATTAAAATTTAAAAAAAAATAAAAGAAGAACAGTAGAACAGATCAATGAAACTAGGAGCAAGTTCTTTGAAAGAATTAATAAGAACGATAAACCCCTAGCCAAACTTACCAAAAAGAAAAGAGAAAGGATATAAATTAGTAAAATTACAAATGAAAGAGGAGAGATCACAACACCGAAGAAATATAATTATACAAATATATTACATCAACTATATGCAAAAAAATTAGGCAATCTGGAAAAAATGGATACATTCCTAGAACATATGAACTACCAAAATTGAATGAGGAAGAAATAGAAAAACTGAACAGACCCATAACCACTAAGGAAACTGAAGCAATAATCAAAAATCAAGAGTCTAGAGCTGGATGGCTTCCCAAGAAAATTCTACCAAACATTTAAAGAATTAATATGTATTCTTCTGAAGCTGTTTCAAGAAACAGAAACAGAAGGAAAACTTCCAAACTCATTCTATGTGGCCAGAATTACTTTGATCCCAAAACCAGAAAAAAACCACCAAAAAGGAGAATTACAGATCAATATCCCTGACGAACATGGATGCCAAAATTCTCACCAAGATACTAGTCAATAGGATCCAACAGTGCCTTAAAAGGATTATTCACCACAACCAAATGAGATTTATTCCTGGGCTGCAAGGATGGTTCAATATTCACAAATCAATCAATTTGATATCCTACATTAATAAAAGAAAGGACAAGAACCATATGATCCTCTCAATAGATGCAGAAAAACTATTTGACAAAACACAGCATCCTTTCTTGATTTAAAACTCTTCACAGTATAGGGATAGAGGGAACATACCTCAATATCATAGAAGCCATATATGAAAAGCCCACAGCGAATATCATTCTCAATAGGAAACAGAACTATTCCCCTAAGGTCAGGAACCCACTTTCACCACTGTTGTTCAACATAGTACTAGAAGTCCTAGCCTAAGCAATCAAAGAAAAAGAAATAAATCAGCATCCGAATTGGCAAAGAACTCAAACTTTCACTCCTCACAGATGACATGATAATCTTCATAGGAAACACAAAAGACTTCAACCCCAAAATTGCTAGAACTCATCAGGAATTTATCAAAGTTACAAGACATAAAATCAATGCACAGAAATCAGTTGCATTCCTATACACTAACAAGGAAACAGAAGAAAGAGAAATTAAGGAAATGATCCCATTTACAATGGCACCAAATACCGTAAGATACCTAGGAATAAACCTAATCAAAGAGGTAAATGATCTGTTACCCAAAAGCTAGAGAACACTTATGAAAGAATTGAGGAAGACATAAAGAAATGGAAAAACTGTCCATGCTCACAGATTGGAAGAACAAATATTGTGAAAATGTCTATAAAGCAATCTATACATTCAATGCAATCCATATCAAAATACCATCAACATTTTTCACAGAGCTGCAACAAATAATCCTAAAATTTGTACAGAACCAGAAAAGACCCCAAATAGCCAAAGGAATGTTGAAAAAGAAAATCAAAGCTATGGCATCACAATTCTGGACTTTAAGCTCTATCACAAAATTGTAATCATCAAGATAGTATGGTACTGGCATAAAAACAGACACATAGATCAAAGGAACAGAATAGAGAACCCAGAAATGAACCTTCAACTCTATGGTCAGCTAATCTTTGACAAAGCAGGAAAGAATGTCCAATGGAAAAAAGACAGTCTTTTCAACAAACAGTGTTGGGAAAATTGGACATCCACTTGCAGGAGAATGAAACCGGATCAATTTCTTACGCCAAACATAAAAATAAACTCAAAATGGATGAAAGACCTAAATGTGAGACAGGACTCCATCAAAATCCTTGAGGAGAATACAGGCAGCAACATCTCTGACCTTGGCCACAGCAACTTCTTGCTAGACAGGTTTCCAAAGGCAAGGGAAACAAAAGCAAAAATGAACTATTGGGACTTCATCAAGATAAAAATCTTTTGCATAGCAAAGGAAACAGCCAATAAAACTAAAAGACAACCAAGAGAATGGGAGAAGATATTTGCAAATGACATATCAGATAAAGGGCTGGTATCCAAAATCTATAAAGAACTTATCAAACTCAACACCTAAAGAACAAGGAATCTAGTCAAGAAATGGGCAGAGGACACGAACAGACATTTCTCCAAACATGTCAGACAGACAGATGGTCAATAGACACATGAAGAAATGCTCAATATCACTCAGCAACAGGAAAATACAAACCAAAACCACAATGAGATACCACCTCACATTGGTCAGAATGGCTAAAATGAACAAGTCAGGAAACAAGAAATGGTGAGATGTGGAGAAAGGGGACCCCTTTTACACTGCTGGTGGGCATGCAAGCAGGTACAGAGACTCTGAAAAACAGCATGGAGATTTCTCAAAAAGTTAAAAATAGAGCTACCCAACAACCCAGCAATTGCACTATTAGGGATTTATCCTAAAGATACAAATGTAGTGACCTGAAGGGGCACCTACACCCTTAATGTTTATAGCAGCAATGTCCACAATAGCCAAACTATGGAAAGAGCACAGATGTCCATCGACAGGTGAATGACTAAAGAAATGTGGTATATATATACATACATATGTGTATGTATGTGTACACACACACACACACACACACACATATATTCTTTATTCTTTATTCATATATATATATATATAAACATATATATATATATATATATATGCTGGAATATTATGCAGCCATTAAAAATTAAAATCTTGCCATTTGCAATGATGTGGATGAAACTAGAGAGTATTATGCTAAATGAAATAAGTCAATCAGAGAAAGAAAATTATCATATGATTTCATTCATATGTAGAATTTAAGAAACAAAACAGAGGATCATAGGGGAAGGGAGGGAAAAATAAAAGAAGGTGAAATCAGAGAGGGAGACAAAATAATGATAGAAAATTAAACTGAAGTTTGCTAGAGGGGATAGGGGTGGTGAGATGGGGTAACTGGGTGATGGCCATTAAGGAGGGTATTTGATGTAATGAGTACTGTGTGTTAACATGCAACTAATGAATCACTAACCTCTACCTCTGAAACTAATAACATACGATATGTAAATTAATCGAATTTAAATAAAACAAAATTAAAGACTACCTTCTTTCCACTGAATTCAAATTAGTTAGGTGTTGTGTTCATATTCATGATCTCATCTAAATCAGTCTGCTATAAATTATAGCCAAATACAAAACTAAATGCAGTAAAAAAAAATTCCATATTTTAACAGATCATTATAGAAATTCAACCATTTTATTGGGATTCCTATATAACTAAATAGTAAAATGTTAAAAGTTAACAATAATAAAAGGTAACTTAGAACTTACCCTGAATCACAGAAACAGTTCCATAGTCCTTGGCCATGACTCCAGAGTAGGCGATTAAAAACCCGGTTGAAAATCCGATATAAACTTACTTCCTCAACATCAGGTACCTTCCAAATACGTGGAAGAATTGTACGAATACTTGTTTTTACTATGTCCAAAACCTAGTGGAAAAACCAAAGTTATTTCAAAATCTAAGCATGTAAGTGTGTGTCTAAAATTCGAAGATGAATATATATAATTCAAAGACAAATTCATACACACACTTATACACATTCATTCACTGGACAACAGCACAGAGTAAAAATCCCAGAAATAGGTCCATGCATTTGTGAAACTCTAGTGTATGATGTAGGTGGCAAGTCAGACCATTGGTATAAGAAGAGATTAAGTTTAAAATTTAAACCTCAATTAAATCTAAATTAAATCAATAAATGGAGACTGAAAAATAGCAAGTTTTACTAAGAAAGTAAAGTTGAATCCTCACTCAACTAACAAAAATCAACTCTAGAGGGATTAGGACCTTAGGCTTAAAAAATGAATCATTAAATATATTACTGAAAATTCACTATTGGTGAATATCTTTTCATTTTTAGGTTAGAAAAAGGTTACTTTAAGTCATAAAAAAAGTATAGACCATCAAATATTAATAAGTTGATTATACTAAAGTTAAGAACTTCTGGACATCAAAAGATACCTTAAGGAAAATAAAAGATCAAGTTACAAACTCGGAAAATATATTTAAAACATATACCTCCAACAAAAGATTAATATCAGAATTACATAAGAATTGGAAGCAGATAAAAGAATTATTTAATTTGTCTCTCTTTAAAACAGCCACAGTTTAAAAAGTGATATTCCTTATTTCTGATAAGGCACATGTAGAATAAACATCCGTCAAGTTAATTCAGTAAAAAGTTTTCAAAATATTTTATTTTGAGAAGAATGTCAACTTCAGCTTCTCATGAGAAATGGCGTGAGCAGCCTCAGGCTTTCCCTTCCCATTCCCGCTTCCTTCCCCATGAAGTGGGAACAGTACTGCAACCCCCACAGCGGGTCAGGGGCATGTCAGATGAGGGGGCGGCGAATAAGGAGAGAGAATTCAATCTGCAATAAAGTCACTTGGGAAAAGCTTGTTACTACAGATAACAAATGTTTAAGAAGGATTTATTTTTGAAACTTTACTATGAATTACTCACAAGAATACTGCTATGTCCATTGGGCATGAATGCATACCTTTATATTTTTTACAATTTTCATTTAATCTATTAGTTTAACTCTATATTTTTTTAAGGTGGAAAGAAGTACTCATGATTGATGTGGTAGAAGTGTCCACACTAGCAGTAAATGATACATTTAAGTCATTTCTCTATTTTCCTTCCTACTTTCTTTAAAGATTTTGTTTATTTTTTTTATTTGACATACAGAGATCACAAGTAGGCAGAGAGAGGCAGGCAGAGAGAGAGAGGGAGAAGCAGGCTCCCCGCTGAGCAGAGAGCCTGATACGGGGCTTGATTCCAGGACCTTGAGATCATGACCTGAGCCGAAGGCAGAGGCTTAGTCCACTGAGCCACCCAGGCGCCCCTCCTTCCTACTTTCTATGTGAGTAATAACAGGCTAAAAGTTGTAATGCAGGAAAAAATGTAAAAAGTAGCCATGTTTACATTAATTTCATATTATACTATTTTTTTAAGATTTGTTAATTTATTTTACAGAGGGGAAAAGGACAGAGGGAGAAGGAGAAGAGCAGACTCCCCGCTGAGGGCAGAGCCCCAGAGCTCCATCTCATGACCCTGGGATCATGACCTGAGCCAAAATCAAGAGTCTGCCACTCAAAGGACTGAGCCACCCAGGTGCCCCTTTCATACTCTATTATTAAATAATTATTCAACTTTATAGCATTTGAGATTATAGATTACTTATTTCTTTTTTAATACATTTTATGGTAAAATACATGTGATGCATAAGAACCAAAGAGAAGGGCGGCTAACATGTATGGCCTGCCTGCTCTATACGAAGCACTTCATGGACACCTCTTGGCCACTACTCTGTACGTGCTTTATTCTCACTTTAGAGGGAATTTTAAAACCATGATGGTCTAATGTTCTCACCCACACATGACAAAAAGCAACTTCTGAAAGTGGCCAGGGAGTTAGGGGTGAAGAATGTTTCTGCTCTACTCCTGATATTTCCTCCAACATGGAGAGATGAATAAAATATTCTAGGCTTCTTGCAACACGAGCATCTCTGCCTGAGTGGTTTCTCAGAATCATGAGACTAGTATGACCTAGGCAATACAGGAACTTGCCCCTGTTTCTCCTGAGCCGCTTATGGGGAACATACATTCTCCTTTGCTTCTCTTTGCCTTCAGTTTTAAAGGAGGCAAGCTCCCTGGTCCTGGAGAAAGGAATGGGTTAGAGAGACCTATAATTTGGAGGGCATGAGGGCATGCAAACCAAGGGTACAAGAACCTGACTCCCTCATCTCCACTCTGAGCATTCACATACACTCCTGCCTCTGCTTGGGACAGTCTCCCCTTACCTATTCACCTGGTGAATGTATACAGGGAGACCTTTACCTGCCACTGACCTATGATCCCTTCATCCCCCATTCTTCCCCTATTAATAATTATCTTGCTTTATTTTCATTTCCTGTTTAGTTAATACAGACCATTATCCACATAAAGAGAAGCATTATGCTCATCTTGGAGAAAAAAAGACTTATCACATCCCCGAGGCTCAGCAGGTGTTTATCTTAGTGAAACTATTCTTCAAAGCAAAGTGAAATCTATGCAGACAAGGTAAAAATCAGAGCTAACACTTATTGAGGGCTTACTATGGACCTCGCTGTGGACCAGGGATTGTTCTAAACACTTTTACATATAGCAATTCATTTAGTCCTCAAAACAAAAACATAAGGTAGACACAAATTGGTCCACGGTCCCTTTTCAAAACATCTTGAGGCTAGATTCCATAATCATGCATATTACTATTGCTTCAGGAAAATATGTGAACATGCAAACCAGGAGACAAGACAAAAATAATACATAACTTCCTGTCAGGTCATTGTCACCAATGGAATTCAGGTAAGTTAGGTTGTGTTGCCTAATGGTTGTGAAAATTTTTTGTTTTGAGGACATTTTGGGGTCTCATTTTATGGATGAGAACGCTCAGGAATGGAGCAGATAAGTAATTTTGCCAAGATTGCACAGCTGGTAAGTGGACAGCAGTATAGAGAGATCTCTCCTCCTAAGCACTACTCAGCAACTCAAAATTACTTCACAATTACTTCATTCTAACCAGATGTCAACAACAAATCCTAGAAAAGAATCAAATTGTCACTTCTTGGATTCAGATTTGCCTCTAGTCAAATAACACTTGGGAAAATGGGTGGGGTCATTGTGTACAGAGAAGACTGCCCGGGCACCCCCTCCATCAGGGCCAGGGCAAAGGGTCTAATCTGCTTAAAAGGCTATACAGATAGGGAGACACTGACTGCACCTTTAGCAAAACATCCACTGAATAATTTTAGCAAGGCAGAGAGCAGACAGGCAAGAAATCAGACTGGAAAGAGGTAAACTAATGCTAGCTCATGAGTAATGCTATTTTGGATAACTAGGTGCTTTGGGGTTAGAACAAAAAGGATAGAAGATGACTAATTTGCAAAACATGAAAACAAATGGCCAGCAAGGTGACCTTTGTGTTTATCTGTGGACTCAAGTGAGGCTAAGTTGTAGAATACAGGTATCCTTTCCTGACATTGTGACTTTTAAAAGCATCCGGATCCAACATTAAGCTCTCCAAGGGAAAAAAATAAATGGGAGATTCAGTCAATGAAAACATTAATAAAATGGAAAGATTTGTCTTTTCCATATGAAATATAGCACATGTGAAGGCATGAAGTACACAGATTCATATTTTGCAAGAACACACAGATGTTGAGTGACAAACTGCCCCATATGGCTGAACAGTTGGTTCTAAATTAAAATAATGGCATGAGGTGAGGGAGGTTTAGAAATAACATTAAAATCACTACATGCTGTAGTAATGGTGCATGCAGTAGCCATGGCTATAGGGTAAAGGCATTTGTGCTGATGCAAAACGAACCACTCTGTACAGCATCGATGTCAGCCCAAATGAAAAAGAGATGGAAAATAATAACATCAAAATGCATGCAGAAGCAACTACACTGGGTATTAAAAAGAAATTGCTATTTAGAGAAGAAACACTTGATCAACAAAGATCTTTTAGAACCCCCACATAAATGCAAATATAGTATAAGCTTAATATCACTATATATTTTCTCTTCATCCTCCAATCTTAGTTTATGCCTAGATATCACATCAGAGAATAAGCTTTTCAGCAAATCTGGCATTCTTCACAGCGCACCAACACTGCAATATTTTCATACTTAACATATATTCCTTATAAATTATATAAAGCAACTGCATTCTTGGCAGAAAGCTAAATTATGCAACTGTGGAGTTACCACAACATGATGTTAAATAAGATTAGCTGTTTCCATTTCCACCTGGTGAGGATTCTTTTCAGTATTTAATTCCCTCATCCTTGACCTTTAAAGTTTACATCCATTAAGGAAAATCTGAAATAAGGCACGTGAAAGAGTTTGTGTTTGTGGGTTCTAATCTTAGAGTTTTATAACATTTTAATGAGCAACCAGCAAATGCTTTGATCCTGGAACAGAAAAAGGGAGATACATATTTCAACAATGGTCCATAAATGGAAAAAAGATTTCAGTGAGAGTTTTGGGCATTCTACACCTAGAATAGTGCTTGGGACATGGTGGTCCCCCAATCAATATTGTTGAATGCATGTTAGAATGAGCAAGTAACTAAATGAATGAGTGAACAACTCCCCAAATCTCCAATGTGCTTAGCATAGTTCTTATACAAAATGGCAACCAATAAATGTTTGTCAACTTAAATCATATTACATACAGCCTTTGTGGAATGCCATTGGACTCACCTTGCTTTCAAGAGTGCAGTTAACTGACAGCTTCCCCGTTCAGGAGCCACTGCCACATTCAAGCTTATGCTCTCCTCTGCTCCCAACCAAAGGATTGAGCATGGATGGGAGAACCATAGAGGGGTCATTTTCATCTAGCAAGGTCCCTCTACAGGCAACCTTTGTTCTGGCTCCCCATCAGCCCTATGAGGCTCTCTGAGAACTTCACTAGTTTAGGTTCTTCTTCCCCAACCCTCCTGAGCTCCCTTCACCACTGTCAGGTGCAAATAGCAATCTGAAGGCTCTACCTACCTACTTGAACTCTCTCTTTTATTTTTTGGAGGTGTTTTCTCTTACAAATCTCTTTCACTTCCAATTCTATCTTATCTCTGCTCCCCAGGAGATCGAGCTGACACAGCTTCCAATGATTACTATCATCCCGGCTCTAAGAAGGATAGATCTGATTAACCCACATCTAAATGTAAAGTAGTTAAATCTCTGGTCTTCTAAACAGATAATTTTTTATAATATCTAATTCTACATATTATGGCTGACCCACATTCTAGGTTTCTTTTTGTTCTCTTGGATGTAGTTTTTGGTTTTATAGTAAGCAATAGCACAGGTTTCAAACAGATAGGCAAATAAATGGCTAATATATTACAACCCAGCAGACAATTTTTTACACTTCATTTCTACATACTCTACATCAGCCTGCATTTCATACCTTCCAAGGCCAGAGCACCCTCCCTATGAAGTGTCACATCACAAGAACCCTCCAATACTTAATGTTATAAATCTCAGAGAAGTTCTGAGAAGTCACCTGCCCCAAGTAAAGGGCAGAGGCAGTAGTGAACCCAAATTGATGGGACTACAAGTCTAGTACCTCTTTCCACTATGTAATATTAACATATAATATTTTTAGCTTTTAAAATCTTTTTCAATGCACTTTTCAACTCATTATTATACTGGCTCTCATGTTACAAGAAAAAAATATTTCAGTCAGTCATTCTCTGATCCCACTTTATCTCTCATTTCATTGGAAATAAACAAGATTGGGAAGAGGTAGAGGGAAAAAAAATCTTTATAAATAACATTTTAGTTTATAAAAAATAAAAAAATTAAAAAATAACATTTTATATATACATATATACATATATACATATATAAAGAAATCAGACAAACATATTTAACTTTGTCTCAATGATTATTTTCACCATATATCTCTATACTTACCCTATCTAAGCTAAATTTTAAGTATTTCACTTAATTCATTCTAATGCTACTGATTAAGTGAACAAAATGTTAAAAAAAAAAAAAGTCCCAATTAAAAACTCTCTCTTTATGTCAGAGCTCAAGACCTCTATACTACTGGCTGGCCTGATGATTTGCATTCATGATGAGTGTATTTGTTATGCTTCCTTTTGTGAGCATGGGTGAAAGAACCTATAAACTTGGCAGGGTTAATTTTACAGGAAGGAAGAGTTTTCCAGAAATTCATTTCCTTATTATTCAAATAATTACTCATGGGTGAGAGCTCTTCAATGACCCTTGCTTAAGTAGGGGGAGGAATGCCATCACAGTATGAATGCTGCTGAAAGCTGCCTTCTGTTTCTTTTCCTAGGAGTGTCTCAACTTCTACCACGTATCTGAGCACTTACAGTCTGTTTTAGAAAAGGGTCTTAAAGAATAAAATGTTTGAGGGAAGAAAGGGAAACATAGCGATCATGACCACAGCAAGAAAATTGCCACAAATGGGTTGCAAGTGTGTAAATTCTGGGCTTTCCCTTTCTCATCACAGCCTAGCCTACCATTCCTGAGCCATCTTTCAGGGCATCCATGAAAGTGGTCAACTTGACAGGATGAATTTGCTCTATTAAAATCAGCCCTTACTGCTTAGAGTCAAAATTCAAGCTACAAATTCTTCTGCCAAAAATAGAACCGTCTATTAAATTACCTATGTAGAAGTTTTACTATAATTGCTTAGGTAGTCTAAACTATGGGACTTTAACAAGATTTGTATTGAAGATGGGATGTCTTACTACTTTTTACAAGGATGGAAGATAAATAGTGCTTTTGGTTTATGCTGAAAGTACCAACAAAAGGGCTCAAAGAAAAGTAACTAGGTATATAAGTTGTACTAAACACCATGCCCCCCACACTGAGGCTTTCTCCACTTCTATAACAGAACAGTTTGGATAAACACAGAGATGGAGATGCCGAGGAAAGGATTACACAAACATAACTCCTTCCAAATATTCATAGAGTAAATCAAGCAGATACTGGCAAAAGTACTTGCAAGTAAATTTATAAGCAACTGTTTAATTTCACTCAAAATTTATAAACCAAATTGAGCATAACAATCCTAAAACAGTTTCACAATTCCAATTCACAAATATTACTATGCACACACATCATCTGATCATCCCATACCATGTTTATCAGACCTTCTCAAACCACATTTAAGGATTTTTTTTTTAAGATTTTATTTATTTATCAGAGAGAGAGAGGGAGAGAGAGCGAGCACAGGCAGACAGAATGGCAGGCAGAGGCAGAGGGAGAAGCAGGCTCCCTGCCGAGCAAGGAGCCCGATGTGGGACTCGATCCCAGGATGCTGGGATCATGACCTGAGCCGAAGGCAGCTGCTTAACCAACTGAGCCACCCAGGCGTCCCTCAAACCACATTTAAAAAGCAGAATGACAGTGTCTTAATTTGCTGATGCTGTTCAAATAAACACACATCACTAGTGAAGAAAAACGGAAGCAGAAAGAAGCTAGCTGCCATTGACAGAGTTCCTAAGAGTCTAGAACTGAATCAACTTAATAAGTGTTTATAGAAATCCTCCTACAGGTGACTACAAAGTAAGACAAGCCCCTGGTTTTTAGAGAAGTGGAAAAAAAATTAGTACAAAACCTCTCAAGGCAGATCGTGTAAGTACAAATGAGTAAAAGTGCCATAAGGACTTAGAATAAAGAAAGTTAATATCTGATTGCGGGGGGCAGGATGGGGGGGTAGTCCAGACAGCCTTCAGAGGAATGCCTGTGTCTCCCTGTCATTCTGTCATTTTTAAAAAGATTATTTTAACTTGAAAAAATACGGAGAAATACACAAAAACAATAATGACACCAAATGTCACCGCTTTCGTTCTCCTGGCTCAGTACGTCTACCTACCCTTGAGAAAAACACCATCTTAACAACTTGGTACCTGGTTTGTAAAAATTTTAAAGAAAAAAACTTTGAAGTACATACACATAAGTCATTTTAAATTTTTTAATAAAATAATTTATTTTATATATAAAATAATAGTTTATCTGTAAATATGTATAAAATAAATTATATATGTAAAATATAAATATATATAAAATAAAATACTTATTTTAATAAGTAGTATTTAATAAAATAGTATTTTAATAAAATAGTTTAAAATAGTACATGCACGTAAGTCATTTAAAATGGGACTATATTATTGTACAACATGATGTGTTCATTTAATTTGCTAACTTGATATCCTTTTTGGCTGGTATATAGAAGGGAAAAAGTTGACAGAGGCATGACTTCTTCGAGATGCCCATGACAATGATGACCTTACTGGATATTCTTGCAAACCCTCTAATAAAATTTTCTAGCAAAGAGATAAATGAGAAAGTTCTATCAACTACAGTAGCCACTAGACACGTTTGGCTATTTAAATTTAAATTAATTAAAATTAAAAGTTTAATTCCTCAATCACAATAGCCACATTTCAAATGCTCAATCAATGGCCACATGTATCTAGTGACCACTGTACTGGACATCACGAATAAAGAACATTGCCATCTTTGCAGAGAGTTCTATCAGACAACATAGTCAATCAACCTTTTCATTTCAGCTGGCTAGAGAATGGAAATTAGTCACAAAGACTACATGGGTGACTAATGGAGAAGGAAAATGAAGGCCACACAAATCTGGAAGTCTCCCTCTGTACTAAGGTGATCCATACATAGTTGGCAGTTATCACCCTGAACCCAGAATGCCTCTGGGCATTTGAAAAGGGACACCTGAGAGCTGATGGGCTCATGGCCTCCTGGGCTTACTGACTGTATCCTTCAGTCATAATTAGTAAAGTTTGGCTAATTTTACTAACGTATGTATGTTTCATATGTTGTAAGTCATTATCCTGTTCTACCTCTCAGGTTAAGATCTATGATTTCAGCAGAGTATTCAATGTAATGCAATTAAGTAGTGTAAAGGCACTATAATTTATTTAAACATAAATCTCCTGATAAGACATTTAGGCTGCTTCAAATGTTTTACCTTCACAAATACCATGGCAACGAATGCTCATGTATGTCAATCTTTCCTATACTCACACAATTATTCTGTAGGATAGAACACTGAAAGTAGTTTTGCTGAGTCATAAGGTTATGAACATTTGTAATTTTAATAGATACTGCATATCACTGTTCCAGTTGTACCAATGTATTATTCTCCCTCTAATAGTATAGCAAGGGCTCTTTTATGCATACTATTTCTATCACTGATATCTGTCTTATTAATTTTTGCCAATATGATGGTTTTTACTTGCTTTTCCTTCATCATTAGTGAGGCCAAGTATCTATTTATATGTTAATTGGCTATTTGAAGATCCATAAATTGTCTTTTCATGGCCTTTTTATGTACTTTGCCATTTTATTTATTAATATTTATAGGGTAGTTTGTCTTTTGCTGGTTGATTTGTAGGAGGTTTTGTTTTATTGGTGTTACTTTGGGTTTTATGTGCTGCAAGTATCTATCTTCCTCAATACCCCTCACCCCATTCTCCTCACAGCTTCTGCTTTTTAATTTGTTTCAAAGCTTTCATGTAATCAAAGCTATCAATATTTTCTTTAAGTTTTCTGGGTTTGAGGTCTTTCTTAAGAAGTGGTTCCCCCGTTGTAAGGTTACAAACATATCCTTTTCTTTTAAGCTTTTAATAGTTTCTCTTTTTACAAATAAAGCTATAATCTATCTAGAATGTATTTTTGCATATGGTGAGAGATTAGGCTCCAACCTAATTTTCTTACAAATAGGTAGCCAATTGCTTTAGTATCATTTGGGGGGGCAATTATCCTTTCTCTACTGCTTTTAAATAATAAATTCTTTAATCTGCTTTTGGACTTTTTCATTTTAATTAGCAACTTAACCTACAGTCTTCCATCTTCTAGATTACAAAAGGTATATGGACTTGAGGAAATTTAGGGTTCCAATTCTAGTAAGAAGTCCTTATTTTAATCAGTCAAGGCCACAGTCAGTGACTTGGCAAATGTGTATTCAGGGCTTATAATGTGTTTTCAGTCTACCTCTGTACCAGCTTTGCTATAGCTTCCTCAACAGCAGCCCAGTATTTGGCATGTGTCAGAACACCAAGTAATTATTTGTTCAATGTGTTAATGCTAAATTGTGAATTCAGTTCACTCAAATGAAAGTATATAATTTAAAAGTCATCACTTGATCAGTGTCAACTTTCAGCTTATTAGCAATAAATCTTGGAAGAGGAAATGATAGCTTGCATTCCCGAAGGAATACAACTTCATGAAAGCTACTAATATACCTTCCCCCAAATAATATTGCAGGGCACTTGATGGGCTAGGCAGGCTTGCTGGCCACTCCCCTCTCCTACTGTCCAAGATAACTATCACATACATTTTACCATCTCCTTCAATCTCTAAAACCCCTCCCCAGCAGAAGAAAACCTTTACATCTTCCCTCCATGATGCCAGACTCTGCCTTCTCCTACTAGAACAAATGCTCCTGGTTAGGACAAACCATCCCAGCTTACTTACACAAGGATTTTCTATCACCTCTATTTTTCTGTGCCATTCCTGTCTTCTACATCATTTTCATCAGCACACAAACAACTGCAAATATCTTCATCTTTAAAAACAAAACAAAACAAAACAAAACCTTGTCATTAACCCACATCACTCTCCAGCTACCATATTTTCCCTATCCTCTCTACAGCAAAACTCCTTGAAAAAGGGCCTGTGCTGTGTTTTTTTCCTCTGTGCCTTTCATCCCTTGAAACTAACTCCACTCAAGTGTACTCCCTACCATTCCCCTAATTGTTATGATGAGGTAACTGCTAACTTCCTATTGCCAAAAACAGCAGTCAGGTCTTCCTGCTCACCATACAGCCCCGATCAGCCACATCCGACTCAGCTGATCACTCTGTCCTTAAAATGGTTTCCTAGCTTGGCTTCAGGGACACCCGGTTCTCATGGGTTCTCAAGAAGGCTGCTCCTTCTTGGTCACCCAGTTCTCAAGAAGGCTGCTCCTTCTTGGTCCCCTTAAGTTAACTCCATTCCCCCGACACACACACACACACACACACACACACACACACACACACACCTGTCTGATTTCTACAGGTAGATGTGGTGAAGGGCTCAGCTCCTAAAACTCTTCTCTTTCCTGACCACACTCACTCTGGAGGTAATCTCATCTAGTCCTACCAGTTTAAATATCCTGGTTGACCCCTAAATTTTGTATCTCCATACACATCCTTAGCTCTGAACTCAAAAACTCATATATACACTACACAGTCAATACCTTCAACTGGATGCCAAATCAATATATAAGCCTTAGTACATCCAAAACTAAAATCAAAGTGAAATGAAACAACGGTAATAATAGCAGGAAACCCCTGCTCTTCACCAGCATCCGCCCATTCAGTTACTCCCCCCAGCTAATCAACCATTAGCTCTTGCCTCCATCACTCTAAAAACCTTCTAGTTGGTCTCTGCTTCTATGCTGCCACATTCCCTCTCCCCCACTTCTATTCTCTAAGCTCTCACGATCCTTATAAACTATAAACCAGACTATGTAACTCTTCTGCTCAAAATTTTCCAGTGACCTCCCATCACTTGGAATAAAAGCCACGGTGTTCATATAGCCTCTGAAGCTGTGATCTGACCCCGGCCCACGCATCCCACTTCAGTGTTCACTACCACTTCACTCTTCACCACCACAGGCCAACTATCCTATCAAAAGGGAATGAAATGATGCCTTCTGTGCCTTGTGCACACATCAAGCTGACTTGTGACTCAGGGCCTTGGTAACTGCTCTTCCCTCCTCCTGATACCTCGTACTTGCAGGTATCTGCACAGCACTAGTCCATTTAGGTCTCTGCTCTAAGGTTACCTTCTAGGTGTTTTTCACCGTCACTTATTTTTCTTCGTGGAACTTAAAACTACCCTACATTCTATTACACATTGTTATTATCAAACACCTTAACTAAAATATAAGATCTATGAGATGATGGGGCTTTTCTTAAATTCATTTTTTTTAATCCTTAGAACCTAGAACAGTACCTGAAACACAGTAGTTGTGTAATAAATATTTGGTGAAGAAATGAGTAAATAAATGAACATGAACATAGTTTGATTATGAATATGATTTAATGATCTTAATACATAACCCCAAAAGGCAAATCTATTTTTTTGGCATTACTCACTTTCCGTTGTTTTACAGAGTCCAATTTTATAAGCCAATATGAAGCCACTTTTGTTTTATGATATTTCCAGTTATCAATGATCTGTTTTGGGGGAGAAACATTAAGAAATTTAGTTTAAAATTTTCCTCAAAAGTAACGAAGAGTAAATGAATGAGTTGAAATGAATTTTACTAATTAATTTGTGAAACAGAAGTACCGTAATATTACTTGCAATAAAGAATGTCTACTTTCATAAAGACATGTGCAAAGATTTCTAAGTTAAACCATCAGAATCCAAAGTTTCCTCTTCTTGCTACAAAAAGTACACAGTCTCTAATAAATGGAAGTCAAATGTCTTCAGGTACATAGGACTGGGAAGAAGCCCAAAACACAGATATTCCATTTTAATTCCAAGAGCTGTATTTACCACATCACCCTATACAATAACAGAATATTGAACAATACATTAGAAGGTAGCTTATATATAATTAAGGTTCTATTATTCCTTTGTTTCGTTTTTATTGGGTTTTTACTGGTAAAAATCTGCAAAAATTCTGAATATATACTCCAGCAATATATATTCAGCAGCAAACAAATTAAAATATTTTCTGCATATAGTAAATGTATAGTAAACAATCTAATATCTTATATAATTATCCACTATATTTTATTAATTATGTAAGCCGATATTCTTTATAAAACAATCACATCAGTCACAAATATTAGTTCTACTCTCTGATTATCTAATTTTTCTTCTACCTGATTTAAAAGGTTGGTGTATAACTAATATCTCTAAGAAATATGAGTAAAATGGTACAAAATTTTTGTCTTTACCTAGAAGAGAACTTGATTGAGTAAGGTAATATGCAAATAAAAACACACCTACAAAATGCTTTATAACTAGTGTTTGTTTTTCCTCCTTTTTCCTTGATGTAACAAATATCAGCTTGTTTGTAAGTAAGATACCATTTTCAGTTTTTTAAATATTCATATAACAAAATAATGTATAATATTTGGGGATTTTGCTTATAATTATGTCATGATTACAAAATAGAAATTGCCACTATTAATTTTTTAAATTAAGGAAGTTAAATTTTTATTATTATTTGTTGGGGAGGGGTTGTTTGTTTTGTTTCAGAAAGACAGTTGTTTCAGATAGGCCTAAAGTAATGATAAAATGTGAAGTGCATCATTCTGGGTCTTATCTTCCAACTGGCCACTAGATGGTGCCTTCTCCTCTGGAACAAAAACAGCGACAACAAAAACAAACCAAAAAAAACCTCCCAAAAAAAACAAAAACAAAAACACCCCAAAAACTACAAACCAAAAACCAAAAACCAAAATCCCAACCAAAACTAAACAAAACAGGGAAACCAGAAAACAATCTTCTGTTACTGAGGGATTACCTAGGAATGTCAATTTGAGACAGACGTTTCTAAAGGAAACCAATCTTTGAAGGAATGCTCTTTCACCTGAAATATCTGAATAACTTGACCTTCTTTCTAAAATAGGAATAAGTCATTGACTTTAATGTGAATTTTTAGGACTGTGTCATTTTAGAATGTTCCACTGGGTGGTGCAAATGTGTTTATAACAAGAAAAACACACCCAATATTAGCCATTTCACAATTTGACAAAAACCAATCACGGTGTCACATTCAAATATTCTTGACATTTTATACCCAGGGCTCTATTTTTTTCATTACAACTCATTCCATGTTAGATCCTTCTAAATCTTTACAGAAGGAGGCTTAACTTTGATATTTCTTTCATCATCAAGTGCAATAATTATTTAACAGTAATTATTCTTGCTTGATGAAGCAATTGCATCATTAAAATAGGACTAGACACTAAAAGATATTTTGCATTACTGATTATGTGATCTCACTGCTCATGGATCATAATAATTAAAATAACCCCTGTATTTTCTAAAGCTTGTTGAGGTTGAAAAGAACATCAATTAAGCTTACCATGTCATTGAGAATAACACCATCAGGAAATAAATTTTAATATTTTAAGAATAACAAAAAAAGTGAGCTCCTTGAAATTTTGTATATGTCAAATACTCACATCTTCTATCAGAAGTAATGATTCTGCATCTGATTTTCCTGGAAACCGGATCTTCATGTCCTTGAGGACAAATAAGGTCTGACTTGTTAGATCGTCTTCTTGTTCCTTTGTTCTCAGTTGCCGCAAAGACTCACTCTTAAATTTGAAAGAATACAGATATTTGGAGGGGGTCTTATTTCATTGTGCCACTATAATCTGAAAGATATTTCTAGGTAAAAATGATGCACTTTTAATTAAAAAAAATAACAGTGAAAAAGAAAATAATTTCTTTTACATTTATTCTTAGGATTAAATGGATATGATTTCCCAAGAGTGTCTTTGGCACTTCCACACAGTTATAGTTTATGTAGCTCAAAACAAAATAAAAATATAAGTGTTTTAAAAAGATTTCCTGGTCAGTTCTTTTGTTACATACACCATAGGCAATTCTTGATTAGAGAAAATAATTATTGATTATTACCAAGTGAAATTCATTCATTTATATTTTCTAAACTCTTCTCTTTGGGAACAGATCCACATTAAATAAACAAATTAAATAAGTTCCTGGCCTATGTGTAGGTACAAGGAGACATCTATTTGAGCATCCACAAGTAAGCCTGGTTGCAAAATAAATTCACTGACTTCTTCAACACGAATCTCTGGGATTCATGCTAAGGAGAGAATGCTATATGTTACTTTAAATATCAAGAAAACATTATCAACAATGTTAATATTTCAGTGCTCTAAGGATAATTTATCAATGGTTTGGTTTTTAACCTATTAATCAGAAGTCCATTAAGGAAAATTTACCATCCAACAAATTCCCCCAAATTTACAGCTGTACTGCACAGTACACTGCAAAATGATATACTTGCACAGGTGAAATTCAACAAAATTATCCGACACCATTAGCAAATAGAAAATAAAATAACATTCTCAGTGTCCATCCCCAATTCTATGAAATAGGGGAGTCTGCTTTTTAAGTTATAGGTTAAGAGGGATGAACAACCCAAATTCCACTAGACTATGAGCTGAATTATAGCAAGGATCTGGAGTTCAATCTGTCTTCCTCCCAGCTGGTCCCTTTGCCACCTAAATCCTGAGTGTAGTGCTTCCTGTGATCTCAGAGGACCAAATGGATGACTTACCATCTGAGAGTTAGGAAAGCTGGCATCATTAGTGTGAGGCACGTGCCTCATGTAGGAGGAGGCACGGTTTAAAGAATGTGACCGAGACCCTGAAGTTGGCCGGGACGCTGGTGTCATTTGTTGAGCAGAAAAGGGGCGGCTGTCTGCGCTGGAAGGTGATTGAGAAGAGATGGACCGAGGGCAACTGACTGAACGCCTAATGGAGCCTAGGATAATGGAGCAGAGGGGTAGTACAGCAGCAGAGTTAGTGAAGTTTCCCACTGTATTGGAGTTAAACTAACAATTAGACCACATGGTGGCAAAACAGCAATAAATTTAAAAGCATAGTCATCATCATGAGAATATAAGCTTAAGTTAATGGACATACACCTTATATTTAGGGATGTATTACAATTTAAACAGTAAACTTGGTGCAGAACCCCTATGACGTATTAAGAATGGCTACGATAAGAATGATTTTTTAACCAGTTCTGTTCTTGAAACATGACTTAAAAGAACCAGAAGAAAGGAAAACTAACATTCATGGAGCACCTTCTATAAGCCAGACACCTTGCTAGGTGCTACACTTTAATCTTAATCTTCACAGAAACCCTCTGAAGTAGGAATCTGCATCACCTGAAGACTCAGAACTTTCTCAAGTCACATGACAAGAAAGTGACCAGACTCAGGTTTAAGTCCTGACCTATATAACGTCAGCGTCCTTCCTCTTTCTAAAGCATGATGCCACCTACTATCTTTGCATTAGACTGGTCATTTATTAGAATTTGTGTACAGATTCTATAAAATAGAATACTTTATAGCAAGACTCATAGAGGGGGATGGAAAGGAGTCTAGAGAGTGGCCAGAATAAATGGATGTTACAGAATTTAGGGCACAAAATTAAAAAAAAACCCGTAAAACAGAAGAAAAACATAAAGATCATCCTAATGGAGTTTAAATATATAATTGGTTATTACAAGAGTAGTAGTAGACAAGTAGTCTTATTATTCACAGGAGAGAAGAATGAAAAAAAAAAAAACTAGATTTAAATTCCCACAGTAGAAGATTTAAGTCAAGGAAAAAAATGTCTGGATCTAGAGGGTTGTTATCAGAACAAGCTAGGGAAAACCAAAGACTATCTTTCCCAATGAATACCATTTAAAAAAGAGAACCAAGTGTTCCAGGTAAATTTTGACTCCTGACACAGGGAAATAGAATATCCCTCAATATCATCAAAAGTTATATACTTTTTAGTTCATATTTTGTAAATTTCTTCTGTTCTATATTCTCTCTCTGCTCAGGGAATACATCAATCTTCAGTAATTAAATAATTTAATAAAACTCACATGAGGCAAGTTGAATACCCAAACATTTCTCTTCATTAGCTGTTGAAAAAAAATTAAACCTTTGTAAAGGCAATGGACATACACCTTATATTTAGGGATGTATTTCCATAGGATATTTTGAGTCAATGATAATCCTAAAACCGTTTTGGTTCTGGTGAATATAAAAAATACACTCATTAAAGCTATAGAAGATGTTTAAAAAAAAAAAAAAAACTTCCATTTGTTCCAATTATTATCTTTCTTCTGAACCTAAAAGTCACATCCAATTTTTTTAAAAGGACCATGCTCCTAGAAAAGGGCTGTGTGAGGAACATATCACTGGTCAATCTTCTACTAGGAAAATACACAAAAGCATGTACTACTACCTACACCTTGGTTCTGCTCTCTTTGAGGGCTTAAAGTGGTAGTTTGGAATGTACAATCTGATCACAGGTGCAGAAGGAAAATATCCTTTCTCTTGAATCACCACAGATTCCCATTTTTTTCCCTGCATACGCTGGAAATTCAGACAGAATAATTAAATCACTAGATATGGCAATAATATTTAGGTAGATTAGCAAAAAATGGTTGTAACTTGCATATACAAGTTACATGAGAAAACTATTTCATATAGTTTTATGTATGAACACCTTATATCAATCCAAAATATATCTTTGAAATTACAGCAAGGGTAAATTTCCAAAGTTATCTCTACACCAGAATATGTTACACATAATCTGGATTCTGCCCTCCATCATTAGCATCACTTTGGAAAGAAAACTCAAGGAGGGTTTGTGGCTATGGTATTCTTTAGTGTAATACTAAAGAGAGAATATAAAACAAATGGAAACCTTCATGGTAATTCCTAACGACTATAAAAATAATATATAACTAAAAAGGAAAAATACATATAACTGAATTAAACTAGCTTTAAAATGTGAATTCACACTCAAAAACACTTTTAGTACACTATTTTTCTGATCTCAATTTATTTTTAGCCTGAGAAAAGAGAATAATCTCAGAGCTTTAGGAATCTTGGCCACATTTCCACAACCCCACCCTCATCCATGGTTGGCTCACAGTCTTAGGGATGCCCACCTTAAACGAGGGATTAAACAACTGGTAAGATCTGGACAGGACAATTTCCTCTTCCAAAAGAGAAAGAGAGCCTTACTTTCAGACATACACTGAAAGCACATAAGGCATCTTAAAGAAAAAAAGGAAGTAATTGATAAAATAGCTTGCAACTCTAGAACAGGTGCTCAATAGACATCTTAAATGAGTAAATAAATGAAATGGAACATAATACGTTATTTCTCCTCCAAACACATGAACTCTCAAAGACAGGAACACTACCATGTATCTCTATAAAATAATTCAGTAAAAGAAAGTAAAGGAAAAGGAAAAGGAAAAGACCATTAAAAATCTTCATGATATTTGGTAAGAGATAATTAAAAATCTTCGTCTGTTTGTACTGTATTCCTCCTGGCATTTTGCCATAAGTATGGAAGGCCAAGTTTAAAACACACTCATTTCCAGAGAACTGACACATTAAATAAGCCACTGCTGGAGATCAAAGAAGGCTCACAGTTGTGTTTACTGCCTGACTGAACTGGTCCCTTTCCTGGAACCCTGGGACAATGGAGGACGAGCAGAGACAGGAGAGATGAGAGTTAAGAAAACCCCTGCCTTGGAGGCAGAATGGGGAAGGGGGATCCAAGTGAGCCTGAGAAAACAGCAATACCACACTGGACATTTGTGGATGAAAGAATTGTGAACTCATCTGAAATCAAAGAAGGAATGAATGACCAAATGGAAGAGAGAAAGGATGTGAAAAGAAAGGAAGAAAGAGAAAAGAGGAAGGTGGAAAGGAAGCCAACAGAGCAGCTGGTTGGTTACTGTCCGGAATACTTGCTGTAGGTATCCCAAAGCCCTGACTCAAGTGCTCAGCCCTGATGAAAATGGGAGGGAACAAAACTTCAACTATTTCACAATTGCGTGGCTCACAGAGATGTTCAAGTCAAGTACCTAGAGAGATACACACATTTTTAAAAAGAGGTGAACATATAAAATAAAACTGGTGACCAAAAGGGAGGGAAAGCACAGGGGTGGGGGTGGAGAATGGAGCGAGGGAACATAAAGTCTTAAGAGAATGCAGCCCACAGATCAGCTGCCATGAGGCCCATTTCACAAAATCCATGCAACAATCCAGGACACAACAAAAACTATGAAACAGAGAAGAAAGTGCTCTCAGAGATCCTTCATTCAACCTGTTTGTTCTCCCTCTGCAGCCCCTGGAAGGGACTGTGCGGTGTGCCCAGGTCAGGATTAGGGAATGAAGTGAAGTGGAGTCCAGGTCCCCTCATACAGGACAAGGGTCCATTTGGCCCAAGCTTTTATTGAGTTCAGTAACTGCCATTCCATAATTCCTCACATAGCAACAAAACTAGAAGAAATGAACTTACTGGACTGTTGAATTAATTTGTAGTTGTTGGACTGTTTAAAGTTATACGTGACTTGCTTTTCTCTGTTCTTATTTTGGTACTCTTCTTTCTCATTGTCCTCGGATTCCGAAGCGCTGCTGCTACTGTTGTAACTGCTGTCACTGCTGTAGTATTTCTGTCTTTTCATTACCTCAGAGCTCTCAGGCATGGAGGACAGAGGCTGAACCAGAGGGAAATGTGTCCTGTTAGAATTCAGAGCACTGCTAATGAACTATGAGCATGAGCAGTTACTATTTTTAATTTCCTGCTTACGCTGGCTGCTTTTCTCCAAAGCCTGAAACCCACCCAGAGCATGACGGCAACCGCATGCCGTTAGCCTACTGCGCTCTTCACTGAGGCTTCTGTTTCTGCAAAATGTTCCCTCTTAAATGGTACAGAGCTCAGTCGTGATGAGGGAAATGCTGTGTGATGTGAAGAAATGACCAGAGTACCCACAAACAATAGCAAAATAAAATATTTGAGATGAAAATGAAAATCAGAAACATAATCAGCTTTTCTTCATTCCATACAGAGAGATTACTCACTACTCATCAAAACTCAGAGTTGTACTTTTGTTGTATCATTGATGTTCAGAACCACTCAGTAAATGCGCGTATGTGTGTTGTGTGTGTGTGTGTGTGTGTGTGTGTGTGTGTGTGTGTGTTGCTTTTGAGAGAGAGAAAAAAGGGCTGGGGGATGAAAGGCAGAAAGAGTAAGAAAAGCCAGTTAAACCACTGAAAGTAAAAGGGCACCTGGATGGCTCAGTCGGTTAAGTATCTGCCATCCGCTCAGGTCATGATCTGGAGTCCTGGGATCGAGCCCTGCGGGGCTCCCTGCTCAGCAGGGAGTCTGTTTCTCCCTCCTCTCCTCCCCCTGCTTGTTCTCCTTCTCTCTCTCTCTCATAAATAAATAAAATCTAAATAAAATCTTTTTAAAAAATCGCTGTAGATAAAATAAGATAAATTACTGTAAGTATAGTAAGGCCACATCATAAAACAGAGCCTATGAGCCTATCCACTCACATAATGTATAACACAAAGCAAGATGTTCCTTACATGTCTAATTAGCTCTGGATATTTTTACAAATCAAAATTTTTAGTTAATTGTCTACTTTCCAAATGGGTTTTGAACAGCTTGTGCCTCTTCTCACAGGATTTCTGAATCTGACATAAAGGTTAGGCCATAATGGAGCAACACTGCTTTTCATTGTCCATGCTACCCAAAAAAGTGGTATCATGTAAAAATCAGTATGGCAAGAATTTTTGGAGAAGAGATACCATGTAGAAGGGTAAAACTGTAATGCTTCAAAATTCCCTGCTATTATGTTCCAGTATTTCCATTAGAATTACTTGTCTCTAAACCTCCCAAACACTGTGTTTCCAAGGATGCCAGGCGAGGGAATAAAAAAGATAAGGGAAGTAGGACAGCTTCACTTCAGAAAGAATGTACACAACCAAGAACAAGGCATTTTTACGACTTAGTCATTTTAAGAGACTATTTATTATACAAACCATATGCCTCTTGCTCCTGCTGGGAAAGGTTCCTGTAGCTATACACTAGATTCTTGTTCTCTGTTTAACAAAAATGCTTTGATGCTAGCATACACAATAAGGAAAGCCTTGGTTACCATGGAACTTCACTGAAATAAGGTATATCTTCTCATGTGTCAGTGTAGAATGAAAGATAAAGAGAGAAATAGCATGTCATGAAGTGCCTGGAAGACACAGTAAGCCAAAGCATGATCCTCTTAAAGTTACCGCCTTTGCAAATGGTGGAAAAATAACCAAAGTAGGGCAAGTAATTTAATACACTATGGTACCAACTTGTATTTGAAAGTGTTTTTCTCTTGATAGTCCAATATTTTCCTGAGCACTAACAATGTTCAAAGAGATATGCATAAAAACACTGACTAGTACACAATCATGGAACATTTTGATAGTCTTGGGGAATACGAATTCTAGAGGAAGCTTGTTTCTTCAGAAGTCTCGCAGGCCCCCAAAGAGACAATGGCACAACCAGCCTTGCTAGTAGTGTCCTCCTTCATGTAGGCAAATGGCTTTCAGGTTTCTCAAAGAGCTTGACTACATAATGAGTTATTTGATCCTATAATGAATCACTAGGGGAAATGGATAGCTGAAACTTTGTGTCATATATGCATTTGGGACTTTTTGACCAACACACTGTACAAGCAATAATTAATAAGAAGTGATAGTAGTCTGAAGTTTGAACAGTACCTTAACTGCAAAATGGAATTTGTAAATTGGCATTGAGTTAGGATACACATCATACTACTTATTTTTATGTCCTATTGTATTATGAACTGGGCCACACATAAAAATATATAAATAGCATAAAGATTAGTAATCACTCAGCTGAAAAAAAAGAACAATGCTCACAGCTAATACTTTATGTGGTATTTATTATTTATAGAGCTAATTAATATTTCTTAGTTTCTCAAATAAATGAAAAATTATTTCTCCTAGTACAAGTTTCATTTACCTTCACTATATCTTCATTTATTCTTCTACCATAAACATACTGAAAATTAATGTTTACCATGTGATAGCATCCCTCTAAAATGAAAGGCTGCTTTGAAGTTTGGCTCACCCCAGACCCTGACCATACATAAAGTTAAAAGTTATAACGTGTTTTTACTTCAGACTGATTATGCAACTTTCAACCATTTTGAAATATTACTGGCATTAAAACCTACAGAAACTAGCCAATTCATTTCATTTCAACAAATACAGTTATCTTCTACTACTTGCCTAGAATAAGAGGGGCTGAAAAAAAATAAACAATGTGAATTCTGCCTTCCAGGAGCTTATTTTTTTTATTTGGATGCTAAGTATTATTTAATGAAGCAGACAAGAGTATGATAGATGGTCTCAGGGCCTTTGCATTTCTCATTCTGCCTCAATTCTGTGCCCGCAAGTTGTCTCACAACTGGTTTGCGGAGTTGCAATGATTAATACACAAAGCTTAGAACCTATTCACTTTTAAAGACACTCTAAAATATATTAGAGGCATTATCAATAGCATCAGTCACAATTCTTCAGTATAAAGCACATATTTCAGAAGAAGGGTGCCTGACATCCAAGGTCATTGATCTCTACCAGAAACATATTTTTCACCAAGTTCATCTTGTAGTATTTTACTCCCCAGGAATCTTCCATTTGAGTGATACCAAATTCTTTCTTGTTTCTCCAATACTCTATGCAATGTCACACCTCTATGTCTTTGCCTTAAATATTCCCTCTAAACTGAAGATCCTTCCCCTCGTCCTTAATGTTTAGAGCACTACTCGTTTTTTAAGACCTAATTCCAATGTCACTTCCTGTGCAAGGCCATCCAGTCTACCAGTCCTTTGCTTCTCTATGTAATTATAGCACTTTCCACTCCCTTTATTAAAGCACTTGCCACAATACAGCCTGGACTTTGGTTCACCTACCTGTTCTTCGACTAGCCAATGAGGTCATTGTGGATACATTCAACAAATTTAATTAATGGCTTTTGATAACCTTCTAAGTACCAAACACTGTGCTAGGTGCTAGAGATAACAACATACTTCCTACCCTCAAAGTATTTACAAGTTCATTCTAAACCAAACATGCACACAATTTTCACAACTCACTAAAAGTGTTACTTGTAGCACAAGAGAAAAAGCAGAAGAAGGAAGATCTAAGTCTAACTAGGGGAATGAGGGAAGATTTCACAATGGCAGCAATGGTTCAGCTGGATTAGAAGGGGATCTGTAATCAAGCAATGAATGGATTTTTTTTTTTTAATAGGAAGGCATTCCCGGAGCTTGGAAAAAGCATGAAAGCATGACAGAGCATGATGATGTGTATGAGGACATAGTGATAGCTTTGTATTGCTGAAATGTAAACTAAAACAACAGCAACAATAATAATGACAACTGAATAAAAAAGTTTCCAAGATTTTACAAATTCAACACTTTCCAACTCTACTAGCAAGGCCTTTAGCATATAAAAAAGGACCATGTAGATCATCACTACAAAGAGAATGAAGGTAAGACAAACACATGTCCATTTTTGCTTGCATGATAGCTTCCTATTTATTCCTAGAAACCATACCTATTTTAACTAACACAATTTCAATGTTACTGAGTCAACAATAAGTGGGGCTCCCCATGAGGATTTCCAGAGTGATAATTTGCCTTACCTATAATGCCACACATCTCTGAAAATTGTTAAGTCTAGAGATAGGAGAAAAATGTAATACTGAGTATAGAATAAGGGTACTAGTTTTAAGTCCCTCTTGGCCCTAACTCAGGGTCTTTACTAGCCTTAGGGAAAGAATTAAAAAATGAAGGAAACTTGGAGTACCTGGGTGGGCTCAGTCAACTAAGCATCTGCCTTTGGCTCAAGTCATGATCCCAGGGCTCTGGGATTGAGCCCCACATGGGGCTCTCTGCCTCTCTGCTCAGCAGGGAGCCTATTTCTCCCTCTCCCTCTGCCTGCCACTCTGCCTGCTTGTGCTCACCCTCTCTCTCTCTCTGTCAAATAAATAAATAAAATTTAAAAAAAAAAACATATAAAAATTGAAGAAAACAAACAATACTTCTCTTGAGTATATCTCCCTAACTCTAACTGCACTGGTCCATACAGTTCCTTGAAAGTGGCATCAGTCATTCTTACAGTAAGAACAATGAAGGTAAAATCAACTGTACTTAGTAGCATCTACTTTGATAGTAAAGAATGTAGAGGTACTGCACCTTTGGCCCTCGAGGCTTGGCAGTTTTGCCCATCAATTTTTCATCATCAATTTCACATTGTTCCAGAAGATCTAAAATATCTTCTTCCTTAAAAAAATATTAAAATTGTGATCACTAATGGACTCTACAATATTTCCAAGGTCATTAATGTCCATAAAATAGTGTACAACAAGGTGTCCTAGAACTATTTAAGGAAGATTGCTTAGATCAAATGAAAAATAAAGAATCATGGAAAAATCTCTTAAGGAAACCTTCATGGAAATCTGGCAATATAAACAATACATAACTGAAATCTATCATGCATTAATATCATAAACAAATATGTCTTTACATTATAGTACACTATTAAAATCTTAGAGTACAATACTTTAATAAATTAGCCTATTGATGATTCATATTGAGCATATTGAACATTAAAATTTCTAAAAGTTCACTCTAGTTTTCCAGAGCAAAATTTCATCAATCATCTCTATATTAATTAGTGCAAAATAATATTACAACTTCAGAAGAAAATTGATGATTGGCCTAAGAGTTTCACTTAGAACAATCTAATGTTAGTATTTAGTAAATGGGTACAATTTAAGGTGACTCTTTCAAAATTTTAACTATTGTGCAAGAGTATCTTTAGAACTTTGTGAAGGATTTTCATTCTATGGGTCTAATACTTGCTCTTCCAGAATCATTGTGAAGTCAAGGGGCAAAGTTATAAAAACATATACTGAAATAGATTTTGAGCAAACCAAAGTGATAGGAGTATAACAGCTATACTGAAAGAGGTTCCTTGAGTTATTTATTCAATCTATAAAAATATCACATCTCCATTTGTATATTTATGACATGTTTCAGTGTCTCCTATAAAAAGGTTTTTGAAGAAACTAGAAATCTCACTGTGCAATGGAAATTTGAAAAAAATAAGTTACTCTTCATGCCAATCCAATAAAGCTTAAGTATTAAAATACCAAAATACCTTTGCTATAATGTTTTGATTAAACAATAATTCTACAATGAATTCCCATGACAGCAACACAAGATAGTTAAAAAGAAACTCAAAGAGTTCTGCTTCTGCTTAGGAGAAAGAAGATCATAACAGATAATACTTTCATTATAGCAGCTAGAAAAAGACAGATAAACTAAACAATCATAGTTTTTAAGACATCAGAAAGCTGTGGATAAAGCATAGTGTAAAATAAACTAAATACCAGAGCGGGGAAAAGTTCTAGGCAAACAGAGATGAGTAGCCATTTTCTACTTTGGAATCATTTGTCAAGTCTGCACACAGATGGGCAGAGACCACGTCTATAAAAGGCTGGGATAAAAAGGAGAGTTTTCAATGGTCATGTGAGCTAGTGTAACATCTAGAACCGTCCCACAGAGCTTGTTCTCTTGACCTCCTGGGTCTCTCCGACAGCAATTTTAGTGAGCATGTCGTGGAATAGGAAGATAGAGGCATGTGAAAACCAGTCTTACAGTTTTTAGATACCAATAGAAAATGAGGTCCATAACAAACACTGAATAAATTTCATCCTTGAAAATGAAATCTTGCCATTTGCGACGACATGGATGGAACTAAAGGGTATTACGCTTAGCAAAATAAGTCAATCGGAGAAAGACAGCTATCATATGATCTCCCTGATATGAGGAACTCAAGAAGCAACATGGGGGGGGTTGGTGGGTAGGAAAAGAATAAATGAAACAAGATGGGATCGGGAGGGAGAAACCATAAGAGACTTTTAATCTCACAAAACAAACAGGGTTGCGGGGGGGTGGGGAGGTGGGGAGATGTAGGGAGAGGGTGGTTAGGTTATGGACATTGGGGAGGGTATGGCTATGGTGAGTGCTTTGAAGTGTGTAAACCTAGCTACTCACAGACCTGTACCCTGGGGCTAATAATACATTATATGTTAATAAAAAAGATGTAGTTCCATTCTGTTGATTTTTGCTTTTGTTCAACTTCTCTTTGGCTCAAAATGATTAGCCCCTTACCTTAGCACCCTGAAAGAAGAAGGATATACCTTTTTTTGGAAAAAATAATATCAGTTCAGTTTTTATGATTCTTTTATAGACACTGTCAAACAAATAAAAACTGTAGGATATCCAAAATAACAGGAAAATGTGACCCATGAAATAAAGGAAAAAACATTTTATTTTATTTTATTTTTTTTAGATTTTTTATTTATTTATTTGACAGAGAGAGAGATCACAAGGAGGCAGAGAGGCAGGCAGAGAGAGAGGGGGAAGCAGGCTCCCTGTGAGCAGAGAGCCTGATGCGGGACTCGATCCCAGAACCCTGAGATCATGACCTGAACCCAAGGCAGAGGCTTAACCCACTGAGCCACCCAGGCGCCCCAGGAAAAAACATTTTAAAGAGCAGGTCCTTAAGTGATCCAGATGTTAAAATTAACAAATAAGGATTTTAAAATAACTACTACATACATATTAAAGAAAATTTATGAAAAATGGACAAAATGAATGGAAGATGCGGAATTTCAACAGAGAAATGAGATTTTAAAGAAATAAATGAACATTCTTGAGTTGAAAAATATAATCAAAAATTAAGAAGTGATTGGATATGCTTGCAGCAGACTGGGCACAGCAAAGATATGAGATTTACACTGAGGTGTAAATTATCCAAACTGAAGCACACAGAAAGATAAAAGAAAAACAGAACAGAGTAAATAAGATACATGGGATGCTGTCCAATCACCTAATATATGTGTCATTAGAGTCCCATAAGAGACAAATACAAAATAACATAGCAACAATATCTGAAGAAGAAACGGAGAAGAACTTTCCAAAACCAATGGAATACGTCAACCCAGAGCCTCAAGAAATTGAGAAAACTACAAGCTGGATTAATACAAAGAAAACCACACATAAGCACATCAAAGTCAAAATGCTAGTGATGGGGGAGGGTGTGGAATCATCCAGGGGAAAGGACACATTACATTTAGGAGGAAAATAAAAATAAGAATAGAATTATGAATAGAAACAATAGGAACCAGCGGACAAATAAGTGACATCTATAACAGTGCTGAAATAAACAAACAAACAAAAGAGCCTGTCAAGACAGAATTCTATATCCAATTAAATTTCACTTAATGAAGATAAAATGAAAAACAATTTCTTACCAAAACACAAGACAGAGAGAAAACTAATCAATACCACACTTCTGCTACAAGGCATATGAAGTACTAAAGAAAGTTTCTGAAACTGAAGAAAGACAACCCTTGTTAGAAGCATGAATCTGCATGACAGGATGGAAGAACATGAGAAAGGGTCTATATGTGAGTAAACATGAAATGTTAGTTAGAAAACTATTAAAGACCACTGCTTGCTTAGACAATATTAACAATGTATTCTGAGGTTCATAACGTAAGTAAAAGTAAAATATATGTTAACAGCACAAAGTCAGAGGTATGGTACAATATAACTAAAAGCCAAAAGAGAAGATAAAATAGTATAAGAAAAAATAATTGATTTTTCCAAAAGAATACAGGGAGCAACGAAAAAAATAATGAACAGATGGAATAGAGAAGAAAGAGCAAGAGGGAAGACATAAACCCAACTATACTAGTAAATGTGTGAAATGACTAAGAGACAGATAGTGTCAGACTGAATTTTAAAGCAAATATGACCCAACTGCATGGTTTTTACCAGAGATATTTTAAATATAAGAACACAGATAAGTTGATAAATAGATAGAATGATATATCAACCAAACAGTAACCATAACAAAGAAACTAGTTATCCACATTAGTCACACAACGTAAGCTTTAAGACACGGGATATTATCAAAGGGAAAGATAAACATTTCATAATGATAAAATAGAAATGACGAATTCATTAGAAAGACACCTTCATAACTTCAAAGTATATGAAACAAAACCACAGAACCGCATCCACAGTCATAGTTGGTAGTTTTAACAATCTTTTTCAGGAATTGCTAGAACAAGTAGGTGAAAAAAAAATTTTTGGAAAGGATTAGGATATTTGAACAACACTAACAGCCAAATTTACTTTTGACATGTATAAAACTCTATAACCAACCTGCAGTAGCCTATTATTTTCACATATACTTGGAACATTCACAAGAATACGTACTCTATTGACTTGAAGCAAGTATCAATTCATTTTACAATATTGAAATCAGAATGTTTTCTAATACCAATGAAATAAACTAGAAATTTTTAACAAAAATAAAGCGAGAAAATTTCAATGTATAGAAATTAAACAAAAAACTTCTAAATAACCAAATAAAAACCAGGATGGCAATTAATATAATATATAATATAATATATAAAATTGCTAGGTACAAGGACAAGATAAAAAAAAAATCAGATGTAACAATGTGAAAAAAATTTAAAAATGAAAAATTTTTTAAATTATATTACTGGCAACAGCAGCAAAAACAACAAATACTTAAGAATAAATTTAATTAAAGATGTGCAAAAACTATACACCAAAAGCTATAAACACAGTTGAGTAATGGACTCAAGTACATGGAGAGATATGCCATATTAGTGGATCAGAAGACTCAGTACTATTAATTCCTCAGTACAGTTAATATTACTGTTAATATAGATTCCTCACAGTGCCAATTAAAATCCTAGCAGCTACTTTGTATTAAAAAATCAATCAAAATTTAAAATCAAGCCGATTCTTAAATGTAAATGGAAGCATTAAGGACCTACAAAGTCCAAAAGCAACAGTACTGAAGATAGTGTGATGTTTGTGTGAGAAGAGGCTCACAAACCAATGGGATAGGGCAAGCAAATTGGTGACATTTAAACTAGATTTTGAAGAAGACAAGGAAGAAGGGAATTCGGATTTGAAGCCTATTATGTGACAAGTACTTTAAACAGACTATTTTAATTAACCTCCATTTTATTTTAACCACAAGCCTGTTATAGTTTTAATACTACTATATTAGTGATGAGCAAACTACTGATCAAATAGTTTAGTCTAAGGTTACATAATTTACACATGGGGGAGCTGGAATTTGAATGTACATCAATGCTCCAAAATTCCAAGGTTTTCTAGCAGAAAAAGTGGGGGTAGGGGAGCAGAGTAATGAGAAGATGAACAGATATGGTAATCACAGGAGAGACCAGTACAGAACAGGTGACAGAAAATGAACAAAGGTCTCCTACTGTCTTAATTAAGAAAAACAAAGGGCCACAGAATATAATTCTACTGGTGGAAATGTGTATGTCAAAAGAAAGACTTTGGGAGGAAAAGAACATTGAGGTCCACATTATTCCTTTAGCTCCTGTCTCAGGTGTAGCCAGCTTGAAAGTGGCTCTGTACCTTGTTGCAGAATTTGAGTGAAAAGACCATAGCAAAATCTATGAATAATAAATTTTATCATTTTTTAATGACTCAGTATAACAGGGTATCCAAGAAATGGGAGGTTATCACTGTAGTGGAATGTCCAGTAATATAAAATGCATTTTAATGAGTCCACACAAACTTATTTGTCCAGTGAGGTTTTAGCAAGCACAGGCTTAACAGGCACTTGCACACTGGGGATGTCCTCTTGAAATGCTTCCTTTTGAAACTCCAAGCTACCTAGCAAAGAAATGAGATCTGGCTACCTAGCAAAGAAATCATGTAAAGAGAAAGGAACATCAAGCCAGCTCCTCAGACGTTCCAGCTATCTTAACTGAGGCACCAGACATGTGAGGCCTTCCTGGATTTCTAATCCCAGTTGAGCCTCCAAATAAATGCAACTATGATTCACTCTAAGCAAGCCAAGCTGAAGAACTACTCAGCTGAGCTCAGCCAAGATTACAGAATATGAGCAAATACTTGGTTTACTATGCAACAAAAGATAACTGACAGATATTTTGATAAAAAGATTACTCTGTGTGTGTGTGTGTGTGTGTGTGTGTGTGTGTGTGTGTGTTTTAATTACTTCTCATATACCAGGTCTATGCAGTGTATCAGGGGAAAAAAATACTGCATAAAGAAGTTAGTTACAATCCAAATAATGAGAGCATCACAAAACACTAGGTTAATAAAATGGATTTTTTTTTATTCAGGTACCTATACACACCTCTGTAAGAAGACATGTTTACTATAATAAATTGATATTACAACATAACATCAACATTCTCTACTGCATAATTTGTCCTGTTAGCTTACTTATGAAATCACTTGGTTGGTTATGAAATGCTAGCAACTGCTAAAATAGAAGGAAAGTGCATCTTAAAACAAATGTTTTTACAAATGGCTCTAAGGTGGGTTGCTTTTAAAAACATATTATTTGGCTTCATTCACTTCTGTCTCTATAAGCACTCATTCCTTTACCTTCATCCTTTTCAAAGGATTATTCAGCTCTCGCTGGAATGAAGCTGCTCTCCCTGAAAGGAAGGTCTGAAATGCAACAGCCAACAAATTCTCATACTTTTCAAGCAGAGTTTTATCTTCGGGAGGATAAATTCGTCTACAATAAATCAGACAAACCAATTTGTTTAAAAGAAGCTACTGTAGTGCAATAGCTAAGTTCAATTACACAGATAGTCCTTGACCACCTACTCTCTACCAGTTGCTTCACTAGGTGCTAGAAATAAAGATGAATGCAGCTATAAGAAATTCACACAAATTTTCATCAGTTATTTATACAAAGTTTATCTAGAGAATGGTCATTAAACAATGAAGCTCCAGAAAGCACAGTAAAAGGGTTGGTTGTGGAGCAGTGGTTGGAGAAGAATTGCAATTAGGCATATTGAAGAAATATGGATCTTCATGGGAGAGAGCAGGTGATGAGGAATAATCTGGAAATATGCAATTACAGTGTGGTTACTGACACATACAAGAATGTGGGCATTTATCTTGATATTCTCTTTTGGGATGGTGGAATGTGCCTCTCTGAAGAAGAGAAGAAGGTAGAGGTAGAATGAGAGGAATGTGTTCTCAGAGTTGCTGTTGATGGTGTTAAGGCAGAAAAGAATGTTTTACTAAGAGTGTGAGAAGCTCTGTGGCCCCAAGTTCTCCTAATCCTTAATGACATTAAGTTAATGTCAAGCTTGGGAAGAGCGGCACTCTGTCCAAGAACACAAGGAATTCAGAAGGGGTGTCCTCTTTTATCTTGTCAGAGGATACCATGGAGGTGTTCCAGTTCAACACAGTCTACCCCTCTGTATTGTCTCATATCTGCCTCCTTTAAACATTTTCATTATTTGCCTGGTTCCTGATATATGCGAGTTTAAACAAAGTAGAGCAACCACTCTGAACTGACAGAAAGAAAACTATGAGACCTAAAACCTGACTTTCTCAAAATACTACATTATAAGTAAATAAGGTCACAGAATAGTATCAGACTTAAAAGATCTCATGCAACCACCCATGAAGCTGGCTAGCAGGAATGAAACAAATAGTGCTCAAAATAAGTATAAAAGGTTAAAAATGTAGAACAGTTGTTTTGACACTTTACCTTTTCAATCTATAAGAAAATGGAGGCACAGTTACCTATAATTCCCCATATGCCGATTTTCATGTTCCTCTTTTAAAATCTGCTTTCGTAACTGAGCGAGTCTCTCTTTCTAGAAATGAAGAAATTTAACAAATAAAATCTGACCAATGAATTATGCAATTCAAATTGTGGATATATTCTAAAAATTTTCATACCAACTCTTCTTTCCGCCTCTCTAACTGATGTCTCTGCTGTTCCCAGTCTGAGGACCCTGGTAAGAGCCTTTTTATTGAATTTTGACCATATAGTCTCCTTTGAGCCTCAGCTTTTTGTTTGGCCAAGTTTCTCCTTTTATCACTGGTCCTGAAATTTAAAACACAGGAATTCAAGTAAGTCCTGATCTTATCCCTGTGAGGAGAATGAGCAGAAGAGGAGACACAGTGGGGCTATGAATCAATGTTTATATATATCCACATCCGTCATATTCATCTAATCATCCATCAACTATGAGTCTCCTTATACTAAACTGAAGTTCTGTATTCCCAGGAGCTGTGATGGAATACTCTGAGCAATCTACATTCTTTGGGATTTTCTTGAGATTAAAAGCATATATCCTTACAAAATGAACTTTGAGGTATACATGGAGCCACACTCTAAGTAAAACATTGTGTTAAGAATTGTGCAGACTTGGGGGCACCTGGGTGGCTCAGTGGGTTGGGGCCTCTGCCTTTGGCTCGGGTCATGATCCCAGGGTCCTGGAATCGAGCCCCGCATTGGGCTCTCTGCTCTGCGGGGAGCCTGCTTCCTCCTCTCTCTCTGCCTCAGCTAGTTGTGATTTCTCTCTGTCAAATAAATAAAATATTTAAAAAAAAAAAAGAATTGTGCAGACTTGAAAGACAAGTCTAACACATATATGCCCATGGAGCACTCCATCTGGATGGAGAGAAAAGGCACATCTATAATGTAAACTTCATTAGCATATGCTCAAAGTGTTAAGAATTGTACTAAATTCTTTGAGTGGAACAACACTAAGAAAAATAAGGAAAACGAATTCCAATTTTCCTTTATTTTTAAGTCTAGAAATTTCTCACTGTCTGAACTATGTATATCTCACTTTTAAGAAGACAAAAACACCCATAGATTATGTCCTGAACTGGTTGGCAAAGACACGCAAAAAACAAAAACAAAAAAAAATAATAAGGCTTACTTATATAATAATAGTAAATGTAAAAGAAAGTATAGGTATACTGTTTGAATAATCCAAAATATTTGATGCACTTGTGTAAGCTAAATAAACAAAAATTTCACTTTCTATATCTCCTCTATTCATTTATTTTAGGATAATTGAAATGTCAGTTAAATTGAGGTGAATCATTCTTTGATCAAGCAAAAAAGGGGCCATATGAAAATTTCTTAACAAATTTACCTATCAAAAAAAAAAAAACAGAAAAACGAATTCATGCATTGATCTCTTTTTTTAATAATGCTTTCCATAGAAAGCTACTTCTTAAGCAGGTATCTGCTAAATGCTTGGAAACATTTAAAATAAATAAATTGCTTGGAAGCATCCCACAACTCTTTTAGAGTTCTTTAAATGACGATTAGAATCAATTGAAATAATAAAATCCCTGGGCTTAAATGACCTCAGAGGTCCTTTAATCCAACACCCTAAACACTATTTGAACACTTAATGGTAAACGCCTCACAACTTCATTAAGCAGTTCAATTAAACTTCTAACAAATTTCTTTCATACTGAGCCAAAAGCTTTCCTACAATATAGCATTTTAAATATTTGAGATCCATGATCATTTACACTGCAACCAACCTAATAATATTCTGTTGGTGCAGTAATCCCCCTTCCAAGTACATATCCAAAGGAGTGGAAATTGGACTGCAAAGAGATACCTGCACTCCCATGCTCATTACAGCATTATTCACAATAGTCAAGACAGAGAAGCAAACTAAATGTTCCTCAATAAATGAATGATAAAGAAAATGTGGTATATACATACAATGGACTATTATCCAGCATAGGGGACGGGGAGAAATTCCTGGCTATGCTTTTCTTTTTTTTTTTGCAAAAAAATTTTTTTTATGTTTTCAGTTTTTTTTTATTTTATTTTTATTTATTTTCAGCATAACAGTATTCATTGTTTTTGTACCACACCCAGTGCTCCATGCAGTCCGTGCCCTCTCTAATACCCACCACCTGGTTCCCCCAACCTCCCACCCCCCCCCACTTCTTCAAACCCTTCAGATTGTTTTTCAGAGTCCATAGTCTCTCATTGTTCACCTCCCTTTCCAATTTCCCCCAAGTGCCTTCTCCTAACTCCCCATGTCCTCCATGCTATTTGTTATGCTCCACAAATAAGTGAAACCATATGATAATTGACTCTCTCTGCTTGACTTATTTCACTCAGCATAATCTCTTCCAGTCCCGTCCATGTTGCTACAAAAGTTGGGTGTTCATCCTTTCTGATGGAGGCATAATACTCCATAGTGTATATGGACCACATCTTCCTTATCCATTCGTCCATTGAAGGGCATCTTGGTTCTTTCCACAGTTTGGCAACCCTGGCCAGTGCTGCGATAAACATTGGGGTACAGATGGCCCTTCTTTTCACTACATCTGTATCTTTGGGATAAATACCCAGTAGTGCAATTGCAGGGTCATAGGGAAATTCTATTTTCAATTTCCTGAGGAATCTCCATGGCTATGCTTTTCAATGGGACGGTTAACCCTGCCTTAACAACTTAACAACTGCCTCTTTTTTGTTTACCCAAGCAGCAAGACCCAGTGGGAAGTCCTCTGAACAGAAAGGTAGGAAATCCATGTGTTTGAGGGTTGTTACTTTTTTAACTTCCTGAATGAACTCTGCTTTAGTTTCTTCTTGTGAGGTGAGGAAGATAATGTAGAGATTTTCCTCAGGTATTCTCCAACACAACCTTACACTCTATATTGAATAATTATACACACACTGTAATTTAACCTATTTACTGAAGATTCAGAACCTGATATGGAGAGAAGAAAAAGCAGTTTGTAGAGAGGAAAAGATATTTAAAAAGAAAACACTAAATGGGTTTGAAGAATGGAATCAAGAAATTCAAAATATAAAATAAGAAAAAATTACAAGCCAATCCCATGTACAAGTGATTGTTCTATGCCAAAGGTGGTGAAAACCTGCCAAAAGATGGAGGAAACACTTTACCTGATGTTTAGCAGCTTTAGAGCATTTAGCAGCACTCCCCTTTTTACATCATAGTCTATTTTCTGATCAGTTCCAAAGCTTGGAGCACGATTAATCTGAAATTTACAAAGAAAAGATGAGAATAGCCAAATGGTGGTGGTTAATTAATATTCAAAACATATTTGTTAAGCTAATGCAAGATCCCAAACCAGTAGAAAAACTCTACAATAAATCTCAAGGCTCTGCATGGTAGATGGTCCAGTTACCACTGCCATATCTTCCTTCCCCACCACCCTAAGTCAAAGAGTTGCAAGGAATTGACTGTTCTCATGGTCCACCTCCCCCTGCTGCCTTAGCTCAGGATCTTCAGTAAGCATTTGTGCCCTCTCCCTCTTCTCCACCTTCTCCAACCCAACACCTCATGCACTCTAGGTTTTAAGTTTAGGGAAGTTAAAAGTGACTCATCCTGACAAAATTTTAGAAGACCAGTATTAACAATAATAATAATGATGTAACAAAAATAATATGCATGTTACCAATACAGTAATAATTAAATGTACTTATTTAGCATATAGAAACTCTCAGTGCCTTCTTTGCACTGCTTCAGATCTTCTGGATGATTTCATCTATTGCTGCCTAAAAAAGAAATTATTTTCTTTCTACCTGGATCAAACAATAAATCATCAATTTTCATTTCCAAAGACACTGACTATAGAACTCAGAAGATACCATTAAAGATAACTGCAGATTAACTTCTATGAGTTTCTCTGTTTAAGGACTCATGGGAATAAGCAAGCCATTTGTGGGTGTTCTTTTCAACATTTTTTCCAGGATTTCATTAAGATGAAAAATAGGAAGTAACAGTAACTGCATATACCCTGAAATCCATTTTACAATACACTACCACCTCAAGAGCAGGAATTTTTGTCTTTGTCTTTTTTGCTATGAAAACATAACTAGAATAGCAAGTGTTTAAGAAAATTACTTAATTAATTCAGTTGGCTAGAACACTGCTGAGTTCAAACCTACAGCTTAGCTTCATGACCACCACCAAATCTCATAGCATATCTCAAAAAAATATGACACCATTAGTCATAGAAGAGGGTTGTCTTATACAATTCTATTCCATAAGAGACAAAATAACTAACAGTATGCATTTCACAACTGGCAGCTATAAGAAATATAAGTAAGTAGAAGTATGTACATAGAAGTCAAACAGACAACAAAAAGATCACCTGTAATCCCATTACCCAGTAGACTATAATCCATCTGATAAATGGTGTATTGCTAACCATTTGATAAATGATAAATTTTTGTTATGCATATTTATAATTTTTATTTTATCTTCCAAATACATACCTATACTAACAATATTATTCTATAATCCAAGTTTTTTAAAATATATCATGAAAATCTTTCATGTCATCATTTTGACCATGGTATTCCATTTATAGAAATGTGCCAAACTATATTATGCTTTTGCTGATCTCTGATTTAGAAGGTGATGGATATATTTCTGCCCATGTGATGTGGTCTCAAGGAGAAGGGAACAGTGTGGTAACTTTAAGAACATCCATTTATTTCAGGCAAAATTTAAGAAAGGGAGTTTATTAATCTGTTGCTTCAAAACTCTTAAGTATTTCCACTTACAAGTATGAAGAAAGGATACGGTAATATCTTTTATATGAAAAATCTTTTAAAAATAAAATATTTTCTATACTATTCTATTCTGATTCAAATCTCTGCAATTTGTTATACAACTAACAACAGCTCTGCTGCTACACAGGACAGGATTATAAATTGAACCAGACATTTAGGAACCAATGACTAAATGGGTCACTGAAATGTTATCTATCTTTATAGAATTCCTTAGGTGTTCCATTCTAAAATTGCCATCTGGAATTCTACCAGACATATCTGTCCTCCAGGATGGAAGTAACCTCAGACCCTCTGTTACCTATGTCAGAATATTCCCTCTACTACCATAGAAAAGAAATTGGTCTACTGAGAAATGTACCCACACAAGGTAAACTAATATGTGAAAAGGTAGAAGAAAACTTTTTTCAATTCACATTTTGGATTTTTCAAAAGTTTTATGAGAAAGGTAAAGTAAAAAATAAAGATAGAAGGATAAAGTAAAAAATAAAGACAGAAGAAATTCTGAAAATTAAGGTTCCATTCAGTCAAAATTTTACCCTGGGGTGCCTGGGTGGCACAATGGGTTAAGTGTTCAACTCTTGGCTTTGGCTCAGGTTGTTATCTCAGGGTCCTGAGATGGAGCCCAGCATCGAGAGACTCTCTCTCCCACCTCCTATGCCTCTCCCCACTGCCTCTCTCTCTCACAAATAAATAAATAAGTCTTTAAAAAAAAAATCTATTCTGTGATGTTGATGGCTTCTTTGGTTCTCATTTCCTACCCCAATTCTAGAACAAACAAAGCTCAGCAGATGTTAGAGTCTTAAAGTTCAGTAGCTTGTAAATGCATGCAAAAATAAAAACTATTGGAAAGCAAATTAAATTAATAAATACTATTTATTAGCCAACCAAATCATAATTTTATTATCAAAACAAGCAAAATAATTTTATGCATATATCAAAGTATCCATATTAGATTCTAGGCTCCCAAATTACCATTGTTCCCTTGGTCTAGTAACTTATCCCCATCGCACCCCCATCTTTCCTAACCCCCAGTCCCCACTGCACCTTCCACAGCCTTAAGCACTCTGCTCAGGTGTTCCCTCCTCTGCAAAGATTTTTTTAACTGTCAAATAAACACATGCACACAGAGAGAATAATCACTTTATTGTTCGTGCTGGTACCCTGTTCCTTACTTTTTTACTCATAACTATTACTGTAAGACACATATCTGAGTCCCCACTAGACCAGGGTAAGTGTTCTGTCTTCTTGGATCTCCACCCCCTGACACAAGGTCTTGTTGAAATTAATTAATGGGTAATTAAAGTATCAACAGCTTATTCATATCCTACCCAATTTCCATATTTTCCTCCCAAAAAATGTTTCTGTGCTTGAAAATTTCTGCAATTTTGCCACTATGAATTATTACCTGCAATTATTCCAGTTAACTAAAAGTTATCATATTCTCAGATGCACCTTCTATCTTATTCCACTTGATGGTGCCAAAAGGTTTTTAACAACATATGTTAGAACCACTACAATTGCAGCTGGGAGAAAACACAAAGAAGCAAGATCTAAATAAGATTCCTTTAATTATTTAATATAACAAATCTTTCATTATCCATAGCTGTTGGTTACTGTAAAGTTTCTGTAATGGTTCTGACTGATCTGGAAATGAAGAAATGAATCAAAAATGAAAATATGTTAATGCAAATAATGTTATTTAGCTCTTGATTATTGTCGAGTTTTTTAATGGCTATTGATCTGGACATGACGAAGAGAATAAAGTATGAAGAAACATTAATGCAAACAACGGTGTTTTGAGCCTTTAAAAAAATACAAAATTCAACCATTCGGTCAATTCTGATATACCAAACTCATACAAAGCTCATTAGACAAATGCTTTTAAAACCAGGTCAACTAATCATCTGCAGTCATTATTCCCCGATATACTTTCAGCTCCACCTCATGCATGCGCAGTCACTTCTTCCCCACCCCATCAAAGACAAAGGACAAGCAGCAAGAGCAGGAAAAGTGGATCTATAGTTAAGAACAGGAAACGAAAATTGCAGACAAAGTAGGAAACCTAAGGAAGAAAATATCAGGTCCTAGTAAGATGCAAAGTCAAGTGCTTTCATATACGTGTAATGAAAGAAGCAAAAAGACAAGCAAAATTCCTCACATTTTTCTTATTTCGAGGACCCAGGCAAGAGTAAAATTTGAACATCTGACACCTATAGTTGATTGGAAACGTAAGATACATTCCTGGAACATAGAATGAACACACACACACACACACACACACACACACACACACCCCATAAGCCCTCCAACTGGGAAAGTGCTCTTTCTTGAAGATATACTTTGAATCTCTTGATTATCTATCACTCATTCAATTTGCTTTTTCAAGTTACAGATGGAACTTCCAACTTCAAAATCATTACCAAAAAAAAGAGATGATCAGCTTAAAATGAAAGGTACTTGGTGACTGTGCCTTCTACAGCAGTATGTCCCACAGTGTAACTAATCTAATCAACACTGGTGTTAGGTATGTGCTGTTTTCCTGGTAAAGTTTCCTAAGCACAGTGTTCTGTGCCCATGCACTCTGTGACTCCAGATCTGGGGTCTGAGAGGGAGCTGCTGAATGGGTTAGTACTGGACCACATAACTTCTAAGTTTTGTTTTTTTGTTTTTTGTTTTTTGATGTAACATAAATATGACTGGAAGGAAATGTACAAAAATCTTAAACAGAGACTATTCTTATTTTTCCCTTATATCATCTCATCTTTTCCTAATACTAAGTGACCTTCTATAATAGGAGAAAAGTAATGATGACTCTGACCATAGCAGGGACTGGCAGCAAAGCCAAAGGAACACAGTTAACAGGCTGGGTATGAGCGGAGCCCCAGGCGTATTACATGGCCTTAAGGGAGAATCCATGCCTACTGGGGTATGAGGTACTGAATACTGATTAATGAACCAGTGGAGCCTCTCTCTTCTTGGGAGAGTTTGAATGGCTGTGATCCTGAAGCCCAGCCACCCACACAGAGGAAAGACAACACCCAGAAGTCATGAAGTGGTAGAGGCCGTGAGGCTGGGAAAACAGCGGAGAAAGTAGATAACAAATCAGTAAAAGCAGATCCATGCATATATTCAAAATTCCTGGCCTAGAAATTCACTCAACATTCATTTAGGAAAAGTAGTATCAAGCACATACTGGCCCATTCCTGGATCTGTTCTATTCTCTGAAATTTTGTTCTCTGCCTCCCACATGCTCCATTCAAGCCTCTTTCTGCCCAGTTAATGAGCCAACTGTGCCAAGTACACATTTAAAAAACATTTGTTTTCATGCACAAGGACAGTAGTAACTTCACTTTCTTCTTAAAAGAAATGCCTTACCTCCAGAAGCCATGGCTTTAGTTTTCTGTCCAACAAAATATCGAATCCCAGGACTTCGAAACAGACACTTTCACTTCCTGGAGGTTGACCGGGTCTGCACATTCGATACGCATGCAGGACATGAGGCTCTGCTACAATCAAAGTCTTTACAACCAACTCCTGCACGTATAGTGATTTAAAGAAAAAGAAAAAAAAAAAAAGGTGAAAATGCCTTACAGAAAAAGTTTACATATATGGAAATAAGGCCTGGACCTACAAACAGCACCCTGGTCAAGTTCCCAAAGCTCTATGCCATGTGGCCCCTGCCACTGCTCTGATTCCACTTCATGCCATGCCTGCCCTGCTCACTACACCCCTCGCAGGCTTGCCTGCTCAGGGCTCCTGGCAATAACTGGTTCCTCCTTCTGGAACACCTCTCCTGATAGTCCCATGCCCGGCCTTGATATTCAGAGAGACTTCCCCAAAGCTGGAGTCGACAGTAGCTGCTGTCATCCCTTCTTGCACCACTTCGCACAGTATAGAATCAGCACATCTTTTCCTTTTTTTTGTTGAGAGCCATGGCCTTGTGCCTATGTTAGTGCCTGCCATTTAGAAGATGCTCAAAATAGTTATGAGTAAGTAAAAAAGTTGATAAATGTGGCTTCTATCGGTTAAATAAATAAGGCTAAGATCATATGCTAGCCTTCTCAGAAACCATGCAGAAGGGTTTAGGAGTGGCAGGGAAGAAAAACTACAAGGAGGATAAACTATTTCACAGACAGCATAGAACTTCCACTTAGACAAAAGCTGGAAAAGTGGGATAGAATCTAGGGGAGGTGGGCTTCTTTGTGTGGTAGCGATTTTGCAGTTCATAAGGTTTACCTGAGAAGAGAGTCCAGCCGATTACAGAAATAGCTATCAACACTTTCTGCGAGGACACACGACACTACTAGAGTGAGTTATGAATACTCATAAAACAAAAAGTTGGTTTACTGAAGTTTAAGAACAAGTTACGGATTGTGGAAAAGCTGTCTTGCAGGGGTTTTTGGCTTAGAATATATGTTTTTTTAAGTCCCTCTCTACAGGTATAGGCAATTTAGCAAGGCAATTAAGAACTTAGCTCAAAAATCAGGCTTTCTGGGTTTATTCTTGGCTTTGCTTCTTGCTAGATGTACAACCTCAGTTACGTTGCTTTAACTTTGTGAGTCTCACTTTCCCCAAGATAAAGGGGAAGTAGTAGTAATACCTACTGCAAAAGACTGATGTAAGGACAGAATGAGACTCCATTTAAAACTCTCAGCATAGTGCCTAGAACAGAGTAAACCTTCAATAAGTGTTAACTACTACTCTTATTATAGTTATTCTATCATTCCTCCCAAACCCCACCTCCTGTGTCAGGTCAGAAACAAACATTCTACTACCTGGTGGCAGCAATATTCACTGTATGAGAGAAAAAAATGAGAGACAGAAATTAACTTTGCTGTTACCCAGACCCCCAATCCAGATCATATTTGGGGTAAGTATCAGAGATGGCATGAGAGGTTGTTTTACAAAATTTTCATCAAAATAAAAAATTAACAGTAACACTAAAGGATATAAAGACGAAAGCCAAAAAACCACTTCATATAAATTTTTGGATATATTAGTGAAGTCACTAGAGAATAAAGGAAAAAAAGTTAAAATCTTGGCTAATAAGTATCTGCATGAAACAACTCATGCAGGGTGGGGAGAGTGAATAGTAATAAACCCTGAATTACAAATTGGTGTTTTTTCTACATAAAACACACATTTGTAAGGAATGCAAAGGCAAGACTGCAGATATACGTGAAAATCAGGAGTGACATAACCAAACATGAATCAAATTCCACTAATGCTTTTGAGAATTTCCAACACAGTGGCATTGCTTTGAAATACGATTTGTAGATTTGTACATATATGTAAATATACAAAAAGCATTCAGTAAGGATGGTTTTACGAGTGATTACAATGGTTGTAATTTCTGTGGCTTGATTTTCTAGTGATTTCTTACTCATTCTTGACCTGCACAAAAGTATATATCTCTGTGCTACATACGGGGTACTACTGTATGTCAGTTTTCATACACAGTCACTTTTTAGAGAAATTACCCCCCTAAAAAAAAGGTCATTAGTTAAAAAAGTCCTAAGTTAAATTCATGAAATTTGCAAACTATGACATTAAGATAAAAATTTACTGATTGACACTTTCTTTATCTCCTCCTGTTTTTATATTATTTCATTAACTCATCTTAAACAGATATCTTTATATACAGTTCTTAGTAAAGATAAATATAATTATAAAATACAATTATAAGATAATTATAAAATATGGAAAAGTAAGTATTAACAGTCTCTTAAGTATTAACTCATTGCTTATTTATAGATTGTTAATAAAATTATACATTCTAATGTAGGCAAGAATGATATAAAATTTACCCATTTATAGAAGGGATCATAAATGTTTCTGAGCTTATAGGTGCACATTGACCACATTTAAGTTATATATGAAAATTATATTTTAGGCTCTAACAGAAAGGTTCATTTCTACACCCTCTTATTAACATGAGTCTTACTTCTATGCCTTCTCCCAATTCAATCATGTAGGGAAAGTACCACTTAAAGCCAGTTTTTCTCTCTGATTGATTCTCTCTACTCATTCTTCACCAAGGATTCTCTCTACTCATTCTTCACCAAGGCAGTCCAAGAAGTTACACCTTTCCACGAGGACTTCTCCAAAGAAGTGAAAACCCAGATGGAAGTGAAAAATTTGGTAAAGAAAAAGGAATATCACAGGGCATAGAGAACTTTCTTGTTCTCAGTGAGCTAGTCATCACATGATTCATTCATTAAATCGTCCAGGTAGCATCAGTACTGATCTTCCATGTATGAGCCACTGCCCCAAAAAAACAAATTTCACCCCTTTGATGAATCTAAGCTGCTATGATAATAAACTATTATTATTAAAATATTTTTTTGAATTTCTGAAAAATTGGCATTGGTAGAATAAATAAGTAGATAAATAAACACAGCATTATTATACTCAAAATTCTTGTTTGAATGTATCGAGGTTATCAGGAAGATAGAGTAGAAAGTTAACAAGTTGGTGGACCTCTTACAAAATTCAGTGGACAAACATTTATGCTGGAGCCCCTGAATTTCTAAAAAGTGTTGAATGTGTTGCCAATATTTATAATCAAGAGACTTAGAGTTTTCACTGGCAAATTAGAAGAATGAGTCACACTGGGCCCGGAATACCATGTAGCACCAAAAGGCTGGTGCTGAGTAGTGTCCACCCCCTTCAGATGTCTTATGCTTTTCAAATCACCACAGTAAACACCCTATTTACTTCTTTGCAGACCATTTCACTCCTTTTTACTTGTCTGACACCCAAGGGTCTCTGGATTTATGTTCTGTGATATAGAAAATAAAATAAAATAAAATAAAATAAAATAAAAATAAAAATAAGAAGAAATAAAAATTAAAATTAAAAATATCAACCAACAAAACAACAAAAGGATAAATACAATGATGCTGATTTTTCTGATTTTCTCAAAAGAACCATATTCACTATGAACTTTCATGTCCATTTTCCATGATAGATTTATTTAAATTATATAGTATTTGTCCCCAAAGGCAAGCTAAACCATACTGCATAGCCCTCTCATATTAAGTCCTCTTCTAACTTTGAATACCATTGTGATACCTCTGCTGGGATTAATAAAGGGTCAGTTTCACTGAGGTTATCTTCTCAGATCTGCTTCCTTTATTCTCTTTACCATTATCATTTGCAATGCAACCCACCGCCATGGCTTTAAGTACCAATCACACCCCAAACCTACACTTCGAACTGCGTGCTTGATCTTTATACCTGAGAAAACATTTTAAGCTCAACAAGTCTCTACTGGAACTCATTATCATAGCCTCATGACCTTTTAACAGTTTAGTGCAGGTGTCAGTGCCTCCAGAAAGCCCTTCTCCAATCCCCACCCATAGAAAGCTACTATCTGGTCTTCCTCTACATTCCCACAGAATCCCGTGCATGGCTCTGTTGTTGTATGTGTTAAATTACACTTTATTAACAACTTCTATGTGGGTCTTTCCTACCAAACTCCAAGTTTTTTGAGGATTGGAGCTGTATCTCATAAATCTTCAGATTATCAGCCAGAAACAAGCATATATTATGGGTTCATTAAGTGTTTACTGAATGACTGGATGAAAGTAATGAAGAGAACTCTTTTCCCTCACCTATAAAACTAAACTCTAGATTATCTAAAAATAAATTCCTTTCTACTCTATTTCAGATAAAGCCACGCCCATTCTCCCTATAATTCCTCCTTAAAACTGCAGAGGAATGTCTGACTACTTCTCCATGATTTTGGACATTCAGTTAATATCAATGCTGACCTCACTGTCCCCTCTTCTACTGTGGTTCATTTCAGGCCATTCTTTTCACTTAAACTACCTCTCGGTGCCTTCCTCTACCTACTCTTGGTCTGTACTATACCAATATTCAGATTTACCTTTTAAATTCACAGTCATTGGCCTTACTACTCTCCTCCTACTCTCCTCCCTTAAAATCTGGAAGGAATGAATCCTTACTGCCTATCAAGTTAAGCCTTGATTTTCAGACCTAAAATTTTGCCTCCACATATCTTTTCAGCCGTAAGTCCCCACAAAATTCCCAAAATACCATATGTGTCAACCTGGGCCACTTACCACTATTTTCATACATCTATGCCTTTACTTATGCTTTTATTTGCACCTAGAACTTCCTCTCTCCAATCCCTAGCAATAAAAATAGCATTTATCAAGGTCTGTCACAATTCTCACTTCCCTCATGAAAATAGTTTATCTGCCCAATCTAATGTAATCTGTTCTTTAGTTAAAATGCTGATGATGGGGCGCCTGGGTGGCTCAGTGGGTTAAAGACTCTGCCTTCAACTCAGGTCATGATCCCAGGGTCCTGAGATAGAGCCCCGTATCGGGATCTCAGCTTAGCAGGGAGCCTGCTTCCTCCTCTATCTCTCTCTGCCTGCCTCTCTGCCTACCTGTGATCTCTGTCAAACAAATAAATAAAATCTTTAAAAAAATTTTTAAAAAGAATAAAATGCTGATGATCCTTTAATCTGAAGAAAGACAGTTATAATTGTGAAAATGGTATAATCTTACTGAAATATCACTCCAAAACTTAGCAACATCATGTTGATTTGCTTGTAGGAATTCTGTAAACCACTTGATGGAACGTTTGCTGCCTTTGTTTTCCGTCTCATCCCTTTCAAAACGCTCATTGTGCTTGTTCACAGAGTAGTTTGTTAGATGCATGTATAACTGGGTCTGTAACAAGTAAGAACCAAAGTTGTCATCAGCTATGAAACTCTAGAACTGTGAGGTTTCACAGACCATAAAGCAACCAAAGATGAAAGACTATTTTAAAGTTTTAAAATATACAGATCAACAATTTCATGATGACTTAGATAATTTTCAAATTAAATACAATGGCATATTTCTAATAAAAGGATTACAAATGTAGTCATCTACAAAGTTACTCTATATATTATTCAAAATATATCTACCATTAAAAGCATTAAAATAATTATATGAAACTGAAATTACACACTGCTAAGCAAGAAAAACAGTTTGTTTTTGTTAATTTGTTTTTAATTTTTTTTTTCCTGATAGTTCTCACCCATATTTGTTTTGGGAAGAGAATTTTCTAAGAGAGTATTCTGTGTTTTTTCAAAAAATAAAAAATGAAATATCAAGTAAGTAGCATGAATCAAAAGGCAGGACTACCAAACACAACCTCTGCCTTGCATAGGAACTAGGAGGCCACCGGAACTCATTCACGAGACAGAGTGCACTTCAAATCAGCAGACAGAAGCAGCACATGAGGCTGTACAGAGTCTAAATGATTAACAGTAAATTAACAGTACTCCTTACTGGAGCTGTTATGCCTTAGCCTCTTTACACTTTTATATTTGTTGTTACTGTTATCCTCAAATAACTTGAAAAAGAATCCAAAATTTTAATCCTTTCGTAATTGTCAACTAATACATATCTAATGATTCCTTATCAATCTAGCACAAACATTCATCAAATCTGTATCTCCTACCCTCATGAGCCTATTCCCAGGAGTTACTTTAGAGAGCAATGTTGCATCACAATGAATATATACTTCATGTACATGATTATTATTTAGGTTTGTTATTAACCAAGTATATTTGTATCATATTTTATTTTCACTGCAGTTACTTAGGTCTACAATATAAAATCTTTGAAACAAGTGTGCAGAAGTGATCATTTGAGCTACATGTTGTTTACTAACCCAAGTGCCCATCACTAATTAAGAATTTATTTTTTCATTCTGGGACACCTGGGTGGCTCAGGTCCTGATCCCAGGGTCCTGGGATAGAGCCCCACATTGGGTTTCCTGCTCAGCGGGAAACCTGCTTCTCCCTCTCCCACTCCCCCTGCCTGTATTCCCTCCCTCACTGTCTTTCTGTCAAATAAACAAAAATCTTTAAATTTAAAAAAAAAAAGAATTTATTTTTTCATTCATTAAACAGTACTTATGGAGCACCTACTTACTATCTACAGGAACTGGTACTGGGCACTGTGGATACATAGATAAACAAGATAGATACAGTCCCTACCCTAATGAAACTTAGGAAAAAGCTTTAAATTAAGTGATATTTAAAAGAAAGAACATAAATCTTATGCTTATCTAACTGTAAGTGTTTCACCTGAAGAAAAAGGAAATTAATCGAACTATAGAATTTCCTAGTTGCCAAAATATAAATCATTTTTCAATTTAAAAAAAGTTGAAAAATAATTTTTTGAGGGGGTTCTCCATTTGGCAAGAATTTCTTGAAATAAATAATAATAGCAGTAATAAAGACTCTAGCTATCCTAGTGAAAAAGTGAGTAAAAAATGGAACTGTGCATTTTTCTTAAAACAGGATCTTTGGGGCACCTCGGTGGCTCAGTTGCTTAAGTGACTGCCTTCGGCTCAGGTCATGATCCTGGAGTCTTGGGATCAAGTCCCACATCAGGCTCCCTGTTCGGTAAGGAGTCGGCTTCTCCTGCTGACCTCTCTCCTCTCATACTCTCTCTCTCTTAAATAAATAAATAAAATCTTAAAAAAAAAAAAAAAACAGTATCTTTGTAAGTAGGATTGGAAATTCTAGTTTCATATCCACCTCAACAAACATCCCCTTCTAAGTAGCTCATTGCCAGTTGGACATTAGCCATAAGCAATAAACCAAATAGTAACTTGCAAGGAATGAAAAGGATAAAACTATTCTCCACCCCATTTTTTAGCATGTAGGCTCAATACAGTGAATTAGGATATACAAAACTTTTCAAGAACCAGCCAAATGTTACATTGGTAGCAAAGAATAAATGGTTATTATATTTCAATGCCTGAAATTCTCTGTCTTATGATCTCCTTATATGCAGTTTACCAATATTTAATTCTTAGAAATACACACAGCTCTTCATAAAATACATGCTATTTTAAAAAATGGAAATAGGAAGAAACAAATACTCAACAGTATGCCAGTGAGAAGCATTGATTTGTTTTTTCCAGCCTTTTTTCTTAAGCTTACATTTTATATAATTGGGATCTTACTTTACATAAAACTTAAAATTCTATATATTTTTTTTTACTCTTTCGTTTCTTAATCTAGGAGTTTGATCATGAAGTTGAAAAAGGTGAACTTTTAAATTTTAGAGACCTATTAGGAACTGACACTTATATAGGAGAAGATCATTCTTTTTACATGTGAACCAAAGCCACAAGATTACATGATTCAAAAGCAATTGGCAAAGTGAGACCTTGAGGTTACATTTCCTGACTACCATACTTTCTTTATGATTTCCTAATCTAGTGTATTTAAGCAAATCACATACACATAATTTAAGACATTAAAATAAATCACTTTACTACCTAAATGAGCTTACAAGTCTTATTACTCTTTTTTCTCAAAACATGACTATCTACCTTACAATGTATTATTCACACGAATTATTTTAATTATAAGCTAAGAGCTGACGAGTCTCAAATTAGGCCTATAGCTTGGTTCTCTCTTCTGAACTCTACACTTATGCTATACATCTAAATGCTTATAGCCTAGATCCATTTGGAGGCTGTGCAGGTGTGTCAAACCAAACACACTGGCTTCCTGCAAGACCTTTAATAGCCCCTACGTTTCCTACCATGGTGAATCATACATCATCCATCCAATTGGCCCATGCCACAATTCTTGAGTTTTATCCTTAATTTCTCTCTCCTTTCTCCTCCTGTTCTACAAATCTAACCTGTCAGTATATCAATGTTATCCACATTATCATAAATATATCTTAAATCTATATTCTTATTGTTAGTATAGTCCTTCTGCTGCTACTTCAGATAAGGCCATCTTTCCCCTCACAGGTGGTTAGACTGGAAAACAGCTTCTCCCATACCCTCACCTCTCCCATCCATCTACATCTACATCCATCTCTCAGATTCCCCACAGATAAACCAAGTGAGTTTTTAAGATAAAAATCTCACTCCTTCTTTCCTTCTTTAAAATTTTTCAATGCTTCCCTTCTTCTTAGGTTAAATTCCAAAATCCTAGACATGGCCTAAAAAGCCCTGAAAGATCTGTTCTGTAGGCTCTTCACCCTCATCTCCGAACACCCACCCCACCACGGTCTGTATTGAGCCACACTGAACATGAGTGCTTTCTCAGGACACACCATACCTCTGGGCCATTTTTCTCTATGAACTTCCACCCCACCCCACCCTGCCCCCAACCTGGCTAGCCCTTCATTATTCATATTTCACTTAACAATCTCCCTCTCTAAACTTTATCTCCAGCTGCGTTAGTGCCCTTGCTATGCACTGCCTTCGCACCCTCAGTGTCGTAGACCATTACACTTACCATCAGTTATTATAATTGCTTATTTTATTTTCTGCCTCCCCACTAGACTGTTGCTTTTGAGAGGTCAAGCACTGTATCTGTCTTGGTCACTGTTTTTCCAAAACCAGCACAATGCCTAGAATGCAGTAGAGTGCAAATATTACTTGGTGATTGAATATATTCACACCTTATGACCTTTAAAGAGATGATTCTTTCCTTTATCTTCCTTTCCAGTGAAAAATTTACAGTTCTCTTATTCTTCCTTTGCCAGGTTTACAACATTTTTCATTAATTGAACATAGCAACATTTATGATCAGTCATTATGTAATTTTTAAAATACGACTTTCAGTGCAGTTAATTGTGTGCATAACATTGGAGGAGAACAATAACCAGGCTTTTGACAAAATGGGAAATGATAATTATAATTTTTACTATAATCAGTAGGTCCAAAAATAGGGTAGAGGTTAACTAAACTTTTAAGTATGGATAATAAAATTTGTGACTTTCATGATAAATTATGATAATAAATTACAGTTTGACCTTCATAAACCATAAACTGCTGTTTTGACTTTCATCAATGTGTTATGCCTATACAAAGGAAATCTTAATGGAAAAATATCTATAGAAAGCTCCATTTAATAGATTTTCAAATGCACACTAAGACTACCAGTTTATGTCTCTACTTTACATTTGGTCAGTGTAAATTTACCATCTTTTCTTTTGTGCAAAGTGACAAGTTAATAACTCTACTTTCTGATAACTCTCACTTTCTTTGTTTCATATACTTTCTCCCACATCCTACTTGTTAAACCCTAACCTGTGATATAAAGCTTGCTCAAATACCACCTCCTCCATGAAAAGCTAAACATAAACTATCCTTCTACTCAACTCCATGATACTCTGTCTATACTTCTCAATGAGATATTATTTCTATTTATATTTCTAAATAAATCATTTCTATCAGGGCCAAAGCATACACACATGTGTTTTGAAATCCATTTCTATATAGGGTTATTGTATATACATGTGTACACGTCATTTCTATGCAAGGCCACTACATACACATGTGCTTTGAAATCCAGCCTTGTGCTTGCAGACAGCACCCAAAGGGAGGGCCCTCTCCTAATTAGCCTGCCGGAGGAGACACCTTTTTATCTTTCTAATTTTCACAAAGCTGTCCATAAATGAGAAGAAGTCTTGTTTATGTACACAATTCCTAACTATAAAAACCTGATAAGGGGTACTTTGATTCATAGAATCTTTACATATAGTGTATACTCTAAGAAGTACAAGTTGAACAAATGAATAAAACCATAGATTCTGTCTGGTATCACTTACCAAATTAGACTCATTAGGTGGAATGTATTTCTCTGTTCCCATTCGCACAAGTCCATCATGGTAGAGAAATATTTTCAGTGGATCACATGATGTCACCAGAATATAAATTCGTAAATCAAACTTGTAACCTTCCATTAGAAAAGGCTTTTCAATGTATTCTTGAACAATCAAATGATCCTGAGATGGAAGTTTGTCACCATTTCTTATCAAAGAAATTCTAAGTTAAAAAAAATAAAAAAAGAATTAAAAGACTAATTTGATATGGGGTCAAGATATTTACAAAGTTACAGGTAATACTCAAGAGCAAAATGGTGGAGTAGGGAATCCCAGTGTCTGTCCCTCCACAAAAGCAATAAACAGCCAAAAGATAGTCAGAATCAACTTTTTTGGAAAACTAGAAACTGACCAAAAGCTTATAACAACCAAGGAGCACTTAATTTAAAAAAAAAAAAAAAAAAAAAGCCCAAATCTATATAAAATGAGCTTTGTGGCATTTTAACTTACTCTGGCCCATTCCCCAACCTCAACTCATCCTCAGACTTAAACAATAGCCCATGTTCCCAGTACAGGTCCTGGTTCTGGAGGGAGCAGAATAGACCTTATTCTTGTAGTAGTTTTATTTCTCTTGTTACTGTTGTTTTTCCTGTCTGATGGCTCCCTCCAAGATAAAAGGACCGCTTTTATCTTGCCTAATTAGGAATTCTCCTAATGTAGTTGAGGCAGCTACTTGTGGGGGAGTGGGGGAGGGGGTAGGGGGCATTGTTGAAAACATTTGAAGACAAATGCATTAGTTCCTGCTGTCTATGACAACCAATAAATGTTGGAGAAAACAATATACTAACTAAAAATATTGGAAAGAAAAACTAAAGTATGAGAATCTTTGGGGAATAAAAGCTTTGAAAAGCTCAGACATATTTCTGGGAATCTAGAACACCATGTGCATGCCCAAGGCTAAGTGCATGCTCAGGAAAGACTTGAAAGGCCCTAAGCTCTTACCTCTGGTTAACCATCAGGCTCTGCACAAGCATGAAATGAAGACTAGGGCAGAGTTTTAAACTGCCTAGTTGAATGCTGAAGGCATATTCCAACACACATATACACCCCTTCTGCAAGGACTGGGAGTTTGGGTTTGGGGGAGGTTTTCTTGGTTTGTTTCATTTTGTTTTGTTTTTTTGGTTGCAAGTGTTTGAGGAGATGTCTGTCCACTTACAAGCTAAGCACCCACCCAAAAGAACAGGAACTTCAGTTCCACACACAACAAAAAATACAGACTTCAAAAAATTATTTCAGAAAGATAACTAAACAAATAAAGAGCAACCATAACAAGCAGCAACAAAAAACCTTTTAGGGGGGAGAATCCGATTTCCAGCGTTGCTACATTATAACATTCAAAATGTCTGATTTCCAACAAAAAACTATGAGTCATGCAAAGAAAATTAAAGTATGGCCCATACTCAGGAAAGTTACCAATTAATAGAAAGACAGACATTGGGCTTACTAGACAATCAATAATTTAGATCAACTGTTTTAAATCTGTTCAAAGGGTTAAAGGAAACCATATGGAGAGAACTGAAGGCAACCACGAGAAGAATATCTCACCAAATAGAGAGTATCCACAGAGATAGAAGTTTTTGTTTGTTTGTTTGTTTTGGGGTTTTTGTTTGTTTGTTTGTTTGTTTGTTTGTTTTAAGGAAGAGTGGAGGGAACCAAACTGAAATTCTGGAGTTAAAAAATAACAATAACTGAAACAAAAAAAATTCATTAGCAAGGCTAAACAGAAGATACAGGAAGTCAGAAAAAAAATTAATTAACTTGAAGGTAGATCAATTGAGACTGACTAGGTCTGAGGAACGGAAAGAAAAAAGAATGAAGAAAAATGAACAGAGGTTAAGAGTTTTATGGGACACCATCAAGAATATCAACATATACGTAATAGGAATCTCAAAAGAAGAGGAGAGAGAGAAAGGGACAGAAAGAATATTTAAAGAATTAATGGCTGCAAACTTCCCAAATTATGAAAAACATTAACTACATATCTAAAGAACCCAATTAACTCCAAGTAGGATAAATTCAAAGACATCCACACTGAGACATATTATAATAAAACTGTCAAAAGCCAAGACAGAGAGAATCTTCAAAGCAAGACTAAAGCTACTCATCACACTCTATTGATCCTCAATAAGATAAATAGCTGATTTCTCAACAGAAACAATGGAGACTAGAGGCAGTAAGATGATATATTCAAAGTGTTGACAGAAAGACAGAGGAAAAAATAGAATAAAATAAAATAAAATAACCTGTTAACCAATAATTCTTTATCTGGCAAAAGTATTCAAAATTGAAGAAGAAATTAAGATATTCCCAGATAAATCTGATAGCTTGTTAATAATATAGTTGGCCTATAAGAAATGCTGAAGAGAATTCTTCTGACTGAAATGAAAAGACACTAGACAGTAACTCAAATCCACACAAATAAATAAAAAACGCCTGGTAAAGGTCACTACATAAGTAAATATGAAAGTCACTATTAATGTAGTTTAGATTTATAATTCTTTTTTCCTATTTTATGTAAAATACAACTGCATTAAACAGTAATTATAAATCTATGTTGATGGGCACACAATGTATGAAAATGTAATTTGTAACAATAATAATATAAAGAGGGACAGAGCTATATAGAAGCAAAATGAGGGACTCCTTTGTTTTTGTTTTACTACTGAAACTAAGTTGATATTAATCTAAACAAGATTGTTATAAATTGAGGTATTAATTATAATCCCAGGGAAACCATTTAAAAAAAACTCCAAAACAGATTCAAAGGGGGTACATGCAACCTGGTGTTTATAGCAGCGATATCAACAATAGCCAACTATGGAAAGAGCCCAAGTGTCCACCAAATGATGAATGGATAAAGATGTAGTGTGTATATGTGCAATGGAATATTACTCAGCCATCAAAAAGAATGAAATCTTGCCATTTATAGCAATGGGAATGGAGCTAGATTGCATGATGCTAAGCGAAGTAAGGCAGTCAGGGATAGACAAATACCATAAGATTTCACTCATATGGGGAATTTAGGAAACAAAATAGATAAACATGTGGGAAGGGGGAAAAAAGAGAGAAGGAGAGAGGGGGAGGCAAACCATAAGAGGCTCTTAAAAATAGAGGACAAACTGAGGGTTGATGGAGGGAAGTGGGCAGGGAATGAGCTAAATGGGTGATGGGTATTAAGGACAGCACACATGTACAATGAGCACTGGGTATTGTATGTAAGTGAGTCAAAAAATTCTATTCCTGAAAAAAAAAAATAAAATAATTAAAAAATTTTAAACTCACAAATATATAGTAAAAGAAATGACAAGAAAATTAAAATAGCACACAATAAAATATTTAATATAAAAGAGAGTAGAAAAGGAGGAATTGAGGAATGAAAACTATATTAAGACACAGATAACAAATAGCAAAATGGCTGAAATAAGTCTTTCCTTATCAATAATTACAAATGGATTAACTCTCCAACTAAGACTAGCATTGGCAGAATGTATTCAAAAAAAAACATGGTCCAATCACAGACTGTCTACAAGAGATTCACTTCAGATTCAAAGATACAAATAACTTGAAAGTGAACAAATAGAAAAGATACTCCATGCTGAAAGTAATAAGAGAGAACTGGAGTGGTATACTAGTATTACACAAAACAGACTTAAAGAGAAAATTTGTTGTAAAAGACAAGGACAATATGCAATGATAAAATGATAAATCAAAAGATTAAAATAACATATATGTGTTTTTATTAAAAGCAGCCTTGGGACATCTGGATGGCTCAGTTAAGTGTCTGCCTTCAGCTCAGGTCATGATCCTGGGGTCCTGGGATCAAGTCCCACATCCAGACCCAGCTCAATGCGGAGCCTACCGCTTCCCTGACTTGTGTGCTCTCTCTCTCTATGACAAATATGTAAGTAAAATCTTTAAAAATAAAAAAATTAAAGCAGCCTCAGCCATATTTTCTCTGAAAAAATACATTGCAGAAAATGAACATTAGAAAGCAAAAGGACACAGGAATATTAAGTTGTGTAATCTATGTTCAGCTAACACGTCTAGTTCATGGTACCTTAGCTTAAAATGTGTTTTACTCATTCTTAATTTAATCACTATGGCTCGATAAAGAAAAAAACTTATTTGTAAAGCAAAGAGGATATAATTATTTTGCTTTAAATGTCTAGCTATTGAAAGAGTAACTACCTTACTATATTTTTCTCCAAGTCAATTTGGCTCTACTATTAACTGAAGTTTATCCTCCAAGGTTACTCTAAAATTATTATAAATACAAATTTTACATTTAAGAAAAAAATTAGAAAATATCTTTTTTCTCTATTTTGTTGTCTCCTATAAAAGTCTTTCAACTGATTTAATCTTTAAATTGAAGAACTGAAGCCTGTGGAACAGGAAAAAATAGCTCAATAAATATTTAGTTCCAAAAAAGCAACAGCGACCCATTTTATTATTTTTTCATATTCAACCATGAGTGAATGCTCACATTTATTCTTTTCCCCCCAATTTTTTTTAAACTTTTATATGTTCTGGGTGAAAAATACCTACCCATGACCCATTGCACCATTGGCTGGTTTTACTATAAAAGTTTTCTGCTTTCTTTTTTTCTTCAATTCTTTCATGTAGTTCTGGAATTGGGTATATTCAGCAGGGAAGATCCATGTTCGAGGAACAAAGGTATAATCCAGAGGCCGGGACTTAATCATTCTGTAAATTAGAGATAATAAAAGTAATTTCTATTCATACTTTTCTAAATTTTCTTTCTCTGTGCTACTGGCATTTATTGCAAGGATTTAAATTCCCACGATTTCTTCATTTACTGATTCATTCCATATATGTCTATAAAGCACCCACTATGTGCTAGGCATTATTCTGGACACTGGGGATACATCAATGAAAGAAAAGGACAAGATTCTCTGTCCTATGTACCAATTCATATATTGGTAGATCATTCAGTTATACACTATATGCTAGGCACTAGGGATATTAAGATAAATTAATATGGGATAGGGCACTAGGTATACACTATATGCTAGTTTACGCTATATGCTATAGTGTACTATATTCGAGTATACACTATATGCTAGGCACTAGGGATATTAAGATAAATTAATATTCTCTACCCTAAGGAATTTACAAATGGGCTATTAAATACAATGTGGTAAGTGCAATAAAGACATACATGGCAAGGTAATGAGGAAATAGTCATTAACTCTGCGCCTGGGATGAAAGGGTGGGTAGCAGGAAATAGTTCACCACCAGGTGCCGTTCATGTTGTGTCTTTGAAGATAACTTTGAGTCCTCTGAGGCACCCATAAGGAGCAGTTTTGATCATTTTTTCCTACACTATTTTTGAAGTTTAACTACTTTTCTAAAAAAAACCATGTGAACCTCTGAGTATACTTGAAATTTTGTTTCATTTTGTTTTAACATGAACTACATATGTCTCTACATGTGGTTTTATGGCTACAATGTATGTCCTGATATTTTTATATTTGCTACTAATCAGGCTCCCTATTTGATACATAATTTAAGGATAAAACTAGGTATAAAATGCTTACTTTTGATTAATCCCAATATTGACCATTTTGTACATATTGATTCCCAATAAAAATGAAGAAATTATAAGAAATATTTTCAAATATTATTTATTAAAGAAAATCTGATTATTTCCAAAAAAAGCTCCTTTTAATAAATGTAAGCAAGTCTCTTATAAATAAGGAGATACTGTTCCCAGATGAGACTGGTAAAATCTAAAATGAAACCACAGTACATGGAAAGCACGGAGGCCGGGCCGACATTCTGAAACTAGGGTGTGGCATATGGAAGCCACATGGCTTTCCACAGCTATAAGTTCCTATGGTTATCATATTTCAAGTGCTCTTTCAAGAAAACCCTATAAAAAAGTTATATTTCCACCATGAGAAGGGAAATAATTACCAACTCTTATCTGTGAAATCCACAATGGCTTTTTTTTTTTTAATTTATTTATTCGAGAGACAGAGAGCATGAGAGGGGAGGTCAGAGGGAGAAGCAGACTCCCCATGGAGCTGGGAGCCCGATGTGGGACTCGATCCCAAGACTCCGGGATCATGACCAGAGCCGAAGGCAGTTGCTTAACCAACTGAGCCACCCAGGCGCCCCTTATCTGTGAAATCCAGAATAAGCCAATAAACTAAAGAATCTCAATACAAAATAGGCTAACACTGACTGGTTTGGAAAACGCACATACACACATATACACAAAACTAAAGGAAACACAGGAACAGTGCTGATGTCCTTGTTTTTGTGTCCAATACCTTTAAATGTATTTATTATATTTTTAACAGTGATATGAAATTAGATCAATTTAAAGTTTTAATTAAAATAATATATTTTAAACTAACCACGCAGAGTATTTATGAATGATATCATTCTTTCACATACATACATACTTGGAAAAAACCCAAGCACACATACATTCAAGAGAAAACTTTATTCCATTTAGCAATCTAGCACAAATCATTTGGTGTAAAAATGTATAGCTTCAAAACAGACATGCAATCTTACTTAGGAATTTGGAAATATGGAATAATTTCTGCTCATAGTTGTCATGGACTTACTAAATGATATTAAGCATGTAATTTAATTAATTTGATTTTTATATAAGTAGGTCATTACTTTCCATTTAATAGAAGGTTCTTTTTTCCTTAAGGAAAATTCCAAGGATCTTAGAAAAATAAGAAATCACCTATGTGTAATAGGTACTAATAAATCTACAGTTAACCTTCTCGTTCTCTACAAAGCAGGTAGAATGATCTTTTCAAAATGCAAATTTGTCATTCTACCAGCTTCACCCCCACTCCTCCTCTCCTATGGAATTTAGGATAAGGACTATAATCCTAACCATTACCCTTCAGCTAATCTCTCCCATTCCCATCAATGTCTCTGTGCTCCAGCTACACTTGACTTTATTTCAGTATCCTGACTATTCTTGCTTTCTCCCACCATATGACCTCAGACCATACACTTTTTCCTGCCCAGAAAACTGTTCTCTATCATTTTCACCAATAAACTCTCAGCATTCATATTTAAGCTACCACATCACATCCATGGGGAAACTCTCCAATATCTCCCTCCGCCAGAAGTCCTTCACTATCCATTAATTGACTACTATGTAACTCTACTTCATTGCACTTATCACAGTTACAACCCAAAGCTGTAAAATCCACAAGTTTGATTTTGATCACCTGATGTGCCCAAAGGCCAGGACACTGCCCAGCGTATAATAGATATTTAATAAATGTTAGATGAAAGTAAATGACTTCAATGAAACACATGTCCAAAAATTTACAGAAGGAATTCCCTTTCCTCTGAAGTCTGTTCTTGCTATAATCCCTGTGTTAGTAAATTGCCCCCACCTACATGTTTCCTAAGCCAGAAGCCTAGCAGTCATCTCGGACACTGCTCTCCTCCTCCCCTTTGATTCGCACATCACAGCAGCTTTCCAGTCCTGTCAGTTCTTTCTTTTCCCTATTTTCCAGATGCATTTTCTCTCCACCATTCCCACTACCTCTCCTTTGGTTTATCAGATGTTGATGATCATCACCTCCTTCAGGGCTTCCTCCCTCCTTTCTCCCCCTTCTTTGAATCCATGATCTACAGGCCCACCAAGAGTATGGAAAATATATCATTTCTCTACTCAAAGCCATTAAAAAAGTTCTCATTTTTCTCAGGATAAACAGAAATGTCTGCTAAGTAGTTAAAGAGATTAAAGAATCAATGATGAAATGATTGAATAAAACAGAGTAACATGGTGAATGCAGCCTGGCCTTTGCATTTACCTGCAGCAGCATCACAAACTGAGCTTCCTGACACCCTATAAAACCACAGGAACTACTTAGAAGTTCCCCCAAACCTAACATGTTGGTTTAAGTTTCCATATAGTTCCTCCCACTGCCATCTTTGCCTACAGTCTCCTTGCCTTCTTCTCAAAGGGTGAACTCCTATACATTCTTCAATATCCATTTTGCATTTGAATTCCCCAGAAAACCACCCAAACCCTCCTGGAAATAACCTCTGTCATCATCTTTGTCACTGCCTTACACTGACTCTCCCCTGTGGTACCATCAAACTGTATTATATGTACATCACTCTTTCTCCCTTACTAAAATTTGAGTTCTAGGCAGGGACTAGGCCTTATTCATCTTGTTTGCCTGTTAGCAGTCTCTAGTCTATAACAGACACACAAAAAATATTTGTTGGGTGAGTGTATAAACTTTCACATGATGCATATAAATATTTAGTTATATATCAAGTTTCCTAACCTTTCTCTGTTTGAGTTTTCTTTTTTAAAAATTTTCTTAAATTATCACTCAACTTCCTTAAACTAAAAAAAAACCTAATCCACAGAAATATAAATTGCACAAAAATTCTGCAGTTCATTTGGTATAACGCTTGAGAACTTGTGAACAGTTTTTCCCATAACAGTAGAATTGTTACTCCAAATAGTGGTCTCAGAGATAAGTATATATATATTTATCTCAGAGACCTGGGTAGGGACATACACATATGCCTGTGTGTATGTGTGTGCACAAATGCACCTACTCTCATGTCTGGCACACATTAGATGCTCAATAAAACATAGATGCTCAATAAACATGGTTTGAACACACACACACACAGTGTATTATGTTGCTAAACTGCAGTGAAAAGAGTCTGAGATTCTGGAGCCCAGGATTCTGCTCTGGCTCCACGATTCACTGTTTGTTTTACTTGTGCAAGATACTCATTTCTCTGATTCTCAGTTACCTCCTCTACAAAATGAAGGAAGAACCAGGAAACTTCTAAGATCTGCTAGCTCTAAAATTCTATCTCTTCCATCAAAATACCATTTCAAATCAATGTAACCTGGTGAAAGATACACTATAACATTCAAAACAAACTTTGAAAAGGTCTTCTCTATTACAAGAAAATGAAGATTACTTGGTCATATTTCTTGCTAAGAAATCCTTTCTACAGATCTCCCCCATTCCTGGAAAATGGTTGATCCTCTGGAAAATAAAAAGGTAAACATTAATATTCCCATGGACTTAATGAATACATTCATTTATAGTACAATAAAGTTACACCCATCCTGAGTTTAATGTTCTTAAAAAACTGACTATTAATGTAAAATATTTAAAATGAAATGACTATAATGACTTTATAGAATTAAAGAATCTACAATAAGCAAAGAAGAAAATTGCAAATTTTTTTAAGAAATCAGAAAACCATGTTTACAGAGATATGGGTGTTACAATTTTCCGTGTTGAATAACTGGTCATTCAATGTCTATTTCTACTATTCTAAGTTTACTATATTCATACAGATAAGCATTGTAGAAATATTGGCAAGAATGGCCTTGTTAGTATCCTATAGCCAATTTTGTATTACACTCTATACTGACAAACTATACAAAATGTTGATTGTCTAAAATTCTGTGTATTTGGCTTTTTAGTTTGATTTCTACTTTTTAATATGTTTGTTTGACATTCTACAAATAAAAGAATGAAGCCCGCATGGCAGATATTACAAGGTAGTTCCACTTCCTGATTTCTCTGTGCAATTTTTCCACGTCACTCGTCTTTAAGAGTAATGCAAAGCACCTGTGTAGGAAGTGTTTTCTCCTATTAATTCTTCCTTAAAGATGGAAAGAGGTTAAAAGTTAGACTGGAAAGAACTCAGGCTTTTATGCAAAGAGTCAGGACTACTGGACAGCAACAAAACAGGCTATTTAGATAAGTTAGAAATGAAATTTAATATATCCACACATTAAGAATCCTATCTGAGTAAAATTATGATGGAATTCATAGAACTCTCCTAAAACCAATAACTGGTCATGATTAATCCCCACCTGGTAATTTTGCAGCTCTGCAATCTTCTCCTGCTGAACCGCAGAATCACACCATATAAGGTTACTTGTTTCATCCTCATCTGGAGTTTTCATAAATCCCATTTCATCTATCACTAAACGAACTGCAAGTAAATGATTAAGTTAAATGAAAATTAAAATACTACTGAAATATATTCATTGTGGAAACAGGTTTTATATATGTAAATTTTATCTCACAGTATTTCATTTGCAAAATATCCATTAGTTATAGCATTCCCTTATTTTTAGCTACAACAGTTTATCTAGGGCCAAATTATATTCACAGTAACTGAGAACTGTTTTTAGGTTGCACTCAAAATTCTCGGTTTCAACCGTCAGAGTTTCAGCAGGTACACAACTCTGCTAAAAAGTTCAGTGACTAATCATGGCACAGTGAAAACACATACACAGCTGAGACAACACCTCTACTCAGGAAAATGGACTTCATGGCTTTTTTTTGTGACCTTGGGCTAAAAGGGAAAAGGTAAAAATAGTTCCTGATCATTAGACCTATCCTATACTTTCCACCTCCCCAGTTCAAATTATTTTTAGCAATTAAAACCAAGTCAGTGTTGACTCAGGATATGAAATAATGAAGCAGAATTCACCGTAGAGATCTGGAAACTGGCCCTCCTATCTGCTCCTAACACCTTCATCTGACTGAAAAAATTTGTGCTCAGAGGAAAGCTTATTTTTCAGTACAAACTATTTATATGCTCCTCTCTGATCTAGATATCAAATTAACATACTAACACTTTTCTTCCAATGAATTTCAAGTTTAGAATAAAGATAAGCAAAATATTTAGGATAAATTTTGGATCCCAACAGAATTCTGAGTCTTAATAGAAAGGTGTAACTATATGGCAGCCCTTCGATGTTTCCTTTTTAAATGTTTTTCTTTACTGTACACCCTATGCATGAGGAGAAATGGTAAAGGGGGATCAGTTGTCTGAATTCACTTGGCTCAAGTACAAAACTGATGAGCAGACACTTGTCAGTCTCAAGTTCTAGAGACTCTTGATTGCTTTTTGGCTGAGGAGAAAGAAAAGATTTTTTATGCAATGGTTCCTAGACTACAGACATAAAAGAAGAGAACAGTGATTGGAGAGGGATGATGCTAGGGTGGGGAGGAATGCTGAATTGAAATCACCATTCTCCATGAAAGGCTCAGAAAAACTTGGGGCTGTTCTGAAGGTGCAGGTGACAATGTACAAAACAAGACTTGGGGGAAGGGCCATTGTCTTGTCTGCCCCCGACCACCACGCAACTTTGCTGACCTGAGGGCTCACAGGGAGGGCAAGGGCCGCAGCTACCCAGCCTGGGAGACTGCTTTAACTCACTCATAAGCAGTAAAAAAATAATGAGGCCAGAATAACTGCTCACAAGCAGACCTGTTCCTGAGTACAGGAGATACATTGTCTGGGGCTGTTCAGAGATAACTGAGAAGACCTTAGAGAGAGATGAAACTGGCGGCAGTTACAGAGGGAGGGAGTATAATGAGCTACTAAAATGTATGCATGAATGTACACATGATGAATGTACACATGAACCAGTGAGGCTGGGAACATTCAGGTTACAGAACAATAGTGGAAAAGATCCATTATTTCCTTAGATTCACAAACCAAATCTGTAAGGTCAATCATATATAAATCTCTTCTATTAAGAAATTCAAAGCTTGGAGAGCTGACAAAGTTGAACTTCAAAGAAAAACACAATGCTAGGTTATTATAAAGTCTCTTTTCTCAGGTAAGCCATTTAATCAAATTTTTATTTGAACTGAAATTTTTGGAATCTTTTAAGGATATCATCCTCCACTGCATGGAAAAGAAATCCCTTTAATGCATCAGCTCCAAATAGAAATTTGTTGACAGCTAAAGCCTACCTCCATGCCTTGAAATGCTGATATTTTAGGAGCTCTCTTTTAATAAGGGGGTAAAAAATAATTGTCTCTACACTGAATTTCTACCAGACCGAACACTCCATTGGTAAAACAGAGATAACCATATGAAACATTTCCTCAGATTTCCCTTTATATATTACATAACCCCCTCTCCAATCCTTCTTGTCCCCATTAAATAAAAATTACCAAAAATATACTCCTCATAATTTGTCCTATGATCTTTTCCCTTGATCCATAGAGCTTTCAGAGGCTGTTCAGGAGTTTTAAAAATAGGAATCCATGCAACTCTCTGAATCTTAGATATAGAAGATACATTTGTGTTTCTCAATTTAAATTTCAATTCACATTTTACTTAGGCAATATGATATAGTAAAAAGAAAACTGAATTTGGAAACAAATGAATTTAGGTTCAAGTTCCACTTTTGTCATCTGTGTGAACTTGGGTAAGTTGCTAACTCTCACTGGACTTGTTTATTCAACTTTCTATAGAGGATGTATAAAAAATAATGTGGAATTTCATAATGTAGTAATTATAGAACCAGTGAGAGAACGTACTTCATTACTCCATATGTCTTCATAAGAAACTAAAAGAGAAATTTCTCTCAAGACTCAGGAATACAGAAGTCATATATCCTTCGAATAACCAATGATTTTATCTTCTGGGTACTGTGCAGTCTATAACTGATTATGTTTTAATATTTGCTTTGGTTGCTAGGAAGCTCTGAGTCAAATCCATGTCCATCTCGAACTACAGAGAGTCTCGCGGTATGTATTTTGTACTCTTACCAGCCAGAAGATTCATCTTAGTTTTACTGTCTTTGTTTTCCCGTGTTTATCTTCTTAATGCTATTAGCCACTTCAAATTCACCTCACTATTATAGTGTAGAAAGGCAGGGGAAAGAGAGGAAGGGAGTAATGCAGCCTATTTTACAGGTTTATTTGGAAGATTAAATGAGGTAATGCATATGGAAATGTTTGGTCAATGGCTATAAAAATATTACTATTAAAACTATAGCAAAGTATTCTACATGAGGAAACAGGCAACACCAGGGCAAAAACACAGGTGTTCGGATTATGGCTTAAGTGTATTTCCATTATATAATTCGAAATGCCAAGATAGCAGTAATTAAATTATAAGAAGTAAGGTGTTGCATAAACTTGCTTAAATAAGGGAAAAAGCAAGGTAGCTTTCTTTCTCCTTGACACACGGCCAATTCCCTCTTTCCCTTCCCTATACTTAGCTCTGTATTCTCCAAACAGTCCCTGATCCAAGGACTGAGCCAGGAATTCTGTTAAACATCCGAGGACTGAGCCAGGAATTCTGTTAAACACCACAGCACAGCAAGGAGGTAGGACTCAGTATAAAGAAAACTGGTAGTGGGTATTAAGGAGGGCATGTATTGCATGGAGTACTGGGTGTTATACCTAAACAACGAATCTCGGAACACTACATCGAAAACTAATGATGTATTGTATGGTGACTCGCATAGCACAATAAAATAATTTTTTTTTTTAATTCTAAAAAAAGGATGCTAAGGCAACTTCAGCCCTGGGAAAACTTCCTGGGAAAGTGAGAGAGAACTGAATTGAAACACTCTTCTGTAGATCAAGGTTCCTTATGAACCCCACCAAAACCTTAAAGTAAATAATAGGATAACACCACCCATCAATCACTTTAACAATGGTCACTTACTCTTGTTTCTAGAAAACATGCTGCAAATAAACCTGAATCTTTCACATCTCACCCTCCCATGCTAACTTGCTTCAAGTCCCCGCCTCTGAGGACCACTTATTGGAACAGAGTATCGGGGCGCCTCAATTCCAATGAAATATTCCCACTGATCACTCAAGAACTTTGGTGAATTACTATAAATGAAAATGAGACTCTCAAAGATGGATAAGAGTAAGAATAATTAACATACTTTGATTTTCCTTAACTCTCTCAATGCAAAATGGCTAAGAGGAAGATTAGTTGAGTATCTCTGGTATTTGTTAAGAGTTCTGCAAGGCTGGGGGTGCCTGGGTGGCTCAGTAGTTAAGCATCTGCCTTTGGCTCAGGTGGTGATCCCAGGGTCCTGGGGTCCAGCCCCGCACCTAGTCCGGCATCCAGCCCCCTGCTCTGAGAGGACCTTGCTTCCCCCTCTCCTACTCCCCCTGCTCATATCCCCTCTCTTGCTGTGTCTCTCTCTGTCAAATAAATAAAATATAAAAAAAAAAAAAAAAGTTCTGCAATGCTGGGCAAGTGTATCATAATTTAAGACAACTATTCTTCTTATCTACTCTCTATACCACAGATACTGCTTATACATAAAAACTGGAACTTCATTAATAAAAAGCAACAGGATCATCAAAAGAATTTTTTTTTAAAACACAGAGAGAAATGTGTTGTTCCTCTATTCCTGAAGTCAGTCATTGTTTGATAAAAATCTCAAAGTTTGTAATTTTTAAATTTTACATCTAACATTTTAATCTGTGTAATGTTTACTTCATACTTGATTTAAAAATTAAGTATTAATCAAAATCACATATATAATACCATCTCATTAATAGCTAAAGCCTTTAGTTTACATTGATGTTCTTTTTGTTTATTAACATGTTAAATATCTCATAAAAAAGAACATTTTATAGAAGGCATTTAAAAATGAATTGCACAAACAGTATCTCCCTGAATTTCAACATTGTTTTCAACATCAAACCAATCTTTCCAACAGTGATGAAATCTCATGATTCTGAGGAGACCTACCAATTTCAAACTTTGTCCCAGCAACATTTGCTGTAATGGTTCCCTTCTTTTTCTTTTTTCTGACTTTCCTTTTCATTGTGCTTTGGTAAGGCAATTCTGTATTCAGATCCAGGGGAGAGGGTCCCTGAATAACTTTAAAAGAAATGTAAACCAATCAAGTATCACTAAAATAACAAAAATTTCATAGCAGAGAACACAGATGCCCCCCCCCACCAAAAAAAAAAAAAAGGTAAAACTAAAAATTCTGGTTCGTTAAGAGTCCTCAATTAATTTTTAATTCTTAGAAAAAATTCTCAGTGATGATCTATAATAATACAATCATGTCAATCTGCTTACCTCTTTCTTGAGGCAAAGATGGCATTATTGCCTGTGCCTGTTACAGTGTGTGCTGTTGTACCAAGCTCTCAGGATATCTGGGAGGCCTGCATTAGTCTAAGTAGGATATGGCTCCAGATCACTGAAAGTTCCTATCATATTATCTTGGTGGAATCCTCAGATTTCAGGACACTGAAGTTATGGGATGAGAAGTTACCTGTAGGGATTTTAAAACAAAGTCATTTAGAAAACAATTTTTATGAAATGTTTCTGTTCTTTTTAAAAGTCAAGTAAAGGTGAAAGTTAATGTACATATTCAATCAACAAATATTTGTTAACTCATTAAACCTTATGCAAAATGCCAAGTGATGGTTCCCTGTCCTAAAAAGTTCACAGAGTAGAAGAGAATTTTATTTAAGTCATATATTTACACACAATAAATAACATGCCATACACCAACAATAACAATAACCATATTCACTACCAACTATTGAACACTTGCTGTCATGGGTCACTTAAGCCACTTAATCTTTCAACAAAACTATGAGGTAGAACTTTTATCCCTGTCTTACAGTTAACTGACCTCGGAAAGGACAAATCTTTACCAAAAAAGTGACAAAATTAACATCTCTCCGATGTAAAAGTCAGTGCCCTTAATTGGGACTCCACACAACCTTCAACCCAATGTCTGAAACTTAGGTACAGCATTACTTTTCATATGAAACAGTGAAGTAAGTGCCAGGACAGAGATCACATAGCAAGAGAATACAGAAAAAAGGGATTTCTCATTAGGGAGGGGGGCAGTGGTTGGCAGGGAGGAAGGTGACGACTTTATAAAGTAGACCACATTTGAATTGTGGCTTAAAAAATGGAAACAATTTCGGAAAGGCAGAAAACGAGAGGAGTTGTTATTACAATGAGCTTATTTGATCACACAGAGGAATGCTGTAAACATTTTTTAATGAACAAATTTGATCTGGCTACACCTCAGCATGGCGTGTATGACACCTGTATTTTCACTGTGTACGTAGAACCCAGGTATTCATGCCCTGACTAGACTATACTGCTCAGTCTATACTATCAATTTCCTAATTTCTCCCTTCACAATGTAGGAATTGTTGAGTTCTTGGAAATGTCTCTAAACACAATGAAAAATTATAAAAGTTATCATGATAAACAAAGGTATGGTATCAATACATTTACCAGGAGATTATTAGGTTTATCAGAAATTCAACTACATAAAATGTGACTCATATACGTCACATCCAATAGTCATTATTAATAATAAGATTCATTATTTAAGAAAATTTAAATCTTAGTTTGTTCTCAAGCACCATTTTTAGTAGAATAATTACCTAGACTAATTAAATCTGAAAGCTAGGAAATATTTATTACAGACCAACTGTGGGTAGCACTGTTAGGAATCTAAAATATCTTACCTTATTAACAAACCTGGAATTTAGATACCATTTCTGCAATTTTCCAGATATGGAAATTAAGTCTAAATAAGTTAAATAAATCAAGATAACAATTTATAAATAGAAAACCTAGGCTTTGAGCCCCATTCTGTCCAATTGTTCATACTACTCACAAAGCCCCACTATTTTCAGACACTGTGCTAATATGCTATATAGATGTAAAAAAAATTTTTCACAACCCAATTGTATTACAAGCTGCAAGATATGGGCATATTGAGGGAAATCACAATACTTCAAACCAAACAGAGAAATCACAGTAAACACACCTAGCTTGATTTAAGCTCGCAATTCCAAGCTGGAAATGGACTGGATTACTTTTCAGAATAAAAGAAAGGAGTGATCTAAAATTCAGTGTGATTTCTTTCTGGAAGCTCTCTGATACCTCAGGGAGGTAACTATTTGGGTTTATAAGTCCTTGTCCAACATCTTGTTACTGGAGTAAACAAAGATCCTCTTATGGTAACAGAGTACGTATTACATTGAAAGTAGGTGACAAAGTCAACAAGAGTGTGAGACAATGTCTGCCTAACTATACTGACAATAAATTAGTAATTGTTACAGGCTCTAAAAACAGATTTGTTAATTTCTGACTTAAATAATGAGCCAAACACTCTGATTAGAACAAGCTCAGAACAAAACTGTTATCTCTTCCCCTACCACACAAGAATTTAAAGGCCTTAAATTTAGTCTCACCACATATGTGCCCTATTTAATTGCATTTATGTTTTGGTGAATAACAGTAAGAGTGCTTATCAAACTCAAGAATTTCATTCTACCGTCCAATTCTAATCATTTCACTTTATTCTTAGTGAGAGACGTGAGACAACAGACTGATCACACCACTCAAATGAGCCATGGTTACCTACTTTTCAGAAGCACACAGCATGGTTCAGTTACCTCCGAGATACTTTAGCTAAGGGTTTCTTAAGCTCGGTTGCAAAGTAGAATCACTTGAGGAACTTCTGAAAATCCTAGTAACCAAGCCATACCCCAGATCCCTGGTGGGGCCCAACTATCAGCATGTTTTAAGCTTTCCACATAACTATATCATGCAGCCAAGACTGACAACCTCTGCTCTAAGTATATAGTGACACTGAATCAAATAATAGTTAGTTATAACATACACATATCAAAAAAAAGTAAAACAAAGAAAAAAAAACTTTGAACCTATATAAAAAAAGGTCAAGTATTTAGGTAAAAATCATCCATTAAAATCCTCATTTCTAGTTGAAGTAAACAAACTGAGAGGAAAAAAAAAGAATTAGAAAATCAGCAGGAATTGGTTCCTCTTTTTTTAATTTTTTTTATTTTATTATTGTGTTATGTTAGTCACCATACAGTACATCATTAGTTTTTGATGTACTGTTCCATGATTAATTGTTCATGTATAACACCCAGTGCTCCATGCAATCCATGCCCTCCTTGATACTGATCACCAGGCTCACCCATTCCCACATTCTCGTCCCTTCTAAAACCCTCATTTAGTTTACCGGAGTCCAGAGTCTCTCACAGTTCATCTCTCATTCTGATTTCCCCCTTCATTTTCCCCTTCCTTCTCCTAATGTCCTCCATGCTATTCCTTATGTTCCACAAATAATTGAAACCATATGATAATTGACTTTCTCTGCTTGACTTAATTCACTTAGCATATTCCCCTCCATATTCCCCATCCATGTTGATGCAAAAGTTGGGTATTCATCATTTCTGATGCCTGGGTAATATTCCATTGTATATATGGACCACATCTTCTTTACCCATTCATCTGTCGAAGGGCATTTCAGCTCTTTTCACAGTTTGGCTATTGTGAACATTGCTGCTATGAACATTGGGGTGCAATGGCTCTTCTTTTCACTATATCTGTATCTTGGGGTAAATATCCAATAGTGCAATTACTGGGTCATCGGGTAGCTCTATTTTTAACTTTCTCAGGAACTTCCACACTGTTTTTCTATGTGGCTGCACCAACTTACATTCCCACTAACAGTGTAAGAGGGTTCCCTTTTCTCCACAACCTCTCCAACACTTGTTTCTTGCCTTGTCAATTTTTGCCATTCTAACTGGTATAAGGTGGTATCTCAATGTGGTTTTAATTTGAATTTCCCTAATGGCTAATGATGATATCTGCAAATGACACTACAAAGGGCTGATATCCAAGATCTATAAAGAACTTCTCAAACTCACCACCCAAAAAACAAATAATCAAGTCAAAAAATGGGCAGAAAACATGAACAGACACTTCTTAAAAGAAGACATACAAATGGCTAACAAACACAGAAACTGATTTCTAAGACAAATAAATATTTTTACTTTGCAAATAAAGAAGCCATTTCCAAAAGGAATCAATTTCCCAAAATGTTAAGCAAATGGAAACCTCAAATGTAGAAGCTCAAGTGTTACCATGAAAAACAATAGATACATAAGACTAAAACAAAAAAACTGTAACTCCAATGCATTTGTGTTGGAGTGCTCTTTCTTCCCAGTTCTTCACGTTGAATTACGACCACTTAAAATCCAGATAGATTTCCACTTTTCTCTTAAAGCTTCCTCTGATTATGTTTGAAGAAATTCATTTCTCCCACTTCCATTCTATCACAGAGGCCATCATATCACCAACCATGAATTAGGAAGGTAAACTCTGCAAAGACAAGGTGGTTTTCTTCTATCTTGTCGACCCTTCTGCTCCCAGAGCTTAGAATATTGCCTGACATAATGCTAAATAAGCACGTATTCATGTTACTGCCTGGGAGTAAATAGAGTTGGTCATGGAGTTCTGAGAAGCAAAAACATATCATTTACAAAGATTACTTTCACATTTTTAAGTGAAAAATCAAAGTATCTAAAAGTTTACATTTGGGTAAAATAACAGAAGAAAATGTGGAATATATGCACTGAGTAGTGGTGGTCTGCTGTGGCTGGGGGCAGAGCTAACAGACTTTCATGTACAACTTTTAGTATTCTGTGCATGTATTACCTATTTAAGAAGTAAAATATATGTGATAAAATTGTGTTACAACATTAACATGTTAATAACAAAACCCATCGAACTTTGTATTTCATTTATTTTCCTTAAAGATTTATTTATTTGAGAGAGCCCATGTGCACATGAGCTGGGGTAGGGGGAGCAGAGGGAGAGGGAGAGAAGCAGACTCCCCACTAAGCACAGGGCACTACATTCATTCTCACAGTGCAAAAGGAATAAATTGATTTTTCCCAGTGGTGGGTATTAAGGAGGGCACCTATTACATTCAGCACTAGGTGTGGTGCATAAACAATGAATCTTAGAACACTGAAAAAATAAAATTAAATTTAAAAAATAAAAATAAAATAAAATGCCAGCCAATGAAGATAGCATTGGTGGCATTTTTGAAACAACAAGATGAACACAAAACATCTTTTGTGTAAATTACACAAGAGAAACTCAGATCTTCCCAACAATCCCCAAAAATACATACCCTGGTGAATGCTATATAAAATGGGTTCTTCATACGTACTGGTGAAATTTTAGCTTACCATGGATTACTAAAACAATCTTCATTGAAGATCAGTGGAAACCAAAATTAGGTTAAGTTGAAAATACATAAAATAACATTAATAAAAATTTAATAAAAGTTGTTTTTATGGTGAGGGGAGGGAAGAAGAAAGAAATAGATATAAACCAGTACCTACTGTGTACTAAGTATTTTCACATAATTTTGTGTGTATTTACCTCACCCAGTAAATGCCCCAGTATGTTTTATTCTAATTTTACATGGAGGAAAACTTAGACTTCATGGCTAAGTAACTTGCCCAAAGTCACACCTAACAGGTGACAATGAAGAGGCTTGTCTCTAAATTCCATGACATTTTCCACTTTGTATGTTAACTCCAAAATTCAGTCTTTAAATACAACAGTTGAAGATTTCACAAAGAAGTTTAATTCTGCTTGCCTGGAGCTATTTTAAAAGCTAGGGAATGAGAGTAAGAGAATCAGGCTGTGGTTTAACATGCAGTTGAAATCACAAAGTTGCATCAGAATTATTAATCTCTCTTCTTTGAACACCAGGCAGCTATCAATATTCAGACTGTCGTCCTGTTTTTTTTCCTTCATGAAGGTACTACAATTCAACAAAGACTCTCATGTAGCTGTTTCTATTCTCAGTGAACATAACAGATAACAATTTTCTTTCTTTGTGGTGCTTGCATTCTAGTGTGGGAGAGAGAAACAATAACAGCAAACATATTAAGTAAACTATAGAAAATGCTAAGTACTATAGGGAGAGTCAGCACAACTGGTCAGGAGATCAGGAGTGTAGGGGAAAAGGAAGGAGAAGAGTTGGAAGGAAAAGTTTTAAATACTGAATCCAGATAGTCCTCATTGGGAAGGTGATATTTCAAGGAGGGTAATGACTTGTCTCAAGTGGAGTTGATAAAAAAAACAGATGTATCCTGGAACACTGAAAAGAAATAAAATAAAATGGAAAAAAAAACAGATATATATGTGTACATATGTGCATGAAAGCATGTGAGGATGTGAACATGTGTGATGGGGAGGGAATGGGGAAACATCATTTCTGAGTATTGAACACTCTTAAAGCCTCCAATATGGTTCTTTTTCCTAAATCCTGGTGTTCCTAAGTATCTATTTTCTATACTGATTTTTAAATTACTATTTTCACACTGAAAAGGAGAATAAACATGTTTCACAGTATATATAACTAGTTGTATGTACTTTTGGTAGTGTATCACTCTTCTGATGGACAGGGAGATAGGAGGTGCAGGGAGATCCCAACCTTGCCGTGTACTTTGTGTCCCCATTACTGTCATTAGATTTTCACACACTGCTGACTCTCTTTGGTTCTTGTCTCCTAGCATGATAGATTTTGGCATCTGAATTACTCCCATCCCCCTTCCATACTTACTGCCCTATTGTATGGCTTTTCAGTTTTCAAAACCCATCAAGAAGAATCTGTATTAGGACAGGCTACACTTCATGGCAAAAACATCCCCCAAATCTCAGGAGCTTAAAATAACTATGGTCTATTTCTTAATCATGCTACATATCCAACAAAGACCGGCAGGGGTGCTTGGCATTTCACAGTCACACAGGAACCCAAGCTGTTACATCAGCAATCATCTTAAAACCAGCCACTGCACCAGAGGGAAAGAGTTTTGGAGGATCTCATATAGGCAACTAATAACACACAAAATTTCTACTCACAAGTCAATGACCTAAATAAGTCACATGACCTCTACCAACAAGAGTTTGGGAGTATAGTCATACCATATGGCCAATCGGAATAAGAGCCAGGAGGCGCCTGAGTGGCTCAGTTGGTTAAGCCACTGATGCTTGATTTTGGGCTCAGGTCATGATCTCAGGGTCATGGGATTGAGCCCTGTATCGGCGGGCTCCATGCAGGGCATAGAGCCTGCTTAAGATTCTCTCCTTCCCTCTCTCTTTGCCCGTCCCATAAGGAATGAAAGCTAGTAAGTAACACTAACAACCATTAACCATCACAGACTCCAGCCAATTAATTACTCCCTATTTTAAATTTGCCACCTACCCCTGGACACTATTTTCTAGTTCTCCATAGCTCCACTTTATAGTATTCTTCTCTGACTGAAGAAAGGGTGGGGGGGCGGGGAGCTGAGACTTGTACTGAGCCCAGTCTGCCCCTTGACTTTATACAATGGATAATTAAACATCTCTATCCTTGGCCTCTATGGACTGTAATAACGCTGATGAGGAAAAGGAAGAACACAAGGAAGAAAAGGAGAAGGATGGGATTGATGCAGTCACTTAATGTAAAACATGCTATGTGCCCAGGCACTCTTCAAGGTTTTTACACATAAAACTCTAATCTTCTGGGGCGCCTGGGTGGCTCAGTTGGTTAAGTGTCTGTCTTCAGCTCAGGTCATGATCCCAGGGTCCTGAATCAAGCCCCACATTGGGCTCCCTGCTCAGTGGGAAACCTGCTTCTCCCTCTCCCACTTCCCTCCCTCTCCCACTTCCCTTTTGCTCTCTCTCTCTCTGTCAAATAAGTAAATAAATAAAATCTTTAAAAATTAAATAAATGAATAAATAAATAAAACTCTGATCTTCACAACCCTAAAATATGCCCTGTTATTATTATCCACATAGAGCTGTCTAAAGAAGAGATGTATAATGAACAATGACATTGAAACACAACATATAAGAAAATTTTAAAATAATAATTCTGCAAATCTGCCTCGAAATAATCCTCTCTGCATTTCTAAACTGTAATTATCTGATGAAAGATGTTCCTACTATTACTTCAAAATAATTGAAAAATAATAAATATAGCAAAAATTATATCAAATTAAGCTTTTACTTTAGGGAAAAAACACTCTCCACACATATGGTGTATTATTGGAAAGAAGTTATTGCAAATTGCAGTCAGAAATCTATTACTTCATGAAAATTATCAAAATGAGGCAGTTATTTTTTTGCGCATAAAGAAGGTAATGCTTCCAGACATCAGGTCATGAATACAATTTTGTCTATTGTTGCGCTGTAACACATCATTAAATTTCAGCACTTGTTCCCCAAATCAAATTTGATATGCTATTTTTATTTTCAAAAAAATGAAAGTACGTGAAACATGTGCCAATGTTTAAACATTAATATCCGAAATGTTTCTTATTTGATATTATCAGGATTGGATCTAATGTGAATTCTAGACCAGGGGCTTCTCAAACTTAATGTGCATGCCAATCATCTGGGAATACTGTTGAAGCTCAGATTCTGATTCATTAGTTCTAGGGTGGCACCTGTGAGTCTACTTTGCTAACAAGTCCCCAGATATGCTGGTTCACAGCTCACACTTAGAGGAGCAAGGCTCTAGATGACCACAATGTTTAATACTACGCTGACATAATATTTTTAACTAAAAGTCTTTCTGTATAACATGTGACAATAACAAAATTATAAAAATGATTTTAAAATTAATATAAGTGATGTAAAATTACATATGAAAGTTAAAAGGTCCCATGAGTCAAAAAAAATAAAAATAAAAAATAAAAGATTAGGAAATGTTGACCTAGAGCAGTGGTTCTCAAAATATAATATGGTTCAGGAACAGCAAGCAGTGTCAGCATCACCTGGTAGCTTATTAGATATGCATATTCTTGGGCTCAACCCCAGAATTTTTTAATCAAATTGTGGGGGCAGGACCCAACAACTGACAAGCTGTGCAGGTGATTCTGATGTAGGCTAAAGTTTCAGAACCACTAGACTAGAAGGACAAGAGCTAGTAGCATGGGCAAACTCCAAGAAAATGGAGGACACTACTGCTGGAGTCTGCTGGAGTCCATTCCCTCCCCATTGGTCTCCTAAAGTAGAACCACGTGGATGCCAAGCAAGAAATGCAGAAGAAAATATTTGCCAAGCAGGACTCTGAGCAGCGAGAAAGGAAGATAACTTGCTACAAAGGATCTCATTTACTGGAGTAAGCCCTGCTAAGTGAGGTGAGGTTTTGTTAATCTAGAAAAACAGTTTACATTCCTTCTTTGAATCCAAACTAGCTGCCAATGCTGACCAACCAAGACATTCGTTTTAAAGATAATCTACCAAAAATCATTAAACATATGAGGAGGATTAACAGCAACCACAAAGATTAATAATATACCCTCTCCTCCAAAGCACTGAGCCAAGAGCAGAGTAACTTGACCTTTTTAGAAATGAAAAGTTGGGGGGGGGAGGCTGCAGATGGACAACAACATTGTGTATATTGTTGGTGCACACATACAATGAAAGTACTACACAAGTAAAAATAAATGAACCAGAACTACATGATGAATCACACAAGGCACATGAAAAAAGCTGAGGAATACAAACATTAGTATATTATTAATATAAAGTTAAAATAATTAGATAAAATAATAACAAATGGTATACACTGAGAGAGAGAGAGAGAAAGATCAGTTAGGAATTAATACATACGAAATAAAAGTGTAAAGAACTACATGGGGATGATAAACACCATCTCTGACACCTCTTGAGTGGAAAGGAGAGGTTGCGATAGCCAGTCCTATCCTACAGAGAAAGAGCACCAAAGATGTCATTTCTAACGTAAAGAATGAATGTACCCTTATCATGGTTTAGCTTTCTGAAATAATAGGTAAAAATAAAATAGCCAAGATTCTTTTGTTCGAACCATCATGTTTCCTTGGAAAAACTGTGTTCTAAGTCACACTGTTGGAAACTTAGGTCTGATCCTGACTCACAAGTAATGCAGAGTCACTGACAGACTTAAAGAGGAGTAACACAATCCAATTTTCTTTTTAATAGATTACGCTGACAGTAATCATGAGCACTGGATGGGAGAGGGGCAAGAATGGAGACAGGGTCTAAGAGGGTGTTACAAAAGTCCAGAAGAGAGATGGAACAAGCTTGCTCACAGATAGAAGCAAAAGACACAGGGCCAAAGAATACTGTTACTACAGAACACGAACAGAAGTTGGTGATCAATAAAGGAAAAGTAATCTCAGACGACTTGCAGATTTCTGGTTTAGAGGAACTGGGTAGAAGATGGTATCATTCATCAAGAGAATGCCTGCAGAAAGAAGAGTCACTTTGAGGGGTAAGATGGTATCAGTTTTATATTTACAGGAAAGGACAGACAGGAAAAAAATAGAAAATAACACAACAGAATTAGTGACTGACTGTAGATAAGGAAAACCTCTACTTTTATATATAAAATAGTTTTAATTAAACACAGAAAGGTCCATTCCAAAGCTAATGGCTCCCATTTCTGTGCTCTCTGCCAAGAAATTACAATAGATTTTCAAAATGCCCAGCTGCCTGACTGGTGAACAAATGACATCACCCAAACCACAGTCCTAACAAGAGCACGGTGGCACCGCTCATTGTGTGTACAAATTAAAAAGGTTTTCAGAGAAGCTACTTACTCCCTGAACATAGAAACTTTTGTATCCCTTCCTCAGAGTGGGTATATTCCCAAAGGCTAGATCTGTAGTGTTTTAGACCTGAAAAAAACATTTGATCAACCACTTCCAAAAACCTGAAAGAGGACAAGTGTGACATTATATAAGAATAAACAGAAGCATTATTTATTCATTCTAGTTACAATTAAAATTGACTTTGAGCAACAGTAGCTCCCTCTAACATACTGCTTGTTTTCCAAATTGCTTTCGCCTGCTTCTTATTTGTTTAATGTTTTGGGTTAAATTGCAGCATCCACAAAAAACCATCCACTAAGCTCTGTGGAATGTCTTATCTTGGAAATTTAGCCTAGTATGACACGAAAAAAAAAAAACAACTAATAAATAGGTATTGATAATACAGCGTACCTTGAAGGCACTGTTCCCTTATTAATCACTGTTTTATTTTCAGTACTTAGAATTATGAAAAGGGCTTATTCAGTAAATGTTCAACTAAATAAATTTCAAAAAGGTTAACATCTATAATTCAGTTAATAAAGGGACAAAAGACAAGGTGATTTCATAAAATGCTTAAGTAGAGTCAAAAGCCATTACGGGTTTATTTCCTTTAGAATATAATCCTGCAGTTCTATCTAATTCTCAGTAGCCTAAAAAAAAGTCCACTTGCTCCTTAGGAATAACACGTAATGTTATCAGTTAATTTTTGCATACATACATCACTCACTTTTGTGAATCCATTTGCCTCCTCTCATCCCCTTGTCCTGCAAAGAACAATACCGGTCTAATACAGTTGAGCCTCACATCCTCAAAACCCCCAACCTGTGCTTGACTACACTAAGACTTCTCTTGTTCTAAGCTATGGAGTTGGAACTGTGGTCCTGGGGATGCAGCTCTCCCTAACTTTCAGTAACCTAGATCACAAGGTAAAGGAGAAGGACTAAGAGAAGCGGAAAATTTCTAAAATCTCCAGTTCTCTGTTCTGTGCCAGAAAATGCACAATAGATATCAAAATGTGCAGCTGCTTAGCTGGTGAACAAATGACATCACCCGAATGTCATCTGATACCAACATTTATACTTTTTTTTTTTTTTAAGATTTTATTTATTTATTTGACAGACAGAGATCACAAGCAGGCAGAGGGGCAGGCAGAGAGAGAGGAGGAAGCAGGCTCCTTGCTGAGCAGAGAGCCCGATGCGGGGCTCGATCCCAGGACCCTGAGATCATGACCTGAGCCGAAGGCAGCGGCTTAACCCACTGAGCCACCCAGGCGCCCCAACATTTATACTTTTAAATGTCCAAAACTTAACTCTTTAACTTCCCCTGAAAACCTGGCACTTCCTCTTATGATCCTTATCTTGGCAGAGGACATCACTACAGCCGAACATCCAATAGGCAGATAAATTAGAATCATCTCTTGTTTTGTAAGGTTTATTTATTTATTTATTTGAGAGAGAGAGAGAGAGAAAGAGAGAGAGAGAGAATGAATGAGCAGGGCGGGGGTGGGGGGAAGCAGAGAAAGAAAGGGAGAAGCAGACTCCCAACTGAGCAGAGAAGGGAGCCCAACCCTAGGCTCAATCCCAGGACCCTCACATCATGACCTGAGCTGAAGGCAAACATTTAACTGACTGAGTCACCCAGGTGCCCCAGTCAGAACCATCGTTAACTCTTACTTTGACTCTCTTATTTGACACCAATTCACTGCACACCTCGTTACCAGTTTTAGGGTATGATTAGTTTTATTATTTATATTTCTATCTACTTCTAAAATAGTTTCTGTTATCCCCATCTAAATGCACCTTGTAATGGACACGCTATGTCAATACAAATTATTGTTTTGATTTCTGAAAAAGAAATATCAGCCTAAATGCACAGTCATGAGCACAATGCCTTTGCATATCTCACTTTTGCCACAGCCCACACTCAGCTATTTCCTGTGAACAGTAATCTGAATATCCACTGGTAAAGCACTATTCCCCTTCAATCTATGTGCTTTAGATGGAGTTGATGCCAATCCTGGCTCCAATGCTGGACAGATGACTTAGATCTAAAATAACTGTGGAATCCCATCTTCCTGACCATGGAACTGGTTCAGAGACAAACACAGGATCCAACTAAGACCAGGAAGAGTCAAGCCCAGAACTCATTTCCAGATTCTTAAAGACTATAGCTTCTCTTTCGAGCCAGATTTGAATCTGAGATGGTACCTACCTGCATTGCTGGTCCCCATCTCATGCCTACACAGAACCTAAGGATGAAGCCATACAAAGAAGGCAGAGAGAAAGATGGATAACACGTTCCCAAACTTTCCAGCAACAGAAACTAAAAAATTTCTTTTTTGCTTCAACCAGTTTCCTAACCAATACAAATAATAATGAATTTAGGTTCCATTTTTAATTCTGTTTTTTAAATAAAGAGAATTACCTCAAATGTCCTTGCACAAAATGCCATAACTCAAATTAAATAAAAGGAGGCTTCATTTACGTTTCCTCCATGAGACAACTGGCTCCCAGGCAGCAGCTTTAAAAATGTCTTTTAATTTACATATTCCTCAATCTCAAACGCAGAATCTGAAATATCGGAGCTAAACTGCTGAGCTGCCATATCAGAGGAATACTATTTGTTAGGAGGTTTTGAGATAAGAAATTTTCAGTGGTATTCACTTCTAGAATCAGGTAAATTTGTCACAGCTTTCAAATCCCTATAAATGAAATTAAATCCCAGTAAAATTATGCCATGGTCTGAGAGTCATGCAGTCAAGGTTCAGAAAATCCATACAGAAAAAAGAAAATGCACAGGCTGAGTTCATATAATGCTCTGCCTGTCTCCATCAGCTAAACTAAGATGTGTAAAATGGTTAGATCTAAAGGAAGGAAAGAATATAATTATTTTGTTTCTAGGTGCAAAATAAATTTATAAGGCCAATCTTTGTAGAGAAATAAAATACTAATAGCCTTTATCTAATAGGCCCACTATTAAGAAAACTAATTAAACTTAAATACATTTCAGTAAGTTTAGCTTATTTTAAAATACGAGTATTTCCCACAAGTCATTCCAGGCATTTAAAAACACCATCTATCTGGAGCTGTAATCTTTGATGTGAAACTAGTCCTTTTATGGAAATGCAAAGGAAAGAACTATTTTTGTCCTTTATTCTAATGAACAATAATGGAACACAGAACAGAAGCAGTACCTGAAGTTAACCAGAGAGCAGTAATATAATATCTACAGATGTCATACTCTCAAATAGTACAAATTTATTTTCTAATTGTTCTTTCTTTCTTGGCCTCTCCATTTCCTTTATACATGGAATAAGTAAACACTATCAAGGTATATCACAAATGTGTTTAAAAGTGTACTTTTCCCTTCATTATTTCATTACATTTCTAGTTAAGGCAATAAACATTTTTTAATGTTAATCATTTCATAAGGTGCTCTTGTGAGGGAAAAATAAAATGTGCCTGGCTTTCACTATCTACATTTTCTTTTAGCAAAGTTAATTAGTAAATCCCAAACTACCCAAAAGAAAAGAATTCATCCAAAACATATATGATATACAACTATATCAATATAAATACACTCAAGAATGAAAGTTGACCCAAAATATCTATAAAATTATGTATGTAAACATATATAACATCTATAACATGTGTCTCAGTGTTGTAAGTTAAATATTATACTAAATCAACAAAGCTGATTTTCAGTTATGCCTCATAAGATTTGGGTTAACTATTTTTAAATCTTGCCTAGTATTCAAAATTACCCATGAATACAAGCATGACTAGGAAAAAAAAGTGCATTATTTAGAACAACTTTAATCAACGTATTGCAGAATTTTCATCTACTTCTGTCTTGAACTGGCTTTGGTGACTGTTACATTACTGGATTTTATACTACCAGATTATTTTTAAAAGCTTCATTTATATTTTCCCAATCAATCTATTGAAAAAAAACAGGTTTGCTTTCATAAATGATATGAAAAAGAAAAGAAAAAGCAATAACATTATATACTTGGTATGCAATTTTAAATATTGTCTCTATCTACATTATTGCTTTCAGCTATTGTTTGATTAAACATTCATTTGAATGTCTTCTTTAAACAGCTATAATATAACCTTCTGGGAAGTGCATATATGCAGCATTCTCCACAGCACTACACATCTTTAAAATGTGGGAGGGCCTCATTCAATTACCTGAAGGCCTTAAGAGAAAGCACACGGAGGTCCCCCAAGAAAAGAGGAAATTTAGCCTTTGACTATCTTTTTTTTTTTTTTTTAAGATTTTATTTATTTACTTGACACAGACAGAGATCACAAGTAGGCAGAGAGGCAGGCAGAGAGAGAGAGAGAGAGGAGGAAGCAGGCTCCCCGCTGAGCAGAGAGCCCGATGCGGGCCTCAATCCCAGGACCCTGAGACCATGACCTGAGCCGAAGGCAGAGGCTTAACCCACTGAGCCACCCAGGCGCCCCAGCCTTTGACTATCTTTGGACTTGAGCTGCAACATCAGCTCTTCCCTGGGTCCCAGCTTGACAACCTACTCTGCACATTTTGGACCTGTCAACCTCCATAGTCAAATAACCCAATTCATACTCATTTATTCTCTCTCTTTCTCTCTCTGTCTCTCACCCCATTTCCATCTGTTCCTACCTCTCTTTACATGTGCGTGTGCATGTGTGTATTACTGGTTTTTTTATTTCTCTACGGAAGCCTGACTAATATATTCATTATTCTACGGGGTCAGCTACATTTAATGAGACTAAAAATCTATTTTGAAATACTCTTTAAGGCAAGAAGTTTCTGGAGAAAATTACATACCAGCCTAAATATAACCAAGGCCTAAACTATAGATGGTACCTTATTATAAAAAGAATGAATCGTACAACTGTCTAAAGAACGACTTATGAGATTTATCTCTAGAATACAAGTGAGGAAATGAGTAGTTAACAGACTACTCCATAATTACCATCATATTTCTTTGATTCTCAGCTATACTGTTTGGTTTCTTAAAAATTTAAAAACATCTGAAATTGTGATGCACCTTATAATCACCGTCAGCCAGGTGGCAGTCCTGAGCGGCTATCATATGCCTGTGCCTATACATCAAAATTAGCCGAATCCATGCCAGGCGCTGAGAGAAAAACTCAGATGTATAATAATAATGGAACACTCTTTTATGAAATGTTGCAACACCAACTGTCCACGACACAGAGGATGATGATGTCTGGAAGAGCACGCACAATGAATGAAGGAGACATTCAAGTATCTGTCTTTGAATTGGAAGAAGTTTAAGGAATGCTTTGATCAATTTATTTTACTTACATTTTCCTTTTTTGTATGCACAAAGTAATGACATTTTAAAAATTTACCTTTCAAAAGGCTCTTCCAACATGATATAATTATACTAAGAAAGAGCTATTCCATAATTGAAATTGCAGAGGCGTTTTTTCCCAAGTAAATAAAAGAACAATGTGTCTTACAATGAACATAATCTTAACTGTGATGAAAAATAGCAGTGTATTGACTATCGGAATTTCTAGTGTGTAGAACTAATGACAAATTCAAAGACACTGTGGGCTTTTACTCTATGCTAGCAGTTCTCAAAATTAAATATGTACCAGAATCTCCTGGAGAGCTTAAATAAGATTGCTGGGCCCCAACCCTGAGCTTGTAGTTCAAGGCAGCACAACTCATACAAGACCTCACTCAACAGCAGGGCTGAGAATCTTCATGTACTCTTTGAATTGGGCAGGATTAGCTCAGGGGCAGAGTTGAGCCTGCAGAGAAAGGATGTCAGTACCTGTCCCTCACGGGGAAAGAGGAAGCAATGACTGCCTTGTGAATGATCCATTTCCAAACCCAATTCTGACACCAACAATCTGTGTCATAACTGCACAAGGCACTCATGTTTCCAATTATTAATCTAAAAAAAAGAGAAAATGGAATTAAGACCTCCTCTAGCTCTAAAATTCTATAATCTTTGACCACACAAAAAAGTACAATTTAGAGCATTCATGATCTAGAATGGTTTTCTACTCAGGTCTCATTCAAAATATAACTTCCAATATTCCAATTAAAATTGGACCCAGATACAGATACAGATGTAGTGAAAAGAAGGGCAATCTGTACCCCAATGTTCATAGCAGCAATGGCCACAGTTGCCAAACTGTGGAAAGAACCAAGATGCCCTTCAATGGACGAATGGATAAGGAAGATGTGGTCCATATATACTATGGAGTATTATGCCTCCATCAGAAAGGATGAATACCCAACTTTTGTATCAACATGGACGGGACTGGAAGAGATTATGCTGAGTGAAATAAGTCAAGCAGAAAGAGTCAATTATCATATGGTTTCTCTTATTTGTGGAGCATAAGGAATAACACAGAGGACCTGGGGAGATGGAGAGGAGAAGAGAGTTGGGGAAAACTGGAGAGGGAGACAAACCATGAGAGACTGTGGACTCTGAAAAACAACCTGAGGGTTTTGGAGGGGCGGGGGGTGGGAGGTTGGGATAACCTGGTGGTGGGTATTATGGAGGGCTCGTATTGCATGGAGCACTGGGTGTGGTGCATAAACAATGAATTCTGGAACACTGAAAAGAAATTTAAAAAATAAATAAAAATAAAAATAAAAATTGGACCCAGAATGCAGAACTTCCAAAACAGTAGAGTGAGGAGTTCAGCAATTCCTCTCTCCAAAAACAATGATAAAATGGCACAAAATTGTCCCAGCTCTTTTCAGGAGCCTGGAAAAAGCCCAAAGGCTTACAACAAAGCTTTATTCAACAAGAACTACTGAACTTGGGGTAAGAACAGAGGAAGTGGCATTTGAGCTTGGAGCCATCCCCATACCGCAGCCCCCTCCACTTCCATCTGCACAGCTGTTCTTCCTGGGCTGGGCAAAGCATGAAACGCAGTAGTTTTGCTGCTTCAGGGAACTCACCTGATTTGGAGCAAAGTGTGGGAAAGCACCATGCCCACAGGCACTGTCGAAAAGGAAAGCAAGCTCTATGGCAAAAATCAGATAAGGCCACTATCATGGTTGAATGTGGTTGCGACTCTGGCCAACATTATTGTACCAGAAAAATAGCACAATCCTGAGTACCTACCCCCCTATCACACCTAATCCCCAAGGAAGTTGCCTGCCAGTTTCTCTGCTCTCCTTACTCATCACCTCTACTCCTCACCCACCCACTACAGGGATAAGAATTTTAGTATGAGATTCAAAGGCAAACAGATTATGCCTAAATTCATGTTTTCAATGAAGACATCACTCCACTTCTGCTTTGCTGACAACAATTATATCTACTTCTTAACTCTCAACTGGGTTCTAGGTAGATGAGACTATAAAGCAGCTGAGCTCCAAGCAGAACAGGTTTTATTACAAACACTAATAAAAGTCAGCTAGGATACTGGACTGGAAAATTACCACTTCTTTTGGCCTCTTATAACACTGAGGCTAGGGAACACAGTTATTTTTCTCAGCCTAGGCTGAGAAAGATTATCCCCCCAACAGAAGTCCCATCTTTTGCTGTCAAAGAAAAATGAGAACACTGACTTCATAATCTCAATCTATAAGGCTGGGAAATGGAATTTTCCTTCACCCAAAGAGGCAGTAAGTTGCAGTGAGGAATATTCATAATAAACATTAAAGATGTAAAGTTAATAATAAACATTAAAGAAGTTCTCCCTGCTGATGCTTCAATTTTATAATTTATTTTTATATAATTATTCTTCTTACTGACAAGAATGAGTTAAAGATTAAGAGATGTTTATTTCAATATAAAGTCTATGTTAAGAAAAATTTATACACAAGAGCAATTTTCCCTTGAATTCAGAAATACCTTCTGAGCATCATAGGCACTCCATAAATGTCTTGAATTAAATTAATAATTTTAAACAATTGTTGCAAAAAAATTCTATTCCTTTTTATTGTTTACAATTATTATCTGAAAGCAAACATGTACATTCTTAGAAATTTATCAAGAACATCCATTTGATGATATTCAATGTTAGTGCTTTCCTGGTTACATTACTTTACTCAGATATACGGTTAGTAAAATGACCATGAAGTAATAAAGTAATCTGGTAAATAAAATATTTAGGTTTTCAGAGAGGATGCACATACACTAGAACAAGCTGGTTATGACAGATAATGGTTAAATTTCCCAGTTTACTCTCTAGATAATACTGACTCCAATCAATGTTACATCAATAAATTTGAAATGTTATTTATAAGTAATATCTCATATAACAAAAAATTAAACATATTGCTTTGTGTACATAAGTTATCACTTTAAGAATAATCCACTGACTTTAGCACTATTAACATTAGAAAACTGAACATAATAAATTAAAATCCCAATAACTGAAACCAACTCAAACCAACATGTTATTAATTCACTCATTTTAAGGTAGCTTATAATTTTTTTCACTCACTAAAGAAAATATTCTAGGAAGCAATTAAGAATATAGCAAAAATCTAAATTATGTATGTGTTTAAGCTCATGGCTTCATAATTCCACTTCTAGGAATTATGATATATATATATATCATATATATATATATATGATATATATATATATTCCACTTCATCCTAATGAAATCACCCAAAATGTTGAGGCATATTAGTGAACAGGGATGTACATCAAGACATTATTTACAGCTGTAACTGAAAACAACCTAAATGTATCCAATAGAGAAATTTAGTGAATTATGATACAGCCAAACAACGGGTTATTGTATGATCATTTAAACTGGCTATGAAGGGGTGCCTGGGTGGCTCAGTGGCTTAAAGCCTCTGCCTTGGAGGTCCTGGGATTGAGACCCGCATCGGGCTCTCCGCTCAGTGGGGAGCCCGTTTCCCCCCCCCTTCTCTCTCACTCTGCCTCCCTCTCTGCCTACTTGTGATCTCTCTCTGTCAAATAAATAAGTAAAATCTTTTAAACTGGCTATGAAGAATTTTTACTCATGTGGGAGGCATATAATTATTTGAGAAAGAATATAAATGATTCACAATAAATTGTATAATATCATTTATTTTCTCATTAATGAATGAGTGATAAAATTGTAGAAAGTCCATTTTAATTCACTAAACCTAAACAAATATACCTCAGCTGGGATATTATATTCACCATCTATCTGCTTTACATGTCACATTCCATTTGTTTTGTGAAAGTTCAGAATATTTTAAAGCAAAGATATGGAAATACTTGATTACAAATCATATGTCAGGATGAATTTTTCTATACAGTATTAATAAAAATCTCTTAAAATAGATCTATAAAATGGGCTAATTCCAAAAGAGACTGATTCCTAAGTAGTAGACAAGTATTGAGTGTGAATTACATTTTGCATTTATTTTGGCACATGGAATATTTACTAAACGACCTCTAAGGTTAACACTTCTAGAGTAAATCATTACTTGAGTCCAGGAATTCAAGCCAAGATCAGATCATCAAGTAAAAATAGCTAGCAGTGAAGCTACAGTATCATTTATATTTGTTTTGAAGTGCTATTCACACCCCAAATCAGAAAAATTAGGAACATACAGTACATACTAAATTCATTTTAAAAATTTTCCTTTTAGAAGGGCGCCTGTCTGGCTCAGTGGGTTGAAGCCTCTGCCTTCGGCTCAGGTCATGATCTCAGGGTCCTGGGATTGAGCCCCACATCGGGCTCTCTGCTCAGCAGGGAGCCTGCTTCCCCCTCTCTCCCTGCCTACCTCTGTGCCTACTTGTGATCTCTCTCTCTCTCTGTCAAATAAATAAATATATATTTTTTTAAATTTTCCTTTTAGAGACAAATGGAAAGAAAGTAAAATCCTAGAAATCTTTTTTTCCTAATGAGAGTGGGAGCAACTGTTTTTTAAGTACTGATTTCAGTTTGGCCATGACAGGTTTAAGATTATCAACAGCATGTCTACATAGAAACTCCAGGCAGCAGTCAGAAGTTAAAGTAATTGTTAATCAAAAATAAATAAATAAATAGCCTGCCGTTCTTCCCTTACCTGCCTTTATTTGTGGGTATTATTCAAAAGACCTTGGTTTGAGTTCCCCAGAAACAGATTCTAAAATTAGGATTCAAGTACAAATAGTTTATTTGGAGATGTGCAAGAAACACTGATAGGGGAGCAGGGATGTGAGACAGGGAAGAGAAGGCAGCCAATAAAGTGTAACTTACAAAGCCAGCTACACTCTGGGAAGCTGGAGTTTAATTCCCTATGGCACTCTGAGACCAGTGTAAAATACACCTGCTTCAGAGTTAACCCAAAGAGGAGTCCATCACTGGTTGAGGGCCATAGTCGGGGTACAGTGCATATTAATTTCATGGCATTTCCAGCCCTCCTGGGGGAGTGAGAATGAGAGCTGGGGAAAGGAGGCCTGCACAGGGAAGGGATTCCTAGCCTCATGGCCCCCAGAAAAATCCTCTTAAGCCCTAGGGAAAGAAATGCGGACATTGGCAGGCAACTGTAAGTAGGAAGAGCATAATGAGGTGGTAAGGTGCCAGGGATATGGGCAAGGCACTGAGGGCATAAACTCAAACAACTATCCCTAAATTACATTATTTATCCCCAAGACTTCAATCATCTTTTACCTGATGGATCCATTTCCACACATGGCCTTTAAATTCAACCAACAGACCATCCACCATGGCCTGACTATCATGTAAAAACAAGTTAAAATATTAGCACTGGTTCTTAGCAAGGTCTGGTATCCAGTTTCCATATGGGGGATTTAAGAATGACAATCTGGTTTAGGGGAGTGGTGAAGAAGATTTGATATTGCATAGCAAATATACAATATTATACAAATATAATTTATATTGTTTGTTGTATTTGCATAGCAGGTTTCTGTATTTACTTGGATTGGGTTTGCGTGTGTGTGCAACTTTGACGGAGTTGATGGAGAATGGTCATATGTGGCTCACATCCACAGGATACCCCTCAGTGGCCCACTGCTAGAACCTTAATTGCCTGTCAGCTCTACTGCATTGCCTGGAGTTGGCTGGACTCTCGGCTCAGTATCCCATCCCTGAATGCATCTTCTAGGCCCTGCCATCTTACAGCCCACTCATTCTTATCTTCTAGCTCTTGGCACACACTCCTTGGTTCTCCCTACTGTTAAGGTTTTGAGGCCTCTGCCATGTCCAATAATGAACTCCCCATTCTAGTCCCTCTGCCCTGTAAAAACCCATCAATAGTCCTAGACATCCTAAAAATAGTAAGTGAAGGACAAAAGAAGAGATGGAAAGAAGGGATTTAGTTGAACCTCTAGTTCCTAACTCTCCTTAGAACTCCAGATCCTATTGCCAAGGCTTTTCCCTCACATTTCATACTTAGTGTCATTTTCTATCTCAATATGTCAACAATCCCAATAAGGGCATATGTCTACCAAAAGACCTAGACAAGACTGTTAATATCAGCTTTAGTAATAATAGCCCAAACCCGAAACAACCCAATTATCAACGAAATGTAATATGAATACATAAACTGTGGTATATTCATATGATGTAACTATACAACAATACAAAAGAATGAAACTACAGCTATTCACAGCATGAACTCCTAACAGTATACTGATGAGTGAAGAAAGCTGGGTACAGAAGAGTGTGTCCATATATTCTGTATATTCTGTATATTCTGTATTATTTTATTTAGATGTGGTTCAAGAATGGAAAAAACTTGGGGTGCCTGGGTGGCTCAGTGGGTTAAAGCCTCTGCCTTTGGCTGAGGTCATGATCCCAGAGTCCTGGGATCGAGCCCCACATCGGGCTCTCTGCTCAGTGGGGAGTCTGCTTCCTCCTCTCTCTCTGCCTGCCTCTCTGCCTACTTGTGATCTCTGTCTGTCAAATAAATAATTAAAATCTTAAAAAAAAAAAAAAAAGAATGGAAAAAACTAAAACTGGACCACTTTCTTACACTATATACAAAAATAAATTCAAAATGGATTAAAGATCTAAATGTGAGACCTGAAAACATAAAAATCCTAGGAGAGAGCATAGGCAGTGATTTCTCTAACATCAGCCGTAGCAATATTTTTCTAAATATGCCTCCTGAGGCATGGGAAATAAAAGCAAAAATAAACTACTGGGACTACATCAAAATAAAAAGCTTCTGCACAGCAAAGGAAATAATAAAATTAAAAGGCAGCCTACTTAATGGGAGAAGATACTGCAAATGACATATCCAACAAAAAGTATCCAAAACATATAAAGAATTTAAACAAATCAACACCCCAAAAAACAAATAATCCAATTTAAAAATGGGCAGGAGACATGAAGAGACATTTCTTCAAAGAAGACACCCAAAAAAGACACACAAAAAGTTGTTCAATATCACTTATCATCAGGGAAACGCAAATCAAAACTACAATGAGATATCACCTTGCACTTGTCGGAATGGCTAAAATAAAAAACACAAGAAACAAGTGACAGTGAGGGTGTGGAGAAAAAGGAACCTTTCTGCACTGTTGGTGGGAATGCAAACCACTATACCAACGTGGAAAACAGTTCCTCAAAAAGTTAAAAGTAGGACTACCCTATATTGTGCTACTCCGTATTTACCCAAAAAACACAAAAACACTAATTCAAAGGGATACATGCACCTCTGTTTACTGCAGCAATGTTTACAATAGCCAAGTTATGGAAATAGCCCAAGTATCCATCAACAGATGAATGGATAAAGAAGATGGGGTACATATATGCAATGGAATATTATTCAGCCATAAAAATAGAATGAAAGCTTGTCATTTGCAATGACATGCATGGAGCTAGAGAGTATTATGCTAAGTAAAATAACTCAGTCGGAGAAAGACAAATACCAGATGAGTTCACTTATATATGAAATTTAAGAAATAGAATAAATGAGCAAAGAAAAAAGAGAGAAAGAGACAAGCCAAGAAACAGAGCCTTAACTACAGAAAACAAACTGATGGTTACCAGAGGGGAAGTGGGTGGCGGGATGGGTGAAATAGGTGATGGGGATTAAGAGTACACCTACTGTGATGAGCACTGAGGAATCTATAGAATTGTTGAATCATTGTATTGTACGCCTGAAACTAATATAACACTGTTTGTTAACTATACTAGAAGTAAAAGATGGGAAAAACTATCTTTTACTTAAAAGTAAAAGTGATAGAAGTCAGAATAAAGGTCACTTGCTAGGCAGGATCAGGGATCACTAACTGAGAACAGTCATGAGGGAACATTTTGGGGTGCTGGGAATGTTCTATATCTTGACCTAGGTGATGTTTACAAAAATGTATGCATACTTAAAAATCCATCAAGCTGTACCCTTAAGATGTGTGCAGTTTACTCTATATGTTACATATTGTGTGTGTGTGTGTGTGTGTGTGTGTGTGTGTGTGTGTGTGACCTTCGTTTTTTAAAAGGTAGCAATATATAACCATCAGAAATAGCAGGAGACTCCAGGGTCACAGAATTCAAGGGAGAACAAGATTTCCACAAAGATACAAGTAAAGGAAGGAAAGATCCAAAAAGAAAAAGACTAAGAAGTAGTCATTTCATTAAGAAAGTGGAGGTTGTGATTATTTTGCAGACAGCCACAGAAAAAGATTACTGCCAGTTTACTAGATACGAGGAAGAGATGACCTTCAAAAAGTAACAGGGGGAGGCGGGGGAAGATGGCACGAAGTTTAATGGAAAGAAGATCTAAAGGAAAGATTTGGGTTTTCTTTATTTTGTTGTTGTTGTTGTTGTTGTTGTTTTGGTGAAGAGGAATACGATAGTAAAAAATATGTTTGAGAGCCAGTATGTCAAAGATAATTAAAAATATAAGGGAAACGAAATGCCTAATGGGTTAAGCACAACGGTCCAACTACAGTACACACACCAAATCCAGCCCACTACTTATTTTATAAATAAAGATTTAGTGGAAGACAGACAGCCCTATTTCTTTATGTATTGTCTAAGACTGTTTTTGCCCTAAAAAGGCAGGATTGAATAGTTGTAATAGAAACCATCTGACCACACACAGAAAAGTTTACTGACCCCTCAACGAGTGTCCTCTAGGAGTCAAGAAGAGATAGAATTAACAGAAGTAGAGAGGTTACCCCTCGGAAAAGAGTAGAAAATGTGTGATTATGCCAATATGTAGTGGATGAGCAAAGGAGGGATATAAAAAAAATTAGTCCTGGGGCACCCAGGTGGCCCAGTCAGTTAAGCATCTGACTCTTGGTTTCAGCTCAGGTCATGATCTCAGGGTCATCAGATGAAGCCCTGTACTGGGTTCCAAGATCAGCGCAGAGTCTGCTTAAGACTCTCTCTCCCTCTACCTCTACACCCCTAACCCCTCTCTAAAATAAATAAATTATTATTATTTTTAAATTAGTCCTATTCTATGCTAGGAAATGAGCAGTGCACCGAGTACCAATAAAAAATAAGAAATGATGTCAGGCTCCCAGAAACTAAGTCAACTGTAATATTAACAACTATTACTGATAAATCTACAACTATAGCAATGACTAATGTTAATATCATACTGCTTACTGAACACTTCCACCTGGATATTCTCAGTGCCACCACAAACCCAAAATATCCAAACCAAACTCATGATCTTGGCACCTTCCTCTTTTTCAACCCCTAGTAATTCCATCTCTATCCTATTTTCTTTATCCTCTGAGTATCTCTGGAATCCATCTACTTGTTACCATTCCCTTAACCTCCACATCTACTCCTAGCTGCCATCAATCTCTCACTTATACCACTGCACTAGGTTCCTAATAGAGGTACTGATACCCACGCTTAGTCCCCTGCAATCCACTTTCTACATATAGATTCCAAAAATGTGTCTGTGTGTGTGCATGCGCGCACAAGCGTGCGCAAGGGAATATTAGCCATAAAAAAGAATGAGATCTTGTCATTTGCAACAATATGGATGGAGCTAGAAAGTATTAGGCAAAGTGAAATAAGTCAGACAGAGAAAGACAAACACCATATGATTTCACTTATATGTGGTATCTAAAAAACAAAACAAATGAACAAAGTAGAAACAAACCCATAAATACAGTGAACAAATAGTGGTTGCCACAGGGAAGGGGACAGAGGTGGGCAAAAAAGGGGTGAAAGGAAGTGGGAGATACAGGCTTCCAGTTATGGACTGAGTAGGTCATGGGGATGAAAGATATAGCATAAGGAATACAATCCAATAGTAACGTAATAGCATTGTATGGTGACATACACTTGTGAGAAAAGCATAATATATAACGTTGTCAAATCACTGTATTGTATACCTGAAACTAATCTAAGACTGTGTCAACTACACTTCAATTTTAAAAAATGCAAATCTAATCACAAATCAGTCGTGTTACTCTCCCATTTCCTTCCCCCAACTACCCTAGCTGGCTGAAACTCCTTCCATAGCTTTTCAGTTCTCATCTGATAAAATTCAAAAGCCCACTCATCATCAAGAAAGACCTTTCAAAAAAAGCCCTTGGTACTAGTCAATTTAACTAAGCTAACAATATTTCCTAGAAATTAGTTCCAGGTTATTTAGCCAAAAAGAAATCTGCATGCAATTTTGAAGGCACAAGTAAAGCAACAGACATTGTGCTCTGAAGGTCAGTATAAGGCACCATGCGCTGTTTGCTTGTACATTTTGACAATGATCTGTTTGCTCCCCTGTTGAGATAGGAAGTCACTGAACTTGCAGTTACTCCAGCTCCTTGCCAGATCTTCAGGTTTCTGAATCCTAACACATCCAGCTTTCCTGGACCAGGCATATGTGAAGCTCTTGGCAAAGAACATCAGCTATTTCTGGAGGTCACCCCCACCGTCAAGACTGGAGGGGATAAGAGTCAGGCATAGGCTCTAGTTTCATTCCTACAGGATCCAATTTATCCTAGCGGGATCTAGTTCATCTCAGTTGTCCCTTCTAACTGCTAACCCTGCTGACCCACCACCAGATATAAGATACAAGCCCTCTATAAACTTCTTCTCATCCTTATCATAAATGTCTTTTCCGTATCACTCTTAGTGATTCCTCTTCCCTGATGGAACCCCTAACAGATATTGTCTACTAGCCAGCTTATCTTTCCAGCCTGATTCTCAGCTACTTTCTCTGTCACTCTCTGTGTCATAACCACCCATCGCATAGACCCAGTACATAATGCTATTCTTTCTGACAGAATCCAACCCCCATCTGTCCCTGGCCTTTGCCTAGTTAGAGCCCACCTTTCCTGACATTACTCTCACAGCCTCACGTACCTTTCCTTCATAGCACTTACTGTAGCAATTATATATTTATTTTTAATTAATTCTATCTCATTGGCCTAAAAACTTGCAAAGAACAGGGACTTGGATTGATTTTGCTCACAGGTGTATTCCGAGAACCCAGAAGAGCATCCGGGACATGATAAACACTCAGTAAATACTTGATGAGTAAGTGAATGAATGAATGAATACTTGCTCTGTGCCAAGCACTATGTTAAATGCTTTATGTAGATTATCTCAAATAATACTTAAAAAACACTTTAAGACTAGTACTATTATCATCCTCATTTTGCATATGAATAGATGAAATTACACTGCTATAAGTGGTACGACTCATATCCTTCCATTTATGTGCAAAGAACAGTTTTACTCAGGCATTCATTCTCTTACTCTCTTTGCCCTTCACAGCACTATAAGACCAGTTTAATAGGACTATTTATTTTTTTCATGTAACAAATGAAGAAGCTCATATTTAAGAAGTTAGTTAACTTGCTTAATGCCATACAAGGTATCAGCTACAGCTAGAACACAGATCCAACACCAAGTTCATTGCTTTTTTAAAAACTTGATCCCTCTACTTCCTTACACCAGGCCCCAATTTTATCCCTATACTGTGATACACATTCAGATTCACCAAATATCTCCTACCACGACTGCCCTCCACCGTAAATTCTCTACAAGCACTATCTTCATTTTAGAAATCAATAAAGGTGATGGGAAGACATAGCACAGCACCTTAAACAATACGTAGTTGTATGGTAATGACCAACAATGCCCTGGCTTATACTTTACTAGGATCATTTTAACATATTTCAAACTTATTGTAAAAGGGAATGGGGGAAAATGTATAAAATACTATATTTATATGAAAAAGTTTTTCAAAGGATGCAGTTAATTTTTTATAAGAAGGAAGGAAGAAGAAAGAAAAAGAGTAAGGAAGGAAAGTGAAAGGAAGAAGGTGGGAAGGAAGGATTGAAAGTTAAATTTTCCTTCCCAGCAAAATCAAGCCAGCTTTTTCAGTCACATGGGAAAGTAAAATTTCATTAGCCTCTACGCAATATACTTAGTCATTAATCCTAAGTAAATCACATGGCCTCTAACAATGCTGTCCTAAAAACCTATCTGTGTGACACATTCTATATTTCAATTTTCAATTTTCAATCACAAGAGATCCTTACAGTTCCACAATGTCAAAGGAGATTTTGAGAATGATGACAGCAGAAAAAGACGACAAGGCAGATAATCACATTGACAACACATGTCAGTCTTTGTAAAACTCAACTCAATAGTTCAGCTACTTCTCACAAATTCTAGAATCCAATCCAAGTCAATTATTCCTAGCTTGGGTTTTACCATATTCTAATGCCTTAGAAACAATCCTTCATTCAAAACCTACATTCAGAAAATGTTTTTTCACTCTCTATTAATATTTTATCTCCAAACTGTTCTATTGCTTTTGAGTGAATTTAATCTTGAGTCTACAAAGGCTAACAATGTAAAGGATTAAGCACTTCTTTAGGCTTAAAATTCTTCAATTTTCTTAATACTCTTTTTTTTTAAAGATTTTATTTGTTTATTTGACAGAGATCACAAGTAGGCAGCAAGGCAGGCGGGGGAGGGGGGGAGCAGGCTCCCTGCTGAGAAGAGAGCCTGATGCGGGGCTCAATCCCAGGACCCCAAGACCATGAACGGAGCCTAAGGCAGAGGCTTAACCCACTGAGACACCCAGGCACTCCCAAGTTTCTTAATATTCTTAATAGCAAAGCTTTTTAAACTAAATTATTTGTAAAGTCTCAAAAAGTTAATTTCCCCTCCCAGAATCAGACACTTCAACATTAAATACCTAATTTTAACTTTGAGTATATAATGCCTGTTGGTTTACCAAGCATTTCATTTTCAAGTGCATTGACAAGCAGGAATAGCAACTTTTATTCTTAGTCACAAAACCTAAGTTCTTTAATTTCCTTTGCAAATATTTGGATCTACCATAGTACACTTTTTTGTTAGCATTTTTGTAAGTCACTGGCACTGAACCATGAATAACATGTACTAAATGCTTAATAAGCACCAGGCACTACTCTAAGAACTTTACATCTATTAACCCATTTAAGTTTAAGGCTATAGGCATCCCACAAATTTAACTTATTACTAAATAGTAAATTAAATATTATTAAACAATATAATTTATTATTAATTTAATAATAGGGCAAAAGAAAATGTGCAAAGGAAAAAATTAGAATAATAAGATAAGCATGTATTTCATCTAAGCAAAGTTGATATAGCAATTTATAAATCTATTTACTGGGGCCCCTGGGTGGCTCAATGGGTTAAAGCCTTTGCCTTCAGCTCAGGTCATGATCCCAGGGTTCTAGGATTGAGCCCTCCCTACCCCCCATCAAGCTCTCTGCTCAGCAGGGAGCCTGCTTCCCCCTCTCTCTCTGTCTGCCTCTCTGCTTACTTGTGATCTCTGTCAAATAAATAAATAAAATCTTTTAAATAAATAAATAAATCTATTTACTGGACAGAAGAAATGGTCTGTTGTTATTTGAAGATGTGCAAAACATAAAAAACACATACACCCATGAAAAAAGAATGCTTCCTTTTGGGGGGAGGTGGTTTACAAGTACAGTTTTTTAAAAATGCTTTCTTAGTCACCATTATAAAGGCTTATTGAAAACCAAGAAGCAAACTAAAGATTATAAAAATGAGTAAATTTTAAGGGCGCCTGGGTGGCTCAGTGGGTTAAAGTCTCTCCCTGCCTCTCTGCCTACTTGTGATCTCTGCCTGTCAAATAAATAAAGAAAATCTTAAAAAAAAAAAAAATGAGAAAATTTTTATTTAAATGCAAAGAAAATGAATAAATTATATATTTGAAATAAATCAGTAATTTAGATGTTCTTTTTAAACCAGTTACTATAGAAAATTACATTGCAAAATAAATATAATAAATATACTTTCTAAGACCAAAATCAAAACAGTAACAAGAAACATACCAGCAGATTCCTAAATATACCTACTTTATAAAATGGAAAATACAGACCTTGTTAACAAACATGAAAAATGTTCTTATCATCATGACATTAAGCCTAACGGATTTTGGTGTAAAGTGAATGATAACATGGAAGAAGCATTTATAGGTTAACATTCACTCCTTTGGGAAATCTAGAAAATATATATCAGATATCATCTACTACATAGTATCAATATACTTCTGTTAAAATTAGGATTGTTACATATTGTTACATATTGGAGGTATTTATCTATAACAAATTAATCTGTTACACCTGCCCTGCAAGTCATTGTGTAAAGTTTACACTGTAATTTAAAATGACTTTAAAGTATTCAGTCTATATTATTGAGGCAGTTCAATGAAAGCTAACTCCATAACTCATTGAAATAATTACCTGGGTAACTGAGCTCCTGATGATAAAAGTAGCCATTTCCTCCCTAATAAGCAAGTGCTCTCCCTTTTTAAGTTAGCCATGTGGTATTTTGTTATTTGACAGAACAATAACAAAAACAAAGCACAGTGTTTTCTACATGATATGAAAAGTGTTGATCACATTGCCTAAAACACAGTAAGCACCACAAAAAAGTTAGTGATTTAAAATCATAATTGTTGGGGTTCCTGGATGGCTCAGTCGTTAAACATCAGGGTCCTGGGATCAAGCCCCGCATCAGGCTCCCTGCTCAGTGGGAAGCCTGCTTCTCCCTCTCCCACTTCCCCTGCTTGTGTTTCCTCTCTTGTTGTCTCTCTCTCTGTCAAATAAATAAATAAAATCTTTATAAAAAATCATAATTGTTGATATTAACCAAGGAAACCAGACATGATCCAAACACCTACCATTCCACACATTGCACTACAGCCTTTATGATTAGGCATTTCAACATAGACTGCACCAGAGGAGCTTTAAAAAATATCAATGCCTGTAAAATACTTGGGAATAAACTTAACTAAGGATGTGAAAGACTGCAAACTACAAAACATTGATGAAAGAACTTAAAATAGACAAATAAATGGAAAGACATCCCATGTTTATAGAATGGAACAATTAATACTGTTAAAATGTCCATACTACCCAAAATGATTTATAGATTCAGTGTAATCCTTATCAAAATCCCAAAGGCACTTTTTACAGAAATAGGAAAAACAACCTTAAAATACACATGAAATTATAAAAGACCCCAAGAAAACAAAACAATTTTAAGAACAACAAAGCTGAAAGCATCACACTTACTGATTTCAAAATACATTACAAAGTTATAGTAATTAAAACAGTAAGATATTGGCATATAGACAGACATACAGACCAATGAAAAATAGAAAATCCAGAAATAAAACCATGTAAATACAGTAAACTTATCTCCAACAAGGATTCCAAGAATAAGTGAGGAGAAAGGATAGTCTCTTCAACAAATGGTGTTGGGAAAACTGGATATCCACATGCAAAAGAATGAAACTGGACCCTGATCTTACACAATACATGAAAAATCAACTCAAGGGGCTCCTGGGTGGCTCAGTGGGTTAAGCCTCTGCCGTCAGCTCAGGCCGTGGCCTCAGAGTCCTGGGATGGAGCCCCACAACAGGCTCTCTGCATGGCGGGGAGCCTGCTTCCTCCTTTCCTGCCTCTCTGCCTACTTGTGATCTCTCTCTCTCTGTTGAATAAATAAAATCTTTAAAAAAAAAAAAACTCAAAATGGATTAAAGACTTAAATGTAAGACTGTAAAATTCCTAAAAGAAAACAGAGAGGAAATGCTTCATGACAATGGTCTTTGCAATAATTTCTTGGATATGACACAAAAAGCACAGGCAACAAAAGCAAAGATAGACAAGTGAGATTACATCAAACTAAAAAGCTTCTGCACAGCAAATGAAACATTTTAAAAAAGTGAAAAGACAACCTACAGAATGAGAGAAAATATTTGCAAACCATATATCTAAAATGGGCTATTATACAAATATATAAGAAACTCCTTCAACTCAATAGCAAAAAAAATAAAAATGGCAATTGTCATGAGCACTGGGTGTTGTGATGAATCACTGAATTCTACTTCAGAAACCAATACAGTGTATGTACACTAAAATTTAAATATAAATAAATAAATAAGCAAGCAAGCAAAGGACTTGAATAGACATTTCTCCAAGGAAGACATGCAAATGGCTAACAGGTGTACGAAAAGATGTTCAACATCACTAATTATTAGAGAAATGAAAATGAAAGCCACAAAGAGATTATCACCTCATACCTATTGAAACGGCTATATAAAAAACAGACAAAAGATAGCCACTGTTGGTGAGGATGAAGAAAAGTTGGAATTCTTGCATGATGTCATTGGTATATACAATGGTACAACCACTGTGAAAAACAGTATGGAGACTCCTCAGAAAGTTAAAAAGAGAATTACCCTATGTCCCAGCAATCCCACTTCTGAGTATATATCTAAAATAATTTAAATCAAAGTCATATAATAAATCAGGGTTACAACAAAGAGGTATTTGCACTCCCATGTTCACTGCAGCATGATTCACAAAAGCCAAGATGTGGAAACAACCTAAAGGTCCATCAGTGGATGAGTGAGTGGATAAAAGAATGTGGTGTATACATATAGATGGAATATTATTCAGCTTTAAGAAAGAAAGAAATCTTGCTCATATATGACAATACAAATGAACTCTGAGGACATTATGTTAGCTGAAATAAACCAGTCACCTAAGGACAAACATTGCATGGTACCATCTTTATAAGGTATTTAAAAAAGCCAAACAAATGGAAACACAGGTGAAATGGTGGCTGCTAAGACATGAAGGGAAGGGCATATGGAGAGTTGCTATTCAGGAAACATTAAGTCTCAAAAGAAAAAAAAAAAAAAACAAATACTGATGGATGGGTCCAAGCCCCAAACATTCCAATTTAATTGGTTTGGAATGCAGCCCGGGCACAAAAATTTGTTAATGCTTGCATGTAATTTAAATATAGAGCCAAGTTTGAGAACTGCTGTTTAAATAGATATGTTATTTTATTTAGTCCTTTTTGTGCCCGAGTTTTCGCGGCGGAGAGACCACCAAGGAGCCAACACCGATGCAATCACACGAGGGTTTATTCGACAAGCTTAAGCTTGGGTCCAAGCATACCCTACACAGTGAGTAGGGACTTGGACCCTGAGCTTAGTTAAGGCAGGGGTATGGGTTCCTGTTACTAAAGCAGGGTGGGGGGGTCTCTGGAACCAAAGCAGGGTGGGGCTTCCTGGAACTAAAGTAGGGTGGGGGTCCTTAGAACTAAAGTAGGATGGGGCTTCCTAAAGTAGGGTGGGGGTCCTTAGAACTAAAGTAGGGTGAGGCTTCCTGGAACTAAAGCAAAGTAGGGGAAAGTTCAGCCCTTGGGCACACAGGTCTGAGATGGCTGCCAGAGCTAAGATGGCTGTACCTATGCTAAGGCTAAACCTGCCGTAGGCTAAACCTGACGTGGGATGGCCTTGATTTTTCTCCGCCTCCACAGTCCTCAGAGACTGTATTATTAATTCTATTTTACAAAACAGAAAACTGAGACTCGGAGAGATACAGTAACTTGCCAAAGACCTAGATCTGTTCAACTCTCAAAACCTTCGCACTATACTATGTTGCCTTCTGAATTGTAAATATCCTAAGGCTATCAGTCTATTTCTTACAATCTTCAAATTCTGCTGAGAAAAAAATCAACTGTTGCTTTGCAAATCTGCACAGTGGTATCAAAGGGGTCTCCTTATGAATTCTGAGCTCTGGTACAGGATTTTGTTTTTGTTTAGCTTTCAAAAACAAACCTTGACCCACAGAAGGTCATGAAATCAATTCAGTGAGATTCAATAGCATTTTTAAATTAAATAATAGAATAGATAAAAATGGAACTGTGCCAGACTATATTGCATGTAACAGAAAAAGTATTAACTGTAAGTACTGAGTCTTAAATTTTTATTTCTGTGTGTGTGTGTGTGTGTGTGTGTGTGTGTGTGTGTGTAATGTGTAATATGGCAAGTAGTGAATCATATTTCTCACCATGAGTTGCAGCCAAATATGTTTAAAAGTTATTCTAGTTGGGATAAAATCATAGAATAAAAAGACAATCCTGAAAACACTATTCATTTTCTTTTTTAATTTTTTTTAAGATTTTATTTTTAAGTAATCTCTACACCCAATGTGGGGCTCAAACTCATAAGCCCTAGATCAAGAGCCACACGCTCCATTACTGAACCAGCCAGGTACCCTTGTTATTCATCTTCTGAATTGTGTACACTTATGTTTAATTCTAGAATGTCTTCATTTGCTACCCAGCATTCAAACCACAGCTTAGTTGTCCCCTCCTTTTCTTCTATCTCCTAGGCAGAATTAACAGTTGTTAACTACTGTTAACAGTACCAACCACACTGTATCATATTTTTAAAGTATTTGATTTAAAAAGGGCAGTGTCTCTCATTCTCAGAAATATGAAAAAACACAGAGCCTGATACATAGCATAGCTTAGTTTTTTTTTTTTTTAACAATTAGGGACAGCAGGTCTCTATTATTTTATTCATGAAATTCTGATGATACAAAATATAAATTAAGAATGAATCATATCTTCTATCTTCCTGAATAATCACAAATTAGCACTAGAGTTACTTTAACATCTGGCTTATCCACACCTAGTCTAGATGATAGTTTTCTCTGCCAAAGCCTATATCAAACAAGAAAGAAGACAAACTTTGAAATTAGGTCTGTTGGATTAGTTTACATTGTTTTTACCAGCCTACTCTTTTTTTTTTTTTTAACCAGCCTACTCTCTTATCTTATCCTAATATTAAATCACCTTCTCCAATTCCTATTGCTATACTTGCTATTAAATTAAATAAATTTATTGAGTACTTACCAAATAAAATGTGCTAAATAAGTTGTGATTTGTTTCCATTTTATGAATGATAATAGGAAAAAAATTTGCTAAAATGCAAATCCAAAGGGAACAAAAAAATCTATTCTCTTGATCTTAAATTCTTAATTCCATCAAAGTTTTTATCATCTATATTCATCTAAATAAAGGCATCTTAAGTCTTTGAAATATTGGGACTATTTAATCGTTCAAGTAGGTACTTTAAAAATAAATATTATATATACACATATATAATTATAAATATACAAATATAAAAACATATGAGTTTACTATCTTATATTCCTGGCCAGGCAAAAGTCAAATATTATCATAATAATCTGAATAATTAAGACTTAACAGATATCATCCACTATATTGAGTAAGTTCCAAGTAGCTACAGAAAAAAAACCATATAAATTTATATAAACTAGAACTAAAATTTATTTAACATTAGAAGAAAGTTAAAGTTATAATAGGACAGAAATGAAAATTAAAATTGGAAGAAAGCCAGAGAGCATGCTCCATAAAAATCTATTTCAGTAATCCACGTGAAAAATTCAGTCTTTCTGCAAAGTCTGAAAAATGCCAGTCTTTCTGCAAAGTTAACCTTCAAATTTTATAGTTACAAATTTGTACAATCCTAAAATGTAAAAAAGAAAACCACATACCATTTCTTTGTTTCAAATTTTTGGCCCCAATTAAATGGCTCTACGACCTTCTACATTATGCAGCTTCACATAACATTATGGGCCCATCTATTAGAGTCAACAGCCAGCCATGGTTGGAGCTGACTGGTAGACAGCATCGCAGATTCATCTTAGGAAGAAACAGGCTGCTCTGGTGATGCCCAAAGAGGGTAAAGAACTGGTCACAAGCCAAGTATTTCCTCTTGGAGCACAGACAGAAGGACTCTATGTAGACATTACTCAGAACTTGCTACATTTGAATCTTAACTCAAATGTGGTACTTTGGGACCAGAAAAAGAGGTAGGGGAAGGTACAATTAATAATTTCCAAAGCCATACCATGGTCCCAAGACTGGACAACTTAGGCATGTTTTTACGATACAACAATGTTTTCCTTAGTCATCTAATTCCAATAAAAAGAGTTATGTGACTATTTCACCTATACTATGCTAAATACTTAAGTTTACACTTTTAAACATAACTCCCTCTAGACAGCCTATAACAAAACAATGAATTGCTTGTTTTCCTTAACAAGGAAAGCTTGTTTTCCATAACAAGAGTTATGTGACTATTTCACCTATACTATGCTAAATATTAAAGTTCTTACTTTAAATGTAACTCCCTCTAGTTAGCCTATAACAAAACAATGAATTTCTTATTTTCTTCATTTCAGTGCATTAAATTTTATATACTATTTATCTCACCTACCAACTACATACCTAAACATCATAGAGTTAAAATAACCCTTTATCTATTACGGAGTCTGAGGCAACTGCTTAAGTGGGCCATCAGGATAAAAAATGATGCAGACACCAGTCAGAAAGGGAGATTGAGTTACAAATATGCCCAGGAGGGCTATATGAACCAAAGCAGCTCTCCTTTCTCAGCTTCCCATTCCATTTAGCTGACTCCTCAGCTAAGAACCCACAAATTAAAGAATGCAACCCAACCAAGGGACCCTAAACCAGAACCATATCCAAAACTCAAATGAGACAGATAAGTGAAGGAAGGAAGGAAGGAAGCAAGGAAGGAAGGAAGGAAGGAAAGGGAAAAGAAGAAAAGAAAGAGGGGCGCCTGGGTGGCTCAGTGGGTTAAGCCGCTGCCTTCGGCTCAGGTCATGATCTCAGAGTCCTGGGATCGAGCCCCGCATCGGGCTCTCTGCTCAGCAGGGAGCCTGCTTCCTCCTCTCTCTCTGCCTGCCTCTCTGCCTAGTGAACTAAAAAAAAAAAAAATAAAAAAAAAAAAAAAAAAAAAAAAAAAAGAAGAAAAGAAAGAGAAAGGAAAAGAAGAAAATAAATGAGAAAAAAGAAAAGAAAGGAAAGGTTGCTCTCCTTAATCACTCTTTAAAACGGCATACTGGAGATCTTATAGATGATAGAGAAGAAATGCTCTTTGTCAAAAATCAAACAACTTTCCTATGAGAATCTACAAATCCAACCATGAAAGCAATATTAATAAATAGGTGGTATAAATCTAATCTTTACTCTTTCAATATTTTTATAATTGGCTTTTCTAATTCATTTTATAACTCATTTTTTAAGGATCAGTTTAAATCAAAAGTATACCAGAAAGCATTCCAATAAAGCAAGAGGTGTTTTCATATTTGTAGAAGGTGAAGTAAATGAGAACTAAAATTTATTTTATTATAACATATAATACTATATATTAGTCATTATTAATATCTAATAATTATATAATTAGTAGAATTATATTATGTATATATTATAAACAAATGAGCCTCTATTAAAACCTGGACATTCTAATCTGGCAGTGATAAAAATGGAAATTTCTCATGTGAAAAATATTTGGCTATGTTATTATCAAATTAGTTGCCTATAATTTCAAAACAGTTATGGGAGCTAGGATATAAACTTGATCCTAATTCATTCATTAGTTCAACACATATTAAAAGTACCTAATTGACTCTGAACCTACTAAATTAGTCTGGACAAGAAAGATCTGGGCTTTTCACTGAAGCAGAGAGAAGGGAGTGTGCTCTAGCCACTGCAGACAACCACAGTGAAATCTGAGTTAGTCCTCATGGGTCACCCCAGAAGGCTTTTAATGAAGTGGAAAATGGATAGGAACTGTAGGGCTTGCTTAAGGCATTCTCAAGAGATTACTAATGAAAGAAAATTCTACTCTAATAAGGACTCAAAAGATTTTAAAAAATCAAACACTGATTTACATTGTTTTGATAGTTGACTTTAAAAGACTACTAAGGAAGAAAACGAACCTTCCGGAATGTTTGCAAAATTACTACAAATTAATTTTATTGCTGTGTTCAAAATAATCTAGGGCCTAATTCAACTTTTACTAAGTGAGAATTTACCAGACCCCAACAATCTGGTTTTTAGTCTCCCTCTATAGAGACTTGACTAATGGTTCAAAAAACACTCTAGAAAAAATATTTTGGTCTGAAGAAAAAAAATTATGTTCCTCTACAAGAAAGGTGGAAGTGGTAGTTCCACGTCTTTTATTTATAAAGAAGACTGTGCCACCTTAAATAAACATTTGAAGCCACATTCCACGTCATAAGTTTGGGACCTCCAACACCCACTTCTGTGGTGCAAAACTAACTTTGGAGGAAGTTTTAAAACTAGCCTAGGGTCATTCCTTTAGTGCAGACCTGCAACAGCCTTCTAGTTAGGTAATAGAAATTTGATAAGACCCTGTCACTCAACCCAGCAGACTCTCAAATCATGGGATTCTTTACTTGACTGAAAACAAATTAATTTGAGGGAATAAAGCCTCAAATGCATTGCCCCTCAAAATAATATGCCTGAAGGAATTCCTAAAAGATATGCAGAACTTTCATTCTTTGAGACACTATAATGTCCATTCCTGAATGAAGCCAGCTTATCAGAGACTATGTACGGGGCCCACACCACAGCCACCCTAACAGAACTGCTTTAAGAAAAAGAATAATTATTTATTGAGCACATACAGTCTTTACCAAGATAGATGGTATTCTCAGGTTAGAGAAGAAAATAATCAGATCTCAAGAGGTTATTTCCCCTCAAAGACACAGAGCCACATCATGGGCCTAGATGAAGGACATTATGAAAAATGGCCCAATGAATCCTGCTAACTTTAGGTGTAAGAGTGTTGAGGAAACTGTATTACACTATACTGAATCCACTTTTAAGGAAACTATAGGAAAAATTTCATTCTGGATTCTAGACAGGAACAGCTTTGTTCCTCTTGGGCAACTGGTTTGTTTTTCTCATGGATGAGCTTTTCAATCATCACATTTTTCATGTTTTCCTCTTTGCATGGAAGTTAGAAAACTCAAAATTAAGTGTGTGCCCAGCTCTAATACACATACAGGATTTCAAACATGGATTCTATGAGCTAATGTTTCTCCTAGCTCCTTTCATCTTGTTTTATTCTTCATTGATATTCTCAGATTCAAAAATCTCATATGTTCATCCTATTATGAACTATGTATCTTCAAATGCTATTTTGCAAAATCTTGCAAAAACTCTCCAAATTATACATTATACAATAAATAAATTATATTCAATAAAGTATGAGGGAAAAGTACAAAAGAAAAACCATTTATAATAATCAAAATCAAAGACAATAATTCAAATATCTCCTATACTATCTTTGAGTCGATTCTTGACAAAACCCTTTAAATTACTTCTTCCTTGCATAAGCAATCACAGAATTAACATTATAATTTTATATGTGGATTTATTAAAGTTAGAATGCAGAAAATTTTGAGGGATTTCATTTCATAAAGATTGCATTGTAAAGTTCTATTGGTCATTTTATCATATTTACCCTTGGGGAAAGGAATATATATTGGTGAGTCATTGTGGAGGAAAAAGCATCTTTAGTGTTATAAGTCTTAGTGGAGAAAAAGGAAAACAAACACATGGAACAACTTGGTAAAACCAATGCCAGTGTGAGAGGCACATGCCCATGCCTTTGGCTTTACTTTTCTCCTTGTCTTGGTTGTCTTAGTAGAGTCTAATTTTTTTGGTATTGGAACTCTTTACACTCTGTACATTTTTTTGACTTTTAGTTTTTGTAGGTTATATCTACTAATATTTACCCTACTAGAAACTAAAATTGATATATGTTGAAAACCATTTGTGTATCAATAAAAACTTTTTTTTAAAGATTTTATTTATTTATTTGACAGAGATCACAAGCAGGCAGAGAGGCAGGCAGAGAGAGAGGAGGAAGCAGGCTCCCTGCTGAGCAGAGAGCCCAATGCAGGGCTCAATCCCAGGACCCTGAAACCATGACATGAGCCAAAGGCAGAGGCTTACCTCACTGAGCCACCCAGGCGCCCCAAAAAACATTTTATTTTTAAATAACTATATGTTTTTCAAAAAAAAAAGAAAGAAAGAAATGAGTGGTGCTTTGTACTTTTTTTTTTTTTAAGATTTTTTTATTTGACAGAGACAGACACAGAGAGAAAGAGAGAACACAAGCAGAGGCAAGAGAGAGTGGGAGAAGCAGGCTTCCAGCTGAGCAGGGAGCCCAATGTGGGGCTCGATCCAAGGATCATGACCTGAGCTAAAGGCAGACACTTAAAGATTGAGCCACCCAGGGGCCCCAAGTGCTTTGTACTTTTTAAAATCTCTTTAACATCTTGCTTCAAAGAGCAGATTCTCATATCCACTTCTGCATATATTCTGAGAAATTGTTTTTGTTGGAAGTACATGAAAAAATTTGGCGGCACAGAGATATGTAGTGGAAAAAGAAGTATTTTAATAGCCTGCTCAGGTAATTATGGATATTTGGATTTAAAACAACACCCAAATTCAATGAATTGTAGTTTCTTAGTACCACATGAGGCTGGTAGTATTCTAATAAGCAGACCCAAATAAAGAAAGAACAACAGAAAGGAAACTACAACCATTATCCCTCATGAACTTAAATGCAAAAACCTTTAATAAAATTTTAGCAAATCAAATGCAACATTATGTGTGTGTGAGTGTGTGTGTGTGTGTGTGTGATGTGTTTATATGACCAAAAAGGATTTAATCCATGTGTGCAAGGTTAATTCAATATTCAAAAATTAATCAGTGTACTCCACCATATCAAGAGGATAAGGAAAAAGTCATACGTTCACAACAATTAATGCAAAAATAAATCTGATGTAATTCAACTTCCATTCATGATAAAAAGTATCAGTACACTAGAATCAGAAGGGGAATCTTCTCAACCTAATAAAGAACATCTACAAAAAGCCTACAGTCAACATCATGCTTAATATAAAAGACCGAATAATTTTCCTTTAAGATCAGGAACAAGGCAGGGATGTCTACTCTCACCATTTTTATTTGGCAATACTAGATTTTCTAGCACATGCAATAAGGCAAGAAAAACAATTAAAGATGTACTTTAATTTTAACAGACTGAAAAGAAAGAAAGTCTTGGTTTGCAGATGATAAAAAAAAAATTCTCAAAGGATCTACAATCCTAGATCCAAAATGTACCTTCAGTACGGTTTCAGGATACAAGATCAATACATGGAAACCAACTGCATTTTTATGTATTGACAACAAACAAATGGAAACAAATTAAAATGAATGTCATTTATAGTTACTTCAAAAAAAATGAAATAATTAGGTTAATTCTAACAAAGGGACTCCTGGGTGGCTCAGTTGATTAAGCATCTGTCTTTGGCTCAGGTCCTGATCCCAGGGGCCTGGAACAGAGTTAGGCATCTAGGCTTCTTGCTCAGCAGGAAGACTGCTTCTCCCTCTGCGTGCTGGTCCCTTACTTGTGCTCACTCATGTTCTCTCTTATTCTCTCTCTCCTGACAAATAAATGGGTAAGATCTGTAAAAAAAAAAATTCTAACAAAACATGGGTAATATCTGTATAATGAAAATTATAAATTGCTAATTAAAGAAATCAAAGAAGACCTAAATCCTGAAGACATTCCGTGTTTACAGATTGGAAGAATGAACATAGTAAATAAGTCTCCCTAAATTGATGTACAGGTTTAACACAATTCCTATTAACATATGCTTAAATTACAGCAACTAAATTCTTACACTGGACATTTTAAAAAGTGACTCCTCAAAAAAAATTTCTTTAAAAATTCAGTTTAATTTGTTGAATAATTACACTAGTCATCATAATTCCACAATCTCAAAAATAATCATGTATGCTTTAAAGAATAAGGTAGGAAAGAATTAGTAAACAGCAATTTGTAACAATTCTGTGAATACATTTTTAAAATGCTAAAAGTAATCAATGCTACATAGGCAACAAAAGCAAAAAAAAAGAAAAATGGGACTATATTAAACAATTTTTTTTTGTACATCAAAGGACACAATCAATAGAGTTCAAAGGCAACCTATGGAGTAGGAGAAAATCATATATCTGATAAGGGGTTAATATCCAGAATATAGAAAGAACTCCAACAACTCAAAAACAAATAAACCAACAAAAATCCAATAACCAAATTTAAAAAAATGGAGAAAGAACCTAAGTAGACATTTCTCCAAAGATGATATACAAACAGCTGACAGGCACATGAAAAGATGCTCAATAGCACTAATCATTAGAGCAATGCAAATCAAAATCACAATGAGATATCCACCTCATACCCATTAGGATGACTACAATACAACAATTAACCAATTAATTAATCAATAACCAGTGCTGGTGTGTGTGTGGAAAAATTAGAATCCTTACACACTGTTGGGAATGTAAAATAGTGCCAGCACTATGGAAAACAGTATGAAAGTTTTCCAAAAAATTAAAAATAGAACAACCCTGGGCGCCTGGGTGGCTCAGTGGGTTAAGCCGCTGCCTTCGGCTCAGGTCATGATCTCAGGGTCCTGGGATCGAGTCCCGCATCGGGCTCTCTGCTCAGCGGGGAGCCTGCTTCCCTCTCTCTCTCTGCCTGCCTCTCTGTCTACTCGTGATCTCTCTCTGTCAAATAAATAAAATAAAAAATCTTAAAAAAAAAAAAAAAATAGAACAACCCTGTGATCCAGTAATCTACTTCTGGGTATACATATAAAAGAATTGAAAGCAGGGCCTCAGGGAGATATTTGTACAATTATGTTCATAGCAGCACTATTTTCAGTGACAAAAAGGTGAAAGCAACCCCAACTATCCACTGACAGATGAATGTATAAACAAAATGTGGTCTACATATACAATGGAATATTATTAAGCTTTAAAAGAGAGGGCAGGGGCGCCTGGGTGGCTCAGTGGGTTAAGCCTCTGCCTTCGGCTCAGGTCATAGTCTCAGGGTCCTGGAATCCAGCCCCGCATCGGGATCTCTGCTCAGCAGGGAGCCTGCTTCCCCTCTCTCTCTCTCTGCCTGCCTCTCTGCCCACTTGTGATCTCTGTCAAATAAATAAATAAAATCTTTTAAAAAAATAAAAAATCAAAAAATAAAAGAGAGGGTGATCCTCACATATACTACAAAATGGATGAACCTTTAAGGCATTACATTAAGTGAAATAAATCAATCACAAAAAGACAAATACCGTATGATTTCATTTATATTAAGTATCTAAAGTAGTAAAATTCATTAAAAAAGAAAAAAATTCATAAAAACCAGGGGCTTGGGGAGGGGGAAATGAAGGTTATTTAACGAGTATAAAATTTTAGATTTTTAAGATGAGAAAGTTCTGAAGCTCTGTTTCACAACAATGTAATTATATTTAGCACTACCAACTGTACTTAAAAATGGTTAACACGGTAAATTTTATGTTATATGTTTTTTATAACAATAAAAATTATATAAAAATAATACTAAATATTAAGTGGAAGAAAAAGTTGCATTTGTGGAATCCCTAAAAAATGTCAGAAATCACCCAGATAAATACATAAGTCACAATATTTTCATTTTATTCTGAAAGAAAAAGTTACTACCTTTTTCTTCTAGAAAGCATGATAATCAATTTCATAATACCATAATATGTTCAGTTATATCAAAGGGAGGAAAACTACTGGATCATTAGGTAATTTTATCTAGAGATCTAAATATATATTAAACATGGATATTGCTAAGTCTATCTGCTTAATTTTATTCCCAATAGAAGCTACACTTTAGGGATGCCTGTGTGGCTCAGTCAGTTAAGCTGCTGCCTTTGGTCCCAGTCATAATCCCAGGGTCCTGGTATCCAGTCCTTCATCAGGCTCCTTGCTCAGTCAGGAGCCTGTTTCTCCTTCTGTCTGCCACTCCCCCTGTTTCCCCTGCTTGTTCTCTCTCTCTCTCTCTCTCTCTGACAAATAAATAAAATCTTTAAAAAAAAATAAAAGGAGCTATACTTTAGGAATCTTACTTCATATTTATATTTATTCTGGTTCCTTATAGATTCTAAAAATAAAATCCACAGATATACTCTTAAGTACATTATTGAAGTAAATATGCTATACTATAACCAACGAGGTACACATTTAACTTTTAATTCCTTAGTTGAGGATGAAAATAGCTATCACATATTCTATGCCCAAGATAAATTTTTAAAAAAGAGAAAATGCCTCCTATTCTGAAATGACAGCCCCCTCACATATGGAGCAGTAAACTTTTCTTTCTTCCTGAAATACTCATTTGGCACTGATTTTCGACAAGTGAAAAAGCTTTTCCACACACTTACAGTCCACCTGATTTTTAAGAAGCACTGATCACCCCTCTTTCAAACTTTCCTTAATATTTAAGATGTCTACTTTCCTTTAATTTTTGTAACAAGTTGCAAAAATAACTTGTTTTGATTTTCCAAAAATAATGGGTTGAAATGTGTGTGTTGACCAAGGGGGATGCTGATGTGGACTAAATGTAGATGTCAGAGATTTTAAAAAGTATTCAGTGGGGGCACCAGGGTGGCTTAGTCGGTTAAGCTTCCAACTCTTGATCTCAGCTCAGGTCTGGATCTCAGTGTCATGAGTTCAAACCCTGCATTGGACTCCACACAGAGTATGTAGCCTACTTAAAAAATATAAAGGAATGAAAAAATGAATGAATGGATGAATGAATGAATATTCAATGAATTTGACAAGTTATTTTTTCCTCAAATATCCTAAAAGAAGTAAAACTATTAAAACTATCAATTAAATGAATAAAAGTCATTCTTTTTTTAATATATAATAGTAAATATGAGCATCTATTATCAAAATTAGTATCTAAAGGGGCAACTGTAGATCAATTTTTAATTGTACTATGTTTGGGCATACAAATTACACCTTTTTTTTCTCTCTTTCTCACTTGATTTTTTTACATTGTTGAAATTAAGAAACAATATTTAGTATTCTAGATTGAGACATACGAAGTAACTAAATGTTATCATCTTGCATGTGATCAAACCTAAAGCTAAATAAAAATGCCCCCATCTGGTTTCATGTAAATTGAGCTGATTATAGAAAGTGTCCAATTTCTATCATTCCTCTCCATAAAGTAGCTAGCATATATTTGTTGGGTAACTGCAGACTGACTGATTCTAAATATAAACCAAGTTGTGTGCTAAAATTATTGTCCTGATTTTTTAAGCAATCACTATGAGTATCACACATGGTTACAGATTTTAAGTACCTTGAAAAAATAGTTTAAATAATAATGACAAAACTACACATGAAAATTTTCCCATTAAACATAATGATTCAAATTAAATCCATAGTTTCTAACTTCTAATACTCCACACATATGGTCATCCATATCATAAAACCCATCAAACCGAGTATTAAGACCACATCAATTAAAGTAGATTTTACACAAAAAAGTTTTAAGTGAGATCACTTCTCTTACAAAAGAACCATGGTACTACCTTAAAAGAGAGGCATACTTAAGCAGCTCTAAAATTCTAATCTAACAAAAAGCCTCAAAATAATCTTGAAGCTGTTGCCTGGATTATTGCTGATCCATCTTCCAAATCTACAAATGTTCAATTTACTTTAAAAAGTCCATTTCACAAAAATACACTAATGGAGGAGAAAGGAGAATTTGTGTAAAAATAAGCTAATGCCATCTTATTGAATTAGATGTGACACAGGCCAGACATTGCAAAGTAGTGGGTAAAAGAGATAGAAATGTTTGAAATAATCCTTTGTCAAACATAATGTTCCATTTCACATGGCTAAGCAGAAGAACAAAATAACATAGAAGTTTGGAAACTCGGGAGCCACAACACAATTTAAAAAAAAAAATCCAACAACATGGATGGTTCAATGTACCCAGCGAACCAAGAATACCATCAATTTCAAAGGGAAGGAGTTCTCAGACCTCTGGGTCAGCCTCGGAGAATACCCAGTGGTCACTTGACCACCTAACTCCAAACCTTCAAAGGAGTCAAAGGAACATAGGTCAACCAGTCACTTGCAAGAAAAAGTAAAGGAAAAAGGAGTAAAACTGTTTTATCACTCACCGCCCCAGAGCCCAAACAGTCCCAACACTTTGGCTTTGTCAACTACTATGTATACTATGGTGGGAGTGTGTAAACAAATAATGTTAAATGGGAATTAACAGAAATAAGGGTAGTGGAAAAAAATAGGCAAGCATATTTAAATTTAAGTTGTTTTACTTTAAGTTAACCCTAGGGAAACTGTGGCTAAGCCCAGTTCAACTTTGACAGATAATACCTAAGAGGAATGGAAATAAATTTGCCACTTTCTAAGAGCTTAAGGAAATTGTTTTAAATAACATGTCTCAACTACACACAGGACAAATTCTCCCTCAATGTCCAACTTCCACCAGAAATCATCTGTCAGGTCCTAAGAAGGGGGATGCTATCTTGGATTTGTAAAGTTGATGCTTCAGTTTTCATTTCCTTTCAGGTCTCCCAAGACTAATAGTGCATTATAAAAACCTGCATATGCTCCATACTTATGCCCTCAAGGCACGTTCATATCCCAGTGATTCTACTTCCAATGGTCCCCAGTGACCCTTAATGGCCTCCCTGCCTCAATGGCTTCTGATATTCCAAGTAGGATGGGGGTAGGACCCAGAGGAAGCACAGGTGAGAGACTGTTCAGAGGAATAAGAGACCAGGCTAAAGCAAAGGAGGTAGTGTCAGTGGTCACAACTGGGGGAGTAAGGGAGGCATAGTCTCTCTCCTCCTTCTAGGGAATTTCCTTTAGTGGAGGATTACTGGAAACAAGGGGAAGGTAGAGGGTTACTGGAAACAAGGGGAAGGAAGCGTCTGAATGCTCAGGGGAAATGCTGGGAATGTTCTGTGTCTCCCAAATGCCACTGTTCTCAGAGGTTGTCTCTAGCAATGTACAAGGCAGAGGGGGCAGAAGTCGTCGATGTCCACCACACTCTCTTGTACCTTGTAACCAGGGCTTCTGCTGAGAACTGAAAGGAGGTCTGAAATTCCCACCCTCACCTACGTGGATTCTCTAAATTTAGAGTGCAAGAGTAAGTTTACATGCTTTACATTGCCAGGATACTGATACAGGAGGACAGAAGAAGTTGAAGTTTGAAAGACATAAGGGTGGGGGTAGATACTTGAAGGGAGGATGGAGGGAAGGAAATTGAGGCCCACAAAGACAATGCTAAAACCAGAAGGTAGTTCATCATATATTCCCTTCACGGACTATAAACTCTTGCCAACTCACCAAACATGCTCTCCCGCTTCATTTAAATCTTCTCTCCTCAGGCCCCAACTGCCTGCTTTTCTTCCACTGCTCATGAATTTTTCTTTTAATTGAAGTACAGTTGACATACAATATTACATTAGTTTCAGGTGTAAAACAAAGTGATTTGATAATGCTATACATTATGCAATGCTCACCATTGCACCAAATAAGTAGATATATCATCTATCACCATACAAAGTCATTATAATATTACAGACTATATTCTCTATGTTGTCCTTTTCATCCGCATGGCTTATTTATTTTATAACTGGAAGTCTGTACCTCTTAATCCCTTTCATCTGTTTTGCCCAGTAGCCATGACTAAAATAGTTTTTCTAATCAAAAGAGGAGAGTGCCTGAAAAAGTATAATCTGAGGACCCACAAATAGGAGTGAGTTTTAGTTAATTAACAATATGCCAGTATCTTATAGTTAATTTGTGATATCCAAAGAACATGCAGAATCTAGTGGAGTTTCAAAAGTTGCATAAAATAGTCAAACTACACATCATTTTTAAAAAAATGTAACTGTGTGATGGATATTTATTAGACTTAGTGTGGTGATCATCTGCAATATATGTAAATATCAAATCATTATGTTACACCTGAAACTGATGTTATATGTCAATTATAATTCAATTTTTTTTAAAAATTGAACTAAGATTTCATATTTTAACCCAGAAATTTCATTTCTGAGGCACTGTAGTAAGAAACAACTTCTAAAATATAGAAAAAAGTTTATGAACAAAGATGTTCACCACAGTGTTAGTTATTATCATCAAAAATGTAGCAATGCTGAGAAATGGTTAAGAAATATCGTACATCTACCTAATGGAAAATTACGTAGATATTTTAAAAGTTCACTTTCCAGTTGTAATTAAGTGAAATTTAATGTTACAAAATTTAAAGTTAAAATATTTTTTAAAGTTATATATAAATATCATGATTAAAACCATGCACAGAAAAGAGTGGAAGAAAATATCAAAATCATATCAAAATATTAATAGTGCCTGTCTTAAGTACAAGTATGGTGATTTTTTTTCCTTTTTATATTCTTATAGTTTCTAAATTGTTCATAATTCTAAAATGGAAAGGGAACGCTTTTAAAAGGGCAAGTTTCTTTGAAAGAGGAAAAATGTTACTTATGTAGAAAACTCTTTCTGGGTTCAGTTGACAATTAATCCTCTTCATATCAGTACCCAGGAACTAAAGCATTTTCTGGAAGGGCACTTGGAACAAGGAATATGGAGAATGTGAGTAAGACCAGCCAAAGAGAAACTTGGCCTGCTTAGTAACCTAAACTGCTAGCTCACTATCTATGACTACCAGAGAGGAGCAGAGTTCAGTGCCTGATATGCAAGGTTCTTCACAATTTATCACTGTGCATTCAAACAGTATATGAGCACTTAGCTGAACTTCCTTGTCTGGCTTTGTCTTTCCTATGCAAATCCTTCCCATCTGGCAGAGTAATTTACTTCACTTCCATCCATGAAGTTTCCTGATTCTCTTATGAAATCAGCCTCTATGATTTCTCCTTCTTTGACGGTTCATATAGCATTTATAGCACCACCTTTCCCTGGTATTAGGCCAATTCTAATTATTTTGTTAATTATTCAATGTGTAAGTAAATACCTCCCCAGCTAGACTTTAAGTTCCTCGAAGTCAAGAATTTGAAAGGTCTGCAGACAGTAATGATTCAACAAATACATACATTATATAGAAAGAGAGAAGAGTGAGAAAAGATGCAGTGCTAAAGTCAGGTTGGTATTATATTCATACTTGGTGGTGTTTTCTTTTTTTTTTTTTTTAAAGATTTTATTTATTTATTTGTTAGAGAGAGAGAGAGAGCATGAGCACAGGCAGACAGAGTGGCAGGCAGAGGCAGAGGGAGAAGCAGGCTCCCTGCTGAGCAAGGAGCCCGATGTGGGACTCGATCCCAGGACGCTGGGATCATGACCTGAGCTGAAGGCAGCCGCTTAACCAACTGAGCCACCCAGGCGTCCCTTGGTGGTGTTTTCTAAATAAAATGTGTTGCCTCTATTTTAAAATGTTCCTGCTGGGGCGCCTGGGTGGCTCAGTGGGTTAAGCCTCTGCCTTCAGCTCAGGTCATGGTCTCAGGGTCCTGGGATCAAGCCCCGCATCTAGCTCTCTGCTCAGCAGGGAGCCTGCTTTCTCCTCTCTCTCTACCTGCCTCTCTGCCTACTTGTGATCTCTCTCTCTCTGTCAAATAAATAAATAAAATTTAAAAAAAGAAAAATGTTCCTGCTGACCATCACTAGGACATGCACTTTCTTTCTTTCTTTTTTTTTTTAAATAGCAGTGGGATCGTAGTTTTGCTTATTTACTCATACCAATTCTGCCATCCTCCTTATAGTTAAACAGATTGGACTGCAAGATGCCTCACTGAGGTTCAGGATATAGTCAACAACCACATAATCAACAAAAAGAAATGACCTCCAAGAAATCAAATTTGAGTCATCACATGATACTACTTCTCTTACAGTCTTGTGTGAACAACATATATAAATTTATGCCTCCATTTTATGGCCTTATTTAGGCAATGGGCTTTAGTCTCTCGATATCCTCATTAATAATTCTTCAATGTAAATAGTTCAATACTTTAGAAATGACAAACTAAGATGATTATGTTCCTCTCTGCCATCAAGTACTATTCCAGTACTTAGAAATAATGAGCATTTATACTATAGCAACCTGCCTCCGGAGACATTAAGAAGAGTTTCACATCTTAAGGGAGAATATATAAATCATAAATGAAAGCATATCCAATGGCCAAACAACAGACAAAGAAAAACCCAGCATCCATTATTTTTTCAGAAGGAGTACACAGGTCAATATAATTGTTGACTCTGAAGGGCAGAGCAAAAACAAATCAATGCAGTTTCCCTGTATCAGAACTACGTTTTGCTACAAATCACATATTTTTTGTAAGTCAGTGTTTGTCCAGATTCCATCACTTACTAGCCATGTGATCTTGAACCTTCTATTTCAGTTCCTTAGTCTGCAAAATGAAGTTATCACCTACTATGCCAAATCACAGTAGAAATGAATCAAATAACATTATCAGTCTGAGTTTATCAGTCACCCTATCAGGGGATGACACACCCCACAAAAACAGTTCAGTCACACACCCCATGAACTAGGTAACCATTCGTTTGCAAATGTTTCCATTAAGTTTTAAAAAAGAAAAATATTTCCAGGTGTTTTGTTTTATTTTACTTTCCTAATTGATTTTTCCAACATTTGAGCAGTCATCATATATCACTGCCAAAAACGCTTTAAACATCTGCTAGACCTAGCTCTCCCTTTGCAATGTTGTCTGGATATTTTTTGGCATATGTTTTCTAAGAAAATGGGGTTTTTTCCCACATAATTCAAAGCCCTTTCTTACTAAAAGAACAATAATTCCATATACAGTAAGTTTACAGGTTGTTCCTAATTGAGATCACTCTTACGGAAAATTAATTTTGTTTAATATCTAATGGGTCATCTGTATGTTCGCTTAGATTTGGGACACACAGCTCTGTAACACAGGGGAAGATCCATGGGCTTTGGAGTCAGGGAGACTTGTATTCAAATTCCTGTGCTGTGACCTTGAGCATGTAATTTAACTTCCAGGCTCCTCACTTTCCACCTTTGGTTCTGGGTAGTTGTGATGATTTAATAAAATAATACATCTAAAAGTAAGTGTCTAGACTCTGAAAGTATTATTTCCTACCTCCCTTACATCTTCTCCTCTGCCAAGACCAAGCAAACCCACTCTGAACAAGACAACTTGGACGCCGCATCTGTTTCACACATTAGCAGGGGAATGCTATGCAATCAAAAACGGAGCGGACGATGGCTTCAATTAGGTATCCAAGGGAGCAAGAAGTGAAGAAACTGACAGGTATAGACAAGGGCCCCATACTTCACTCGCATGTGGGAAAAAGACACTTTTTAATCTGACACACTTTAGAGATTGCACGGCACACTCACAGAGGTTTGTACCACGCTCTGGGAAAAAGACGGAATTACGGAACAAGCCAGCAGGGAGCCTCCTTGTTCACCCGACCCGACCCCACCCGACCGGGTGGTACCTCAGAAGCCTAGACACGGAGGTGACAGCGCAGCGACTGACCTCGCCCCACACACCCCCTCCCCCATTCTGCCCAAATCTCTCTCGGGGCACGAATGGTGCTGAATCATTAGTCCTAACAGTAGCAGTTCCCGGTTCCGCCGCTCCTGCGAGAGCCAGTGTCCCTAGGGCTGTGACCGTCCCTGGTGGGGGCCAAGACCTCGGGGCGGTGGGGACAGTGAAAGGGGGTCGGGGAGGATCGGGGCAGCAGGTACTCACCGAGGTGAGGAAAGCCCAGCCCCGTCCTCTCCTCCCCGCTGCAGGCGGTCCCTCCGCGGCCCCTCCGCTTCCCGGTTTCCCGCGGGCGGTTGCCCCCCGGGCCGGGCAGCCTGCGCTGGTGGTCCGGTGCTCCGCTCCGCCCGCCTGCCGCCCGAAGCAGCCACCGCTCGGGGCTCCGGCGCTCCACCCGGAGCAGCTGGAGCAGCTGTCGCTGCCGAAGGGGGTGGCGGCTACCGACGGGCCAGACCATTCGCGGGCTGCGACCGGGGGTGCGCGACGTGCGGAGCGGGGCGGACGTGGAGGGCGACGAGGACCGGCGACGGTTGGGAGGAACCAAGAACGAGGGGAATCCTCCGCCTCCCAGCAGCGCCGGGAGGGCTTGGGGGCAGAAGCGACCCACAGAGGAGCAGCCGTTCTCCCTGACTGCTGACTGAACACAATCCCTTCTCTTTTCCGGGCACCCCCCTCCGGGTCCGCCTTGGTTCCGCTCAGGACTCCTTTAGAAAGCCGCAAACAGAGGACCTAGCAACGGGTGCGCCTGGGCGGTGTCCCCTCCTGGGGAGATGCGAAAGGGCGCTGGCCGAGCCCTGCCTTCGTGCCACCTCCTCCTGCTCCAGAGTGGGGCCCGATGGCGCCAGTTTCTGGGGCATATCTTACTCTAGACGTCTTGCCACAAAACAGAGAGGGACATCTGGGTCCTTGAAGGGGCTCCTTAGATCTTTTACTTAAGCATCTTTGTGGAGCAAAGAATTAAGAGGTATCTGAGCCCAGCCTGGGAGGTAGAAAATAAAATTAAATGAGCCCCCATCCTATAGGTGCTTGGTAGATACAGGAAAGTAAGGGGCAGTCTTGACTCACAGAGTTACTGCTCCACAAATGTTGAACCACTACAGTTGGAAAATGTACATTTAGGAAACCCTTTTAACAGTTCCATAAAAGATTAAACAAATTCAAAAATACTTCAGGTTCACTTTCCACCATTTTAAAGATTAGTGTCTTGGGAGTGAGGAGGAAATCATACCCTTATATGAAATGAACTTTTATAGAACTGGAAAGAGAAGTTCCTGCCATGACATCCCTTACACTTTTGTGAAAGCACTCACGTGGTCCCTGCCCCTTTCACAACCAGGCTCAAGCAGGTTCATTTCAGACCATGGTGAAGGTGGAGACAAGTGTATAGTTTTCCTTATAGAAAGAAAAAAAAAAGAAGACTTGACAACTACCTTTAAAATATAATTTAAAGGTGGGGGGGGGTAAAGACTCTCCAAATACCTGTTAAAAGCCCTTCCACTGTTAAAAACCATTTACTCTGAATTAAGGATTTTTTTTAATTAAAAGCCATTCACTCTGAATTAAGGTTTTGTCCATTTTTGAGTTAACATAATTTTTTAACATAAATTGAGCAATGCTATGGACCACACTGAGTGTTTCCAGTTTTAATCCTTCATTTATTCTAAAAACTCCTGTAAAACTGGTGAGATCATTGCTATTTTTAAAATAGACTTGGGTCAGAAAGTTTGTTGTGCTGGGTTCATATCTCATAGTTAATGAGTGGCAGAACAAACATTGCAATCTGGAGTTTTTGACTAGTGTCTTTCCACTAGAATGCTCCAGGAAACATACACTAACCCTTACCATATCCAAGATTGGCCCTTGAATGTGAGTTTATTTATCCTTCCTTTATGAAAACGAGGTTTCATGGTGGAGAAAAGGACATTTAAATATCTAAGGTGCATGTCACCCTGAGGTTAGAAGTAGGGATCTAAAAAAGGGGGCTGTATTGCACCCAGAATTAACCTGGAAACATCAGGTTAATTTTTTTAAAAATTAAAAAAAAAAAAACCTCATGGTTAGCATCACATGAGGGTTAGGAGGAATTCACTACCTTTTTATTAATCATTTTTACATCATCATTTATACTATATTGTGCATTATACTACCCTTAAACTATTATTCTACATTAAGCTTTGTGCTATTATTCTTCCCAAAAAGGAGCGAGAGTTTTTAAATGGACTTAATGTCATGGGTCCTCAGATACTTTACCAGGATTTAAAGAAATAGGCCATTAATAACTCTCACATCATGTTAAGGAAACTTTTTGAGAAATAAGGAATAAAATTTAATGGTTACCCCATATTGTGCTATTGTTACTATGTTAACTGTTATTGTAATTGTTCACACATCAGTACTAGCAAAACAGAAATCCCCAGAGTGCCATGTTGCTGAGGAGCTAGAGTTCTAGATCCCTAGTGAGGCTAGGCATCTGTGACTCGGGGCTTGGGATGCCCTCAGCCTCAGAAATATGTGATTCTTCTCTCCATATGCAGTTTCACTTTCAAAGGAGACAAAAAAGGAATAGAATTGCAGTAGACAAGATGCATTTTGAATTAGTATTCCCTCTCTAACCGATAGGGATATGGGAAGGAAGGAAAAGGTCTCAGGTGGTTTACCTATGACCAAACTGTGATTTAGAAGCTGGTTACCCATGACATCTCTAGCCATCTGTCTGTATAAGTTGAACTTCTTGGAGGGTATGTTTCTGAATGAAGAAGGAAGGGGACATTTTGTGCCGGTGGCCTTGAGAAACTGTCAAAAGGAATGAAGGGAATAGTGTGATGCCTGCATTCCCTTCTCTCCCACAGAGTCTTCAAATGCTTTTGAGCCCATTGGGGAAAGAAGTTAGGGTCAGAAACTGAGGAATTATTTTCACAAATGACTTCATGCAATTTCAGGTATAAGAAGTACTGTTTTGGGCCCTAGTGACACAGAGCTAGGGGAGAGGGCCATTCTCTCACCCAGTCTGCGATAGACCTTCATACAGCCTTGCCACCAATAAGGAAGGGCTCTGTCAGGGAAGGTATATTCTTATAAAGGGCATTGGCAGCCAATACACAGTCAAGATAACTTGACTAGGAGCCCAGAGCATTTGTAGAATTGTTCCAGAGCACCTGGGAAACCCCTCTGAGGATTTCCTGTCACAAATGAGGGAGGTTGGTGGGGGAAGGTGATTGTTAAACTTAGATCATTATTAAACCTTTTGTAGGCTACAGTATTAAGGTGAATTTATTTGTATTCACAAAACCAGCATGGCCTGGGGACATTCAAATATTACTTTTAAAATGAAATGAATAAGAGAACTAGAGATAAAATAGGTAATCCTTTTGATGAAACTACAGTATGAGCCAAACCATGTTGAACTTCGATTCAAGAGTATTAAATACCTGGGGTGTCTGGGTGGCTCAGTCAGTTAAGCATCCGACTCTTGATTTCAGCTCAGGTCATGATCTCAGCATCGTGAGTTCAAGCCCTGCATTCAGTACACATATGTACTGAAATCAATAAAATGTACTTCTCACTGTGGATTACTGTTAAAAAAAAATATAAAGAATATTAAGTACCTACTATGTATTGGCCACATACTAAGGCCAAGGTATGACATTAACATCCCAAGGTACTCTTGTTGAGAATAATTAGTAGCATTATTTCTGTTTGTTTTTAACTATTACTTTTTTAATCATAGTATTTCTTTTTTTTAATTTAATTTAATTTATTTTTTCAATGTTCCAAGATTCATTGTTTATGCGTCACACCCAGTGCTCCATGCAATACATGCCCTCCTTAATATCCACCACCAGGCTCACCCAATTACCCAACCCCCGCTCCTCCAAAACCCTCAGGTTGTTTCTCAGAGTCCACAGTCTCTCACAGTTTGTCTCCCCCTCTGATTTCCCCCAACTCACTTCTCTCCATTTCCCAATGTCCTCCATGTTACTCCTTATGCTCCACAAGTAAATGAAACCATGATAATTGACTCTCTCTGCTTGACTTATTTCACTCAGCATAATCTCCTCCAGTCCTGTCCACGTTGATACAAAAGTTGGGTATTCATCCTTTCTGATGGAGGCATAATATTCCATTGTATATATGGACCATATTTTCTTTATCCATTTGTCTGTTGAAGGGCATCTTGGCTCTTTCCACAGTTTGGAGATTGTGGCCATTGCTGCTATGAACATTGGGGTACAGATGGCCCTTCTTTTCACTATAACTGTATCTTTGGGGTAAATACACAGTAGTGCAATTGCAGAGTCATAGGGTAGCTCTATTTTTAATTTCTCGAGGAATCTCCACACTGTTCTTCAAAGTGGCTGCACCAACTTGCATTCCCACCAACAGTGTAAGAAAGTTCATAATATTTCTGAGGTAAGTACTATTACTATGTGAAGTTCTTACCCTCATTTTATAGGTGAAGAAACAGAATTACAACAATTAATTTCTCAAAGGTAACACAGCTAGAAAGCATCCAAGCTGGGTTTCAAACCCAAACCAACACATTACATTACTTTCCATATGCTTTTACTGCCTCCTGCTAGGCAGAAAGCAGGCTGTACATTGCAATTTTTGTTACAATAGAAAATCTATTTTGTATCTGTTCTTTAAAATCTATTTTCAACTCTCCCTTAAAAGGAAATGAGTCAATTCCAAAGAAGATTTAAATGAGAGTCCTCCCAATGGAAACACTGAGTACTCTTTTCCAGGTTTCTGTGCTCAGAAAAGAAAATCTGAAACAAGAAGTGATCATTGTAGGGTAGAGTTGGCCCGTGATTTCTAAATTCTTGCTACAGATTCTGATTCCAGGAACTCTTGGGTGAGACCTTGGAATCTATATTCTTATTAATCATCATAAGTGATCCTAATGCACAACTATTTGACCACACCATACAGCACAGCAGCATGGGGCTCACAAACCTTCAGTCTCCTAGACTTAACCCTCTAACCCCATCACTTGTTGAAAAGGAAATGGAAGGCTAGTATTCACCTTTATTATACAGAAATGTATTTATTAAATTTTTACTGCCTTTTTCAGTATTCTTTTGATCATTCTGAAAAGTCTTCAGAAATCTTCAAGTTAAAGATTGTACTCATTCACAATTACTATTGTATGTGGATACTTGGACCTCAGGGCTCTTTCCAATTATTACATGGTATTTTACTTTAGAGAAAAAAAGAGACTAATTAGAACAGCATTTAATTTATGTACTAATTTCTGGAGAATTATCATGTTGATAACAGTAAGTCATTCCATCCAACATAATAGACTTCTTCAATTTTTTCTATTTTATCTTGCATTTCCCAAGAATATTCTTATAACTTTTTCATGTATGTTCTGCACTTCTCTTACCAAATTATTTTTTGGCATTTGTCTTCCAAATGAAATATTCTTCCCACTTACTTTTCTATGAGATTTTGCTTAAATAGAGATGGGTTATTTCTGTAATTTATTTTTTGTTAATCCAACACAGCAAATTCTCTCACTGTTTTTTCATGAAAATCTCCTGGGCTTCTAAGAAAACAGGTGTTTCATAGCATCTGGAAATTTATCTCTTTTTCTGTTATTTATACCTGTTATGTTATTTACGTTTGCTAGAATCATCAACACAAGTGATTATAGTGTTGCCTGTCTCATTCCTGATTTTAAGTGAAATATTTAATTTTTACCATTTAAGATTTGTTTGTTGGGCTTTTATTTATTACATAAATAATTTCCTTCTGTTCCTGTTTTGCTCCAAATTTCTCTTGGCGTTGGTTGCTTGACCTATATCTAATGGCATTTCACCACCTATTGAAAATGGTTGTGTTTTTCCCCTTTAATTTTTAATGTAATCAATATGTAGATAGACTTCCTGGAATTGAACTGCCTTTCACTCCTATGAGGCTGTTTTGTCACAAGCGGATTAGTCTTTTGTTTCATTCCTCTATTATATTCTCTCATATATTATTTAAACATGTGGCTTTTATAGTCAGAGATGAAATTGGCCCATACTTTGTTGTTGTTGTTGTAGTCCTTTTTGGTTTTGGTATTGAGATATTCTGGGTTCATAAAATGAACTGGAGAATTTCAATCTTTTTCTAAGTCCCACAATAGTTTAAATAATATTGGAATTATCTATTCCTTAATGGTCAGATTAAAAATTCAGCTGTGAATCCATCTGCCTGCTGCCTTTTTCAATAGGAAACCATTAATCACCTTTTCCATCTCTTCTGTAATAATTGGTCTACTTAAATTTTCACTTTTTCTGGGTCATTTGGGATAATGTATATTTTCCTAAGAAAATATTCTTTTCTTCTAGGTTTTTATTTTTTTAATGTACTCTTCCAGAGTCACCTTTAGTATTTACTTAAAATTCTTTTCATCTCTTTCCTACTTTCACATTGTTAATCTTGCCCAGCTGTCAGGTTCAAGTCCTGAGAAGAGGAGGGCTCAAGAAAAACTAAAGCCTGTTTTATTGGAAACCCAGTAAGACATCCAAGGCACAAAACATTAATATTTGGGACTGCCCTGACAGAGAGGGGTGGGAATCTTTTTGTTTAATTTGGGGGTTATCGCTACTTGTTTGTTTTCCTAATTTCAGCTGGGCCCATTTTGAGGACACTAACTTATCACTGGGATCAGCAATACCAGCAAACTAGAAAGGAACAGCACCAAAGAGAGCAAAAGAGTCTGATGTCTTACAAGCTCAAGCAGAGAGGAAGGAAAATGGCAAATGCTTTATGGTAACTGGATGTCCTAAGTTCTGAGGCAACTGTGTCCAGACTCATTTCCCTCCCTGAAATAACTGAGAAACACACTGAGTGGAATTAAAGGTACTTCAGGAGAAGATGAAGAAAGAACCTCAAAAAGATGGAAAAAGAAAGCAAACAAGAATACTAATTGTTATAGTTGCAGTGCCTCTACTTTACCCATAGCTACTGAAGTTTAAGGAAAAAATTTTGTAATCAAAGTTTGATGGAGAAGAAAACGAGTCACAGGACCATTTCCAGAGTCAAAGAAGAAGTCAAAGACCAGTCCAAGGAGTACAGTCTAGCTTCTCTAGCTTGTAACCCATAATGTTATCCCTCTTTCACTTAGGAAGGAATAATTCAAAATAAATCACCAACAAGGCATATAAGAAATAAAAACTCTCAAATATTTGCCCTACTGATGTTGACTCTATGATTTTATGATTGGATTTGTAGTTACCCTAAGGTAACTACAAAGTTACCTTACCTTACCAAACCAAGAGAGTGGTCTTCAGTCTTGTGGAAGGTTTCCTTATAAGACTGATATGTCTTGAAGAAGAAAAGTGTCCTTCCTCTGCAGGGCAACACCACATCTTCATTCCATCAAGGATGTGGTTTAAGGCTGGCTGATACTCCAAAGACAGACACCTTTTTTCTTATAATTGTAATTTATATGTCTGGTTATTTTAAGGGTGAGATTATAACATTTCTAGTTGATAATTACAATAAGCCAACTTGTTAATAACAGGGTTTCAGTTCATCAAGTTCATCTCCAGAAAAAATTGTAAATAATTTAACGTAAATCATCTAGAAAAGATACGAGCCTGGTAGATTAGTATGGTAAGAGAACTAATAATAATAGATTTTTTATAATGATAGTTATTTTTATTCACTTTTCAATAAGTAAAATACACTTTACTAAGTACTTCATTTACTTCATGCAATCCTCACTTAAAGCCCATGAAGAAACCGTATCACTCCCATCTTATAGGTTTAAAAACTGAAATTTTAAGTGTATTAAGTAAGTTCCCCAGTGTTACAAAGCTAGAAATTGCCAAAGTGGGACTTAAGTACAAGTTTTTCTAAATCTAGCTCTCTCTGATTCCTAAGCTCCCATCCTTATTGTTCTGCTCTATGGCTTTACTAAGAGAAGCTGCTATATCCCATCCATTTGTGGACCCAAGTATTCCAGACATTTGACATTTTATCACCAGGCCAATTCCTTATTGCCAGGCAGATAATACAAAATTAAACTTGCAAAACTTTTGGCTCACTCTCACATTCCAAGAAGAGTAATTTCCTTAGAAGTACAAGGAATGAAAATCTGACTCACAAGAAATAATTCTATCAAATATATTTCTGTACTGCCTCTGACCTTGCCTTTTGGCTTAAGTCACTGCCAAGACTAATAGATCCCATAATACTTTCAGGATATAGAGAATAATTAATGAAATTCATCTAATGATACAAATTTAAAAAGTATTTTTGATACTAGAGGTAACATTTATTTTCCAAAGTCTATTATTCTCTTTTCCTTAAAGTAACCTATAATAATCCACATGATCATTTTGCATTTTCAGTGAGTAAAAATAGGTTCCCTAATATTATTGCCTATTCTTCCTTATAACTCACTGCCAAAACAAAGTAGATTTGCATTTCACATGCTCATTATTATCTAAATATTCAAAAATAAGACCACGAACATGGAAGCAAGCAAAAACAGAATACATAACAAAAATGAATAATTTAATTCATAAAACATTTATTTTGTGGTCATTTATCCATAATTCTAATAAGAACATTTTCTTGCATATAACAAATACCTAGGGTAGTTGGAATTCATTCCTTCCATAAAGGTAACTTGACAAGATAATTAAGAAGTCCTTGTTCTACCTCCTTTCCGTAGATTACCCTAGTTCTTACCTAATTTGTGCTTGGTTCTTTACCTTACTTGTGGCTTTTATTGATTCTCCAGTATCAATATGTCAATAAGTATCAATAAGTATACCAAGATTTCCTGCTTAAATTATCCAGAATTAATTTCTATAACTTAAAAATGAAAAACACAATAATTCAGTGTCCATTTAGGATGCTCAAAGTTGTAAAGATTATGAAACTAAAAACTGAAAAGAGGAAGAGTAGTTAATCGATAAGAACATAACTTTCCTTGAGGTTCAGAATGTTGAGATCACAAAGCAACTGAGTAATCTGAGTTCCAATGAGGCACAGGCTCCTTCAGGGAGAGCTAGAACACATGAACCTTTTGACCTATAGCAGTGTAGGGGGAAAACTGGAGATTGCACTCACCCTCAAGTTTTCCCATAGGCTTCTATAAGGTATTCACAAAAAGACTGGTGGCAGGGAAGGAGATTTGAGACAGCCACATCACTAAGGCAGGTATAAAGAAATAATAAGTGACTTCAGAAATGAGCGCAAGGCCTTACTTTCTTCCCTGTTTTCTCTTATATGAAGCAAAAAGTTTAAATCACTGGGAGGAGAGGCAGAAAACCCCTTACTTACAGGGTATAGGCAAAAATTAATGCATCTAAGGAAAGAATAGAAATGAAAATCACCTGCTTCTGGAGGAGAGGCCAAAAACCAATCTTAGATCTTGAATCTTACCAAAGTTCTGCTGCCACTGGACCAACCCCAGACATAAGGCAGAGTTTGGTTGCCACGGGCAGGATGTGTAGACATACTGAGAAAGCTCAGCCTCCAAGGCCTAGCTGTATAAGACTTACCAGAAAATGAGTTTGGAACAGGACAACAGAGAATCTCTCCTGCAACAGCATTCTACCATTGGGGGAGGGGCAAGTGTGGGAGTAGAGATCAAACCCTGAAAGTGGAGCAGAACCAGTGAGAGAAACCCTTTAGCACTCTGTCTCCCATCCAAGCCACAAGGAGTAGTAGCTCAACTGTTAGAAGAATTTGAACCTTGTGGTACACTGAAGGAAACAAAAGCAAAAAGAATACCCAAACCTAGTTCAACCTTTCACTATATTGACCCAAACCCACACTAAAAGTCTAACAGAAGAAGAGGTATTTCTCTATCCAGAAGTAAATATCATTTACTTTAGTCTCTACTGTCTTACACATAATGTCCAACAGTCAATAAAAAAAAATTACAAGACTTTTAAAAAGCAAGAGAAAACAACCTACTGAGAAGAGATAGAAAAAAAAAAAAAAACAGAAAGACTCAGAAATAACACAGATGTTGAACTATCAATCTTTGAAATAATTATGATTATTATATTAAAGGATCAAATGTAAAAGAGAGCACAAAAATCAATGAGGAATTTCAGCAAAGAAATAAAGAGCTTCCTAAATTTCTGAAGAAATTATATTATCAAAGAAGCTATGAATACAGACTAAAACACCACTTAACTCTGTGAGATTTAAAACAAACTTAGGTTCCCAAACTTGTACCAGAAGAAAATGAGCTGTGAAATGAGCTGTGAAAGCTGGACAGGGCTGTCCAGAAGGATTTGCTTGTGGATTGGACATGTGTTATTAAAGAAAGAGAGGAGTCAAGAAGTCCCTATTCATTCTGACTAATTGGAAATATGGACATATATTAACTGATCTGTAGAAGCATATGGGAGAAGAAGGTTTGTTGGAGGTATAGGGCAGGGGTTGGGGGTAGAAATAAGGGTTCCATTTTAGACACGTTAGGCTTGAGATTTTTTTTTAAGATTTTTTTTATTTATTTATTTGACAGACAGAGATCACAGGTAGGCAGCGAGGCAGGCAGAGAGAGAGAGAGAGGAGGAAGCGGGCTCCCCGCTGAGCAGAGAGCCCGATGTGGGGCTCGATCCCAGGCCCCTGGGATCATGACCTGAGCCGAAGGCAGAGGCTTTAACCCACTGAGCCACCCAGGCTTGAGATATTTATCAAAGATTCAAGTGAAACAGTCAAATAGAAAGTTGGATATATGAGTTTGGAATTTGGGAAAGATATCTGGGCTTGAGAAATAAAATTGGGAGCTAAAAACATATAGATGGGATTTAAAATCATGAGTCTAGACAAAAGTATTAAGAGAATGGATATTCATAAGAACAGAAAGGGCCCCAAAACAGCATTCTGATCTTAAAAGGTCAAGAAGAAGAGGAGGACCCAACAAAGGAGGCTGATCCATTATCCCTAGATACACCTTATTGTATGAGGGACTGTATAATCCTGACAGACTGACAGTTATCACTGAGCCATATTTGATTGGTCACTTTAAAGATCTGGAAATATGCTTTATTTAAATAAGAAGTCATAATGTTTCTCCTGTATTAGATTTTTGAGCTATTTAAATTTTTTTTTTTTGCCAAAGCAAAATAATTTAGTATGAAAAAATGTCATTTGCTGTTCCTACAGTATTTTTTTAAAAGGTACAGTGTGGTTAATTTTGAAACAATTTGCATTTAGCCAAATGTCATACCATTTATACAATCTGTCAATGTAGCAAATGAGATAAGAAAAGAAGAAATAAAAAATATGACAAAATTTATTTTTTTAAAGATTTTGTTTATTTATTTGAGTGAGAGAGAGAGAGAGTGTGCACAGGTTGGGAGGGGGACAGAGGGAGAGGGAGAGCAGGGAGCTGAGCAGGAGGACCCATGTGGGATTCTATCCCAGGACTCCAAGACTGCAACCTGAGCTGAAGGCAGATGCTTAACTGATTGAAACACCCAGGCGCCCCATGTTTTGCAAAATTTACTCTTAAACATGAGCTATTCCAAATGGTAGTAAAGAAAGTAAATGTGAAGTTAAAATTGAACTATGGCTTTTATGTATTGATGAGAAAACTTTAAAGTTTTTCAGAGTTTTCTGTTTCATTATGAATTGTGGCTGAATATTTTTCAGACTCAGTTATGAAGTATGACATATTTCTGTGCAATAATCATGTGGTCTAGCTTCTTATTTTGACGCTTTGCCATCTGGGGCTTTGCTGAACCCAGAAGGACTATTCCTCCCAGGGAAAGCTAATTCCTAGAGATTCCTAGCAAGATGCCAGCATGTCTTTCATGTAGAAGCTACCAATTCAGAGCCCACATACCCAACCACTTCCTCTAATGGACTCTCAAACTCTGGGCCACTTTTACTAATAACCCCAGGGCCAGGTACCACACAACTAGCCCCTATCTCCCAAAGACCAATGAAATTATTCAAGCTAGCAAATCAAAAACCTGCTTACCCATCTCCCCTGTTCCTTCCCTCAGAAACCACAGTAAGGTTCTTGCCCACATTTTCCTCTCTCTCTTTGCCTCTGAGCTTGCTGTGATATTCCCCGTGTGGTCTTGCAGGATGTGCTTGGCCTTCTCCCTCAAGGATCTGTGGGTATAAACTTTCTTTTTTTATTATTTATTATTTATTATTTATTTTCTTATTAACATATAATATATTATTAGCCCCAGGGGTACAGGTGTGTGAATCGCCAGGTTTACACACTTCACAGTTCTCACCATAGCACATACCTTCCCCAATGTCCATAACCCCACCTCCTCTCCCTCCACCCCTCCCACCCAGCAACCCTCAGTTTGTTTTGTGAGATTAAGAGTCTCTTATGGTTTGTCTCCCTCCTGATCCCATCTTGTTGCATTTATTCTTTTCGTACCCCCAAACCCCTCACGTTACCTCTCTACTTCCTCAAATCAGGGAGAGCATATGATAATTGTCTTTCTCTGATTGACTTATTTCGCTAAGCATAATACCCTCTAGCTCCATCCACATCATCACAAATGGCAAGATTCCATTTCTTTTGATGGCTCCATAGTATTCCATTGTATATATATATACTACATCTTCTTTATCCATTCATCTGTTGATGGACATCTAGGTTCTTTCCATAGTTTGGCTATTATGGACATTGTTGCTATAAACATTTGGGTGCACGTGCCCCTTCAGATCACTACATTTGTATCTTTAGGGTAAATACCCAGTAGTGCAATTGCTGGGTTGTAGAGTATCTATTTTCAACTTTTTGAGGAACCTCCATGCTTTCAGAGTGGCTGCATCAGCTTTCATTCCCACCAACAGTGTAGGAGGGTTCCCCTTTCTCTGCATCCTCACCAGCATCTGTCATTTCCTGACTTGTTAATTTTAGCCATTCTGACTGGTGTGAAGTGGTATCTCATTGTGGTTTTGATTTGTATTTCCCTGATGTCGAGTGATGTGGAGCACTTTTTCATGTGTCTGTTGGCCATCTAGATGTCTTCTTTGCAGAAATGTCTGTTCATGTCCTCTGCCCATTTCTTGATTGGATTATTTGTTCTTTGTGTGTTGAGTTTGCTAAGTTCTTTATAGATTTTGGACACTAGCCCTTTATCTGATATGTCGTTTGCAAATATCTTCTCCCATTCTGTCAGTTGTCTTTTGGTTTTGTTAACTGTTTCCTTCGCTGTGCAAAAGGTTTTGATCTTCATGAAGTCCCAATAGCTCATTTTTGTCCTTGCTTCCCTTGCCTTTGGCAATGTTCCTAGGAAGAAGTTGCTGCAGCTGAGGTGGAAGAGGTTGTTGCCTGTGTTCTCCTCAAGGATCTTGATGGATTCCTGTCTCACATTGAGGTCCTTCATCCATTTTGAGTCTATTTTTGTGTGTGGTGTAAGGAAATAAACTTTCTTCATAACAGCATCTTTGTTTGCATCTTACATCATGTGATTAAGATAAATCCCAGACAACTGATTAAAACAGTCTACATTTCACCCCACAGTAGGAGCTTTACTGTAACAATATCAAAACACAAAAACTAGCTCAGAAAAGGCAAAAATCCTCCCAATTCTAGCTTTTCTTAATGTCTGGCTGGCTTCTTACTTTGAGAAACAAGCAATAAGTTAACTGTCATTTGCTGCAGGAAGTGTTAACTAGGAGAATAAAGCTTTCCATCTTCATCGTGTAGCATAATTGAAGAGCTCGAGGTGAAAGGTTTTCAGTTTTAGAAGCTTTTGTCATGTTTCTCTTTTTCTTCGGGTTATTTTTTAATAATTCATCTTTGAAATGATAATCTTACTCCAATTCTACCATATTTTCCAGTTTTCTTTTCTGCTAATTCTGTGCAGCCACTTTAATTTTTGCCTTTCCTATGTATATCTCACAAATTAATGCAAGTTGAGTCTTAATGAATTGCTCTTTGACATTCTTTTATTGAAGTTATTAATGGGGAAATTAATGATATTTTAATATGGGAAAAAGGTTGTGGAAAGTTTTTGCCCTTAAGACATCTAAAGTGAGATTGAATGTTTATCTTTTGTGAGAGGAGATGCCCTAAATCCCCAGAAGATTTGACTGCTGTGTCTAAGGAGCACTCCTGTGCATCCTTCCAGGGCCTCTCTCTGTCCTGCATTCACAAGTCACTGAAGCAATGTGGTGCTTGTAGATGGAGGTTCCTCTGAGTGTTCTTGCCATGCCACCCCATGCTCTGACTTAAGTTCAAAGAAGTGCCAGGAGTCTGAATCATTAAATTGTGCTGGTCTCCAGGGTGGTTTTGGATGAAAGCTTTATAAAGGTTTATAAAGTGATAGATGTTAATAACATAAGTGTCAATATCACTTAGCAGTTCACAAAGAAATTAGCTGAAAGTACCCAAGTGGAGGATGATATTATTCATATTGGGTTGAATGCAAAATAAAATTCATCACCGCATTAGTTTTTACTTTATTGTCGATTTTTACAATAAATTCAAATTTATTGTTGTTATTTTAATTTAAAGAGTTCTCTGTCAAGTGGTTGGGGTCTTCTGTGGGGAGGATGCTACCAAAGGAATCCTTGAAACATTGAGAAAATTTAGATTGCATTTACCTAATTCTTTTTCCAAAGAAGGGACTGATGTGCGTAAATAATAACTATTGTCAATTTCTAATCATTTAGATGCTGAGTTAGGTGCTAAGGTGTCAACCTCCGTATCATTTTAAATGTCAACACACCAATTTTGGAGTAGATCACAGCTCTTCCCAAACTAAGTGTATTCTTCTGTATGTTATTGTCATATCATATTGTATCATATTATATCATTTCATATTATAGTGTGTCATATTATGCTGTATGAACTGAGGCTGATAGAAAGACAGAAGTTTCAGGCAACTGAACCCAATTTGGAGTAATGAAGAGGAGGCTGTCAAGGAAGCTAGAAGGGTCACATAGAAGGGATGAAAATATAACTGCAGGTGCCTCATTGTCTGGCAGGAGAGCATTCAGGAGAGCATGCTGCTGCTTGACTTGTATGGAATCCAACCTTCTCGTATATAGCTACAACTGAGCTCAAAAATAGAGCTTTCTCTTGTTCCCCATGGGGTTGTTTTTGACATTCTTTTTTGTTTGTGCTGTTTTGCCAACTCTGTTTTTGATCACTATCTGAAATTAAATAGGTCATGACCTACCACAGGTTTATATCTTGCATGCCAAATTCAAGTCCACATCTCACTGGAACAATGATTGGTTCACTGTACTGGGCTCGGGACATATACTGCAGATCCCTGAGTGGTCTTGCTCCTTGCTCTTTCCTCATTCCTTTCCTGCTTCCCCTCTCCACCCCTCACCTTGGGACAAGGGTGGGGACAAGAGCCCAGGAAAGTTTTAAGAAGCCCTGTCTCAGATACACTACAGAGTGCTTGCCAATTTGCAAATTAAAAATTTCTTAAAAAAAGAAAATTTCTGGTGCAACTCAGGACTATATTACCAATTATAGGATTCCTGGAGACAGCTGAAAGACATATCAATGCTAGACTAGTTCCAAAGACACAATACTATTCATAAACAACAATTATAATTATAGCTGCTATAATTATTGTGTTAGACACAGCATTATTTCCTCTAATCATGATAAAAGTCTTATGAGGGAGGTACAATTATCATCCCCAGCTTACAGTTAAGAAAACTGGCTTAAAGAGGTTACCCAAGAGGGGCGCCTGGGTGGCTCAGTGGGTTAAAGCCTCTGCCTTCAGCTCAGGTCATGGTCTCAGGGTCCTGGGATCGAGCCCCGCATCGGGCTCTCCACTCAGCGGGGAGCCTGCTTCCCCCTCTCTCTCTGCCTGCCTCTGCCTACTTGTGATCTCTCTCTGTCAAATAAATAAATAAAATCTTTAAAAAAAAAAAAAAAAAGAGGTTACCCAAGATGACACAGTACATAGCAGATTTGGAATTCAAACTTAGGACTACATAACCTCTATACTCTACTTCTGCACAGAAGAAATGGTAATTTATTCCCTAAAAGTCATCCTCAAAATTTACATCTCTTTCTTTGTGCCAAAATGTCTTCTACACAGGCTCCCCTGAGTCCCCTCATTGTAGGTAGCCAAAGCCTACTCTACTTCTCATCATGCATTTTATAACTTTTTTTGCTATCTGCCTTCTGAGCTCTGTATGGGTAGAACCAAGTCTGTATTACTCCTCACTCTATCTTCCAAGCCAAGCACTTAGTAGTCACTCAATAAGAGATTCTGAATATTTTTAAAGTCTCATAATTTTGGAGTTTTCACTTTAAAATACATTGAAGCATGTGATACACACACCCTTTGCAACAAATTCTTTTCTATATGTATTCCTCATGAGATGAATATGCTAAAACAAAGAATTTGACTCCCTATGAATAAAATCTCTCTTATAGTAGCCATATATATAGAATACAGATTATGGCCATTAGAAAATGATCAATTCTGTTATTTAAAAATTAGGACCCAGAACAATCACGTGACTAGACCAAAGTCACTTAGTTATGTATCACAGCTGGAACCAGGAGCCTGACTTCTAGTTTAGTGATGTTTTGAAGTCCACATATCATTTAATTCAGCTGGCAGCTTTTCATTTATGGAAATGAAAGTTCAGGGATTTTGTAATTGTAGGGGGAAGCAATCTGATCAGTGGAGTTTCAGGGGGTTTAGTACCATATGTATATGTATAGAACCTGGGAGATTAAAAAGGTAGCAGAATAATACTGACAGAATCCTCAGGTGTATTCTATACACTCAATGTCAAAGATAGTGTAGAGAAGACCAGGAACTGGGATGGAGTGTTGGCAGTAAGGCAACAAAAGAAACTTGGGACTTCTTTGTGAACATAAAAATGCCTTTCTCTTTTTAGATTTACATTTTTTTCTCTGCTTCTTTAGCATTGTGATCATCGTCACATTATGTTACATAGCTTTAAGGATTTCATACACATCCAGCATACATAATATGGGAGTAGACTCTCCGCCTTGTCTGGCAAATAAATGAAGTCCTGTTGGTGCTGATACCAAAACAAAATACTCCACGATATGATTTCTGAGGGTCAAGAGAGCCATAATACTCATAAAGCCTATGCATCTTTAAAAACATAATTGAGAATCCCCTACTTTCACTCACAATATATTCCTCCAAAAGTCAAATAAATTTGATAATTCAAATAATAGGCAGGCATGTTACAGAGGTGTGATGATTTCTGCACCAAAGGAATGAATGCTTAATTACAATAATATTTTTAAACACCATATTTATTTGTTTTTCTGGGGGTTTTTTGGGTAAAGAAATATTTTCCAGTACAGACACCATCTTTAAATGAAACATTTTTTATCATTTGTATGTCTTTTAAAGATGTAGGAGGTATTTGTTTTGTCTTCTGTTGTTTTGTTTTGTTTTACAGTTGATTGGCATTGTGCCATGTATTTTATTTCATGTATTAAGCTTATTTGCTATAAATAATGAAGAGACAAAAAATATAATGGCTAAAACAAAATAGAAATTAGTGATCTCCCATGTATCAGTCTGGTAGTAGGTAGCTATAAGTGGCTTTGCTCAAGGTCATTCAGGTCCTTGGGGGTTCTTCTATCTTTTTTGTCCTAGTTCAGAAGACTGAAACACTCAATTCCCGTGAGAAAAGGAACAAAGAAGTGAGGGACCAGCAACTTCTTTTCAAGAATGTGACCTGGAGGTTGCACTTGCTGCTTATACGCATATGTCATTAGCCAGATGGTCATATGGTCAAACACAGCTGCAAAGCAGATTGGGATGTACAGTCTTTGGCTGAGTCTAAAAGTTCTATTACTAAAAAAGGGAAGAGTAGAATGAATATTGAAGGACAAATATTAATCAGAGATATCACTCATTTTATGTTTCTAGAGTAAATGGATACAAACATATTTTTCCAGTTAGACATTTCCTCTTCATTTTTTTATGTATCTCAAGAAATCTTAATAGTCTTTGACAATGCTTTGGTTGGCCATCTATCCATCATCATATCATCATCATCACAACAAAATTAATAGCCACACTTACTGCTTAAAGGGGGATGGGCAATAGGCATTAGGGTGGTATTAAGGGTATTTAAGTATTCTGCAATTCTCCACTGAAGTATTGAGGTTTAAAGTCATAGTTAATACAGAATTTTAAAATTTTACTCCTACTTCCTATGTAATTTCCTTTCTTATTAAACCACTTAATTCCCAAATTATTATCATTCATCCCTAGTGGGTGTGGAGATTGATACTAATTCTGAGTGCTTGATCTACTGAACCTGGAGCTGGGTGAAGGCTCAAGCTCTAAGACATTTAGAAAGGAACAAAAGAGAGAATAAAAGTCATCCAAGATAAACATATGTAAGCCAAACCAGAACAGACACAGTGCTGAGATAAAAGAAAGAGTTTTTTAACTTTCTTATATAAGCATTTTTTCCCAGAATATCCATTTTAAAGCAAGACTAGACACATTCATTCTCTATTCTCAATGTTGCCTATCCATTCTGGTAATACAATATTAATAAAATGGCAGTCTGTATGACAGACTTGTCTATCTTAATGCATCCACAAATCTCTAAAGTACCTTGGAGTGTCTCTGAAAGCTAGCATTAGTAACAGAGCATAACTTCTAATAATAGTCCTATGATGGGAGTATTACTATCAGCTCAATTCTCAGATGAGGAAATGGAGGCTCAACAAGATAAAACAAAATAAAATAACTTGTAGGGGGTCACAAATTTAGGAAGTAGCAACTAGGACTTAAGCCTGCATTTGTAAATCATTTAACTATACTGGCCTTGCTGTGCCAAGCCCCGAATTTGGCAACCACCAGAGTCCTCCTTCTCATTCAGCCTTCTCATCCAATCAGTCACCAGGTCCTATTCTTTTAACTTTGATACTTTTCCACTTGTTTTAACTTTTCTATTACTACTGGCCCTGGCCTAGTTTTAGGGCCTTTCACTTCTAGCCAACGTTACTCTAATTCTAATAATTACTTAGTCTGCCTTGAATTGTGTCCCATTTCCAATCCATCCTCCATATTATTGCCTGAGTGGTTCTGATCTTGTCTCTCACATGCTTATAAAGCCTCTTTATTAGCTCTCAATAGCCTCCAAAGTAAGTCCAGACACTTAGTTTGATATAAGAACCTTAGAAATCTTCCCTCTTCTTATCTCTTTTATTTTGATCCAATTCCATCACCAGCTTCTCTACCCAGCCTAGCAGTCCGTACATAAAACAGGGTCATATGCCTATCATCCAAGCAATTCACATGGTGGAATTACAGAGAATAATTCTCTATTTCTATAAGTAACTATCAAAAAATATTTTAAAGATTTATTTATTTATTTATTTATTTATTTATTTATTTATTTATTTTAGAAAGGGAGAGAGAGTTAGTGAGCAGGGGGCAGGCAGAGAGAGTGAGAATCCTCAGGCAGACTCCATGCTAAGCACAGAGCCCGAAATGGTGCTCAATCCTGTGACTGGGAGCTCGAGATCAATCAAGAGTTGGCTTCTTAATTGACCGAGGCACCCAGGTGCCCCCCAAACTTTATTTTTAAAGGACAAAGTTTAATCAACTATATTAGGTTGACATAGATATTTGTATTTCTATAAGTTTCTTCATAGACAATGATGAAATATAAGAAGATGCTTTTTTTCCTGCAACTCTGCAAATATCCCTGCTACAAATGTCTGGGAGTTCCATTTTCTCTTTCTGCATTGAAGTAGGTAGTAGGTTTTTAGGTTACTCTATTTTTTGGTGGGAGAAATTACCTTCAAAATAAATGTTATATAAAAAAGTATTTCTTACTCCCTAGAATTTATTTATTTTACTGTGTGGAATTGTGAAATGTCAAATCATGACTATAGGACTTTATATAGTATGTTTAAGTGTAGTCAAAATATTTTCTGTCTTTCAGGGCCATCTTTCCCATCCTTTTAATGGCAGGTTTAGTCATATATCTTGCTGTGACCAAATGAAATAGAGCAGAAATGGTGACACCAACTTTAAGCAGAAGTTGTAAGGGTCTTCTTGTGGTTCTGTAATTCCAGCAATGTCTAGATACAGGTTTCTTTTTCAGCCTGGACTTTAAAGGGAGTAGAAGATGTGGTCCAGAGTTTAGTCAGTCTTCAGCTTACACATAATGAGAGTAAGAAAGAAACCATTGTGTAGCAAGTCATCAACATTTTTGGATTATTTGTAGCTCTACCATATCTAGTAAAAGTGGACTACTGCAGTGGGAGCTTTGATATTTTCCTGTTTCATTGCTCCACCATGTGGATTATGTGGATTATTTACACATCCTCATCCACAATCATTTAAGCATCTTCAGTTGGCTTCCATATGTACCATAGAGGGCTCTTAGCATGGATCTTCAAAATTCAAAAGGGAGCAGGCATTTACTCTCAAAAGTTTTGGGTTTGAAAAGGGACCCTATTGTCATTTGGCCCAGTTCCCTATAATTCCCAATATTCTATTTGATATCCCTGACAAACTTCTACTTAAACAATTCTAGTGATGAGAAATTCACTCCTTCCCAAAGAAGCTCACATCATTTGAGAGAGTATTACGTGTTAGAAAAATTTTCCTCACATTTAGTGGAACTTAGTTTGACCTTAACTTCATATAGCCAGTAGTTCTAATTCTACTCTCTGTGATCATATGCTTCTCTCTCTTTTCTTTGCCCACTCTCATCTAGGCAAATTATTTCTGGAGCATTCCAATGTTTGTCATAGATCACAATTCAACTTTCTTATTACTATAGTGGTTGCTTTCATCTGAAAGCACTATAGTTAGCACTGTTCCTCTTTTTTTTTTTTTTTAAAGATTTATTTAAAAATAGAGCTTCCCTATGACCCTGCAATTGCACTACTGGGTATTTACCCCAAAGATACAGATGTAGTGAAGAGAAGGGCCATCTGTACCCCAATGTTTATAGTAGCAATGGCCACTGTCACCAAACTGTGGAAAGAACCAAGATGCCCTTCAACGGACGAATGGATAAGGAAGATGTGGTCCATATACACTATGGAGTATTATGCCTCCATCAGAAAGGATGAATACCCAACTTTTGTAGCAACATGGATGGGACTGGAAGAGATTATGCTGAGTGAAATAAGTCAAGCAGAGAGAGTCAATTATCATATGGTTTCACTTATTTGTGGAGCATAACAAATAGCATGGAGGACAAGGGGAGTTAGAGAGGAGAAGGGAGTTGAGGGAAATTGGAAGGGGAGGTGAACCATGAGAGACTATGAACTCTGAAAAACAATCTGAGGGGTTTGAAGGGGCGGGGGTGGGAAATTGGGGGAATCAGATGGTGGCTATTGGAGAGGGCACGGATTGCATGGAGCACTGGGTGTGGTGCAAAAACAATGAATACTGTCACACTGAAAATAAATTTTAAAAAAAGATTTATTTGAGAGAGAGCACAAGTAGAAGAGGCAGAGGGAGAATCTCAAACATGCAAGGCTCAATCTCAGGACACTGAGATTAGGATTTGAGCCAAAACCAAGAGTCACATGCTTAACTGGCTAAACTACCCAGGCACCCTTGCATTGTCCCTTTTAATGTTGTGTACTCAGAACTGACTATAGTAATGAGAATAGATTTTGATACTTTATGCAGTGTAGAGAGAACTGAGCATCTCTCTTTTTCTGGATTCTGCATTGTAATTTTTTTGACAATTGTATCATATAATGGGGGAAGAGAGTTTTTTAAGTAAAATTGATGTTTAGAAAAAGAAAACAGAAAAAAATTATAAATATGAACAAAATCATAATACTGGATATGGCTGAGAATTTTTGCATTATATCTCAAAACTGTTTTAATGGCTTGAGCTAAACCTCAGGAATTTTTGCCTTTGATTTCTCTACCTAAATAATCTTCCTCAACATGTTCTCCTTAGAGAAATACATTTCTCCCTCAATTCAAACTAAAAAATCATCTTGTTTTTATAACAGTCCCCAATTTCCCTACACATTGCTTTCTCCCTTTTTTTGTTTTCCTATAGCACTCTTAGATATCTCTAAGCCACTTACCACACTGCATCATAGTTATGTTGATATTTCTGTAAGAATTCTCCTAAGAGATATTGTCAAATTTAAATTTTTCTCCCTTGAACTTCATAACTGTGTGTTTATGGTTGTACACAAACATACTTATTATATACCAGATGTTGTGTTAACCATTGTACATATATTATCTATTTTAATGCTTATCACAACTCTATGAACTAGGTACTATTATTATCCACATATTATATGTGAGCAAGTAGAGGCTAGAAAGGGTTAAATAACTTGTCCAAAGTGGCACATCTAATAAGGGCGAAGAGTTGGTATTCAAATTCAGGTCTGTCTGCCTCCAGAGTTTATAGCAAATTCAATAAAAATGTATGGTTTGGGTTATATGTCAATTTTTCAAAACTCTGATGTTATGAATATAACAAAAGTACTGTTTCAAATAAAACATTACAAAATAGATAGCCAAAGACGACATTCCTTAGCAATCACTGCTCTAAAACAAGTGAAAGTCCTGCCCCAGAGCCTTCCCATTCCTTAGCAGGTTCCTGGTGTTTGTTGCTCATTTGGCTTTCCTCTGGGCTTCTGTCCATCTCTGCTCCACTACTTGGTTAGATACCTCTAACATCATCATTGCCTGTTTCAAATCTTGTTGGCTCTGCTTCTTAAAGCTTAAATATGCTGCCTTTTTAAAAAAATATTAATTCTACTGGAATGACTGGATAGCCACAAGCCAAAAAAAAAAAAAAAAAATCTAGGCAGACCTTACACCCTTCATGAAAGGTAACTCAAAATGGATCATAGACCTAAATGTCTGTGGCTCTCAGTCAGCCTCTTTCCCCAGTAACCCTTGCGTCACCCAGTGGGCTCAAGAATAAAGTAGCCATGATGATAGAGATGAAGGTTATGCATGGGTTCAACAACACTGACTTCCACTCACTAAGGCTTACCAGGATATGACCACGGCTGAGTATCCAATCTACTGGCATCAGAAACTAACCCGGGGCCCTCAATATGACACCATTCCCCAGGGTGATCATTCAGCTATCTAGTAGCAGGTTGATTACATTGAACTGCTTCTATCATTTTGTTCTTACTGACATAGACACTTAGTCTGGATACAGATTTACCTTCCCTGCATTCAACACTTATGCTAAAAGTACCATCTGTAGACTTATAGAATGCCTTGTCTACCTTTAAGGTATTCCACACAGCATTGTTTCTGGTCAAGGAACTCCACGGCAAAAGAAGTGTGACTATGGACCCATGCTCAAGGAATTCGCTTGTTTTATCATGATCCCCATCATCTGGAAGCAGCAGCTTTGACAGACACTGAAAGGGCCTTTTGAAAACTTGGTTATGACACCAGCTAGGTGGCAATAACTTGCAGGGCTAGATCAGGGCTCTCCAAAAGGTGTATATTCTCTGAATTAGTGTCCAGTATATGGTGCTATTTCTTCAAAAGTGAGGATTTATGGATCCCAGAATCAAGGGATAGAAATGGAAAGGCACCTTCATATGACCCCCTCATGCCCCACTAGCCAAAATGTTTGCTTCTTTTTCCTAGAACCTTATGTTTAGAGGTCTTAATTCCAAAGGGAAGAATTCTTCTACTAGGAGACACACAATAATTTTATTAAACTGAAAATCATGATGGCTTTGCAACCACTTTGGATTCCTTCATGCCTCCAAATTAACAAATAAAGAAGGGAGTTACTGTGTTGGCTGAGTTATTGATCCTGACTACCAAGGAGAAATTGGACTACTACTCCACAGTGGAGGTAAGGACAAGTATGCCTGAAATACAAGAGATCCCTTAGGATATCTTTTAGTATTACCATGTTCTGTGATTTATGGTCAATAGAAAACTATAATAATCCCATCCAGGTAGGACTACTAATGGCCCAGACCCTTTAAGAATGAAGATTTGGGGGCGCCTGGGTGGCTCAGTGGGTTAAGCCGCTGCCTTCGGCTCAGGTCATGATCTCAGAGTCCTGGGATCGAGCCCCGCATCGGGCTCTCTGCTCTCTAGGGGAGCCTGCTTCCTCCTCTCTCTCTGCCTGCCTCTCTGCCTGCTTGTGATCTCTCTGTCAAATAAATAAATAAAATCTTTAAAAAAAAAAAAAAAAAAAAAAGAATGAAGATTTGGATCACTCCATCAGGTAGAGGACCAAGATCAGCTGAGGTGCTTTCTAAAGACAAAGGGACTACAGAATGCTAATAGAAGAAGGTAGTTATAAATACCAGCCATGACCATGTGACCAGCTTTAAAAAATGTGGACTTGTTAAGAGTATTCCTCATTTTGTTAAAATATGTTTGTGTATGTGTGTATACATATAATATCCAATGTCTCTGATTTCTTCCCTCTCTTATTCTCTTATTTTTTTACATATGATGTATTGACTTATTATAAAGTATTATTAATCTTGCATCATTGTACTTATGTTATGGGATATCAAGGAAAAGAGTAATCATTACTTAAGGACATTATCTTCTTTACTGGGGAAAGGGTTAGTGCATTTCAGTTGTATGCAGAATAGCTGTATCATGTTAGGTAAAATTACGACCTTGTGCTGTCTTTATTTGGAAATTAAATATGATTTAAGGAGATGTGTATGGCTGCCATGTTGACAGGGGTGGACTTGTGATGGATAATTTTATGGCTAAACTTCTATTAATTTCATGTATCAACTTGACTAGACCAAGGGATTGTCAGTTGGTTGTTACAACGTTATTTCTGGGTAGGCATGTAGGGGTGTTTTTAGATGATATTAACATTTAAATTGGTAGACTGAGGAAAGCAGATTGCCCTCCCCAATGTGGGAAAGGTTCATATAATGTGTTGGTGGCCTGAGCAGAACAAAGGCAAAGTATGAGAGACTTTGCTCTCTATACCTGACTGTATGAGCTGGGACCTTGGTATTCTGCTTTTGAACTGGGATTTACATTATGGCTTTCCTGGTTTTCAGACTTTTGGAACTACATCACCAGTTTCCCTGTGTTTCCAGTTTGCAGATGAAGATCGTGGCACTTTACCATAATTGTGTGAGCCAATTCCCTATTATAAATATCTTAATTAATTAATTAGTCTGACAGGCACTTGCATGTACTGTTTCCCTGGAAAAACGTACCTATTGAGGGCAATTTTCTTCAGGATGTAAATGTAGTTATTTTCAAACTCAAACATCCATCTGGCTTTTCATCCTTTTCAAGGATTATCTTCTCACTTTTTTTTCCTTCAGTAGTTCTGGATACAAAGGAAATAAAACCTTGAATCTAGCACATTCTAGCAACCTTAGTTTTCTGTATTTCATTGCCTCATCTTTAAAGTAGTGACAATAACACTACCAGTCTCATGGGTTATTAGAATTAAATTAGAGAAAGCATGTGAACACTTAGAACAGGTTCTACAATGTAATAAGTGCTCAGTAAACGTTAGCTATTATCATTGTAGTGGAAGAGGGGGCTTTTGGTTCTCTTGATGCCCTTTTATTCTTACTTGCCTCACCTGTTGATGGTGTAGCTTGTCATCTGATGTCTGGGAGTGAGTAGGACTGGATAAGTATCCCAGGCATCACTGGCTCTCATATGCTTGATGGTTCTTTGAGATCTTCATCTGGCCTCCCCATTTTGGGCGGTCTATCTGTAGCTTTTGCTTACAGGGTTTCCTGGCCTCCTATACTCCCTATACTGACTTTTTGTCTGACAGTATTTTCTGTGTTTCTGAGGAGCTGATGTCATATTCTGCATTTTGCTCTACTCAGCATTTATCTTTTATGATATCTACACTCTAGTCCTAGAGTCTTTGGTTTTGATGGTCCAAACTAAATCTTTTTAGAAATCAAAACAAACAAATTTCCTCTGAAGTCCTAGCCCTTGAGAATCAAAATCTTCTTGGTTTCAGACTGTGATGCCTGCTGAGTGTTTTTAAAATTCTACTTAATATTTCTACACACTTCTTTGTTGTAGAACTTTATCTACTTTGCCCTGAAGCAATGACTATTAAAGCCAATAGGTGGAGAATTTAGGGGCAAAGAAAACAATTTCAAAGAAAGAAAGAATTCCCAAATAATAGAAATGTGGCAGATATGATGGATTGATCTGACATGGAAGATATATTATGTACCTGCTTTAAACACATAGAAACATTGCATAAAATACAAAACATTTTTTCAACTTACTTTCAAAATTAAGAAAAGGAAAATCCAAAGTGCCAGAAATGAGCAGAAATTCAAGTTGGAATGGTAAATAATATCTTATCAGGACTGAAGATAGTCCTTAAAAGCAGAGACCTAGAATTTTAATGTTTGTATGGGTAGGCAAATCCATGGCATAGGTGCCATGCAGGATTGACATAGAGTTGAAACAGCTACATAAAGCTGGGGAAGGGTTGCCTGGCTGGCTCAGTTGATAGAGAATGAGACTCTTGACTTTGGGGTTCAGTCCCCACATTGGGTCTAGAGATTACTTAAAAATAAACTCTTTAAGGGGCGCCTGGATGGCTGGGTTGGTTAAGCAACTGCCTTTGGCTCAGGTCATGATCCTGGAGTCCCTGGATCAAGTCCCATATCAGGCTCCCTGCTTGGTGGGGAGTCTGCTTCTCCCTCTGCCCTTTCCCCTCTCATGCTCTCTCTCTCATTCTCTCTCTCTCTCTCTCTCTCTCTCAAATAAATAAAATCTTTAAAAATAAAATAAAATAAAATCTTTAAAAAAAAGAATAAAGCTAGGAAAAACTTTATGCTTCCTTCTCTGTGGACTTCCCAATGGTTCCAGGAACAATAAAACATACATACATACATATGAAACAGACATGTAGAACTAAATGAAATACTCAGAAACAAATGTGTGAATATGTGGAATCTTGGTATGTGGCAAGGGTAGAATGAGAAATTATTGATGAAGAGATGAACTATTCAATAGATGTTGCTAAAAAATTGCTACTCACATGAAAAAATTATATGCTTACCTACCCAAGTGCAAAAATATATTCAAAATGGAGTAAATTCACTAAATAAAGAAAAAAAAAGCCCTACAACTCTTAAAAGATAATGAGAAAAATAACACAAGGTGTTTCTTATATGTAAGGCTAGGGATTTTAGATTTGTCCCATAGGCTGAGGAAAATATTGGACCCGTGCAGAAGATAGATCAACCCCGAAGAATGACAGTCGAAGGCTCTAAACAACGCAATCAGAGGTTAATGTCAATTGCAGTTGCCTGTTTCATATGAAGTTCTGTTGCTAGTGCAAATCAACATATCCCTAAGCCTTGAATGCAAAGTGTTGATACAGCATACAGTTTTATTCTCTAAACCAATTAGGACAATTACCAAAAACAGTTCATTTTCAGCTATGAGGGCCAGCAATATATCTTCATGTTCCTACCTTATTATAGCAATTCTTTATCCCATGCCAACATCAAGTCTTTAGGGACCTTAATGGCTTCTGCATGGAGTAGGACATTACTATGCTATATTTCATGGATGATATCATGATGGTTGACCTGGTATGCAGAAGGGAGAAACTCTTCTAGACATTTAGGTAAGATGCATGAAAGGTGGTAGTAAATAAATTCATAAAAATTCAGAGGCCTGACAACTAAACGAATCTCTAGGTTTCCAATTTCTAATTTCTAGGAACATGTTAAATCACCTCAAAAGGTGAAGGACAAGTCTGTCACCCTTATTACAAAGAAAAAAAGCATAACAACTAGTGGGCTTCTTTGGATTTTGGAGGTAACATATACTCATTTGGGTGTGCTATTCTGACCTATTTGTTGTATAATTAGAAAAGTTGTCAATTTTGAGTAGGATGCAGAAGAGGTTCTGGAATAGGCCAGGCTGCTATGCAAGCTGCTCTTCCACTTGGGTCATATAACCCAGCTACATGTTGGTGCTGAAAGTATATGTAGTAAACAGGATGTTGCATGGGACCTTTGACAGGTATCTATAAATGAATTACAGTGCAGACATTACAGAGTTTGGAGCAAAGTTATGCCATTCTCAAAATATAGCTACACTTCTTCCAAGAAACAGCATCTGAATTCTATTGGACCCTAGTAGAAAGGGAATACTGAGTTACCATGGGCCATAAAGTAACATGCAACCAGAGCTGTCTTCATGAACTGTGTGTTGTCTAATCCACCAAATCATAAATGCTGGGTGTATACAATAGCACTCTGTCAAAATAAAAGTTATGTATGCAAGATTGGTCTTGAGAAGGCCCTGAAGATAAAGTAAGTTGTAGGAGCAAATAGCCCAGATAGCCCTGGCTTCTATTCCTATAATTTCTCCTTCTTCTTATGGGATGTTCTCTATGGCCAGTTGATTTAGGGGAGGGGGAAGTGTTTGATTTTACATATGGTTCTGCATGATATGCTGACACTACACAAAAATGGACTGTGGGCTAATACAACACTATAGCTCCACTCTGGAGAGACCTTGAAGGGAAGTCCTGCCAGTGGGCAGAACTTTAACCAGTATATCTGGTTGTTCATTTTTCTGGAATACCAGAGGTGGAAATCTACTATAAGCCTTGGGCAGTGGCTAATGATTTAACTGAATGGTGAGAAAATTGGTAGGAACACAATTGGAAAACTGGTGACAGGATGTGTGGAGAAGAGATATGTGGATAGATGTCTTTGGAAATGAAGATATTTGTGTCCCAAGTAAATGTTCATCAAAGAACAGGCTCAACAGAAAAGGCTTTCAATAAGCAGGTGGACATGATGACCAATTTTGTGGGCATCAGTCAACCTCTTTCCCTAGCCACCTCACCTTTGGCTAGTACAATCATGACAAACTGTCCAAGGCAGCAGGAATAAAGGTTATATATTTGCTTAGCAACACATACTTCTAATTACCAAGGCTGAGCTGGCTAAGTAACCTACCATCCAACCATATTGGGCTATTCCCCAGGGGAATCAGAGAGCCTCCTGACTGATTATATTGCTTATTTATGTCATGAAAGAGCACTTTGTTCTCACTATAATAGACTCTTACTCAAGATGCGGATTTGTCTTCCCTGCCTACAATGCTTCTACTACAGTGCTTCTACTAAGTTCATAGATGGTGCTACAATGCACTATCTATGAACTTAGAGAATGCCTTTTTCACCATCCTTATATTCCACACCTCACTTCTCACCAAGAAGTTCAATTTATAGCAAAATGAAGTATGACAACGAAACACACGAATTCACTGGTCCCATCATGTACTCCATCACACTGAAGTACATGTTGGCTTGATAGAATGGTGGAATAGCCTTTTGAAGACTCAGTTAAAAGTAGTAGCTAGATGACAACACCTTACAAGGCTGGCATTATGTATCCTAGGATGTAGTGTTTGTTCAAACTCAGTATGATGCTCTCCCATTTCCAAGAGTTTATAGCTCTGGGAATAAATTGACCAAAATGGGAACATTCATTCTCAATATCACCTCTAAACAGGGCCAGAATTAGGATGAAATGAGTGAAGAGCTCATATAGGGTACAAAATTTAAATGAGTTTCAAAAACCTTAGTAATCAAGATCAATAATATTTAATGCAATATTTTAAAAATCAAAATTTATGCAAAAAATACACAACATTTTAAATAACATCTTTGTTTGCCTTGTTACTCTATGTTATTGTGTAAAAGGAACAGTCATTTTCCATAAGCTCAGAGTTCTCAAGCCCATACAGACATGTGAACATCACACCACCACGGATTATAATGGCATGCAAACAGATAAGGCAAATGTGGGCTACCTATATAGTCATGTTTTTTAGTTGTTGTTGTTGTTGCATATTTTCCCTTTATACATAGGTGCTTCCCTTTGTGATACTCTATGAAAAGTTTTGCTTCCTGTGTCCTATATGACTTTGGGAGGCTGATCTAGAGTTTGGGCTCTGCTGATCTAGAGTTCTTAGTTCCCAAAGGTAGCATATTTCCATCAGGAGACACAGCAGCAGTTCGATTAAATTAGAAGTTAAGATTGCTACCTGCCTGTTTGGGGTTTGTTATGCCTGTGAATTAATAAGTAAGAAAGAAAGTTAAATGTATTATTGGGATAATTGATTCTATCAAGAGAACATTGCATTGCAACTATACAATGAGGTAAAGAAGAATATGTCTGGAACATAAAAGATCACTGGAAACATCTCATAATACTTCCATGTTCTTTGATATAACTCAAAAGAAAAAACTACCAATACATACTACAACACAGATGACCCTCAGAAACATTATGCTACTTAAAAAAAGCCAAATGCAAAAGTTCACATATTGTATGATTTCATTTATTTGAATTGTCCAGAAAGGGCAAATCTGCAGTCAGAAAGTAGGTTCATTGTTTCCTGGCTGAGGGTAGGAATGGGAATTGTTTACAAAGAGACATGAGAGATCTTGTTGGGATGATGACAATGCTCTAAAACTGAATTGTGATGATGGCCCAAAAACTCAGTACATTTACTAAAAATCATTGAGTTGTACACAAAAAATAGTATGTAAATTATACCTCAACAAAGCTGTTTAAAATAAGTCAATGGAAAACCACAACAACCCAACATAGGCAGGACTGTTAATAACCCAGACCCTTCAGAAATGAAAGTTTGAGTCATCCACCAAAGAAGGAACCATGACCTACCAAGTTAGTGCTGAGGGCAAACAGGTAGCAGAAGGAGGAAATTCTAGATACCAGCTACAACTATCTGACCAGTTGAACAGATTATCTAATGTAAGATGTACTAAAAATAGTTAGCCTAGCATCTCAGAATTTAAGTTATAGGCGTCAAAACTGTATATGACCCATCATCTAGAAAAAAAATGTACATGATCGAAAATGTACCAGGAAATTTTTATCCTTTTTGGAGAAAGAGTGTGCATGATTTTGGATTCTTTAAGAAATATTTGCAACATGTTAGATGGAAGTTTCATTTTATCATCTTTATTTGACAACTTAGTATAGTTTAAAGAAGTGTATACAAATGTTAAGTTGACAGGAGGTAAACTGTAGTGGCTTTTCACTGTTTTAGCTTAGCCATGCTGGATCTATATCTCCTGTAATGCCCTCTCTTTGTGTGGCCTCAGGTTAAGTTGGCCACAAGAGAAATTTCCTCAAAATCTACATGGTGGAAAATCTTTAAAGCTTCCATTTTTGTGTTCTAAAATTTGATGCAGGGTGCCATCAGTGTAGAAGCTCACACTTGTTAATCTTGTAGTTAACCTTGATGCTGTGGGATACCATCAGGGTATACAGCTTTTCCCACTCTCCTCAGATGTCTTCTGGTGTCCTAGGCCAGGTACATGTGAAACTCCTTGGTAAAGCATACCAGCTTCTCCAGCAGGTCACTCACACAATTGAGGTTCAAATTGTCCTCACGGAATCCAGTTTGTTCTCATGGGTTCCATTCATCATTGCAAGATCTAGTCTGTCCTTGCTCTCCCCAGTCCTCTTCTGGCTCTCTTGAACCACCAGTTGAGTTAACCAGTTGAGTTAACCAGTGGCATTAGGCCCCTAAACCAGGTGCGAAGAGCATACAGTCTGACACAGACTTCTTGACTAGCTTCTTCTACATCTGTGTAAAGTCTATCCCATATAATAAATCCCTTATCCTGCATGGTTCGTGAGTTGTTTCTTCTCTGAATGAACTCTGCTGATACAGAAGCTGTGTTAACAATGCTGGCAAAAGGTAACCAACATTTTTATTTAGCATTTACTTTGCATCATATGACATGCTAAGGATTTTACATGATTTAACCCATTTTAATGTTCATAGCAATACCATAAGATAGACACTAGCTTCTCTCATTTTGCTGATGAGGTAAATGAGGGTTAGAAAGTTGATGGAATAGAGATATAGAGCATCTAATACTGCACAAGGACTGAAAGCAGTGCTTATATCTTTGTCTCCAAAGTTCCAGCTCTATACTTATGTTCTACCTTTTACACATTTTTCTCTTGTGTCCTCCTTTTAGTAGACTGGAATTACTTCTGAAATTTCCAGAACTAGACATAGCCCATGACAGTGTGCTTTTAAAGACTTACTTTTATGAAATACTTAATCTAGACTTCCAGGTAATATTAAGTCTCTTCAGGTCATAGGCCTTGTGCTACCCCATTGTCATCTGTCTATAACCTCAGAAATGCAGTTGTAGCAAAATATCATCTTAAGAGGATATCTGAATTAAAAATACATGAATAAGCCTTCATTCTATTTATTTCATAAACTGTTTTGTACAGTCACTGGTTCTGTATTGAGAAAATTATACATAATGCCTTTTTTAAAGGTCCTCTTTCTAAAGACAGAATGCTTTCCTTTCACTGAATTAGAATATTCCAGATACGTTGGTATAGTTGCACTTTTCTTTGCTTTGATATTTCAAAAGAAAAATCAAGAATTTTAGATTTATTCAAATCCTCTTACTTAAAGCTTAGAAACTATTTTCCTACTTTTCCCCAATTATGTGGGTCACTTCTATTTTTTAAGTATATAAATTGAATATTTTGATATTTTTAGAAGAACAAGATAAATGACATAAGTTATTTATTGGCTTGGTCAATTTATTTTTTCTGAAACTAGAAAAAAATTAACTTAGAATTAATAAATTAGACCTAGAATCCCAAGGAGATCACAAAACTTCCCTTCAGGATCTTCATCCTTATAAATATTGCATGTTTTTAATTGAAGAGAATTCTTGACGTTTTTAAGCCCAAGGAACATAAAAATTTATTTCCATTCAGAAACTATTTTTCATCATTACATCAAAGACTTTGAGAGTATGCAAGTTGTCATAAATTAGTCAATGTAATACTACAATGAGAGCTTAAAATGCATCTTGTCCTAGTTACATCTTTACCTAGTATCTAGGCTAACTAAAGCCAAAAAATCCCAAACACTTTCTTAACCTTGTAATTGTCCTCAAAATCTACTAACACACACATATGCACCCTGAGGGTGAAAAATTGATTTTTATTCTTACTTTTAAGTTTCAAAGAAAATGTTGTTTTAAAAGGACACCAGGGCATGGGTCCAGGAAAGACATTATATTGGTTGTCCACTATCGTAATATGTGTACTCCTTCACTCAGACTATGAGGTTTCTTATTTTCATCATAACTGCAATGTTAATCAAAAGAAATAGGTAAATGCAATTAAATCAACTACAAATATTTCCTTCTGATTTACTTTACTAAATTAGAGGCCTTAAAGACAGTACACTGTCCAGACAAAACTAACTTGCAAATTTAGTATGAATCATATTCCTAAAGGAAAAAGTTTATCACCATATTCCTGTTTTACAGATACTATAAAATGGTCTCCAAATATTAGTCCAATCCAATTAAAATTTCAAATAAAAGCCTTATAAGGCTCTCTAGAATTTAAACCCACCCAACTTATTTTCTTTTGTATTCTAGCCCATGTTCTGCACTCCAGTCCCAGATCGGTCTGCTTATGAATGTTCCTTCATGTTGTTTACCCAAGGAAGGTACCCTCCAAAACCCTCTTATCTAATCATACCTCCAGCCATTTCAGAATATCATTCCTGAATCTCCTCTGTGGAACAACAAAGACTTTAACATTCTTGTGCAGCTGAAATGAAGCTATGGAGTTTGGAGTTTGTTTTATCATCAGTGAGAGAAGGCTAGAGGTAATTACACAAGGGACTGGTATAATATGCTTATGAATGTCTTGTTTTTACTGTAGTGGCTGCGCTAAAGTAAAAGTAGACATTTTTGGGAAAAGAAGTGATTTAAATTCTGAACTAAAGTGATAAATAAGAATTTGATCTAGCCAATGATTCAGACCATAAGGAAAGACTGCTTAAACAATCTTATTGGAAATGTAAAGCAAACTTGTAGTTAACTATAATATCAATTTTCTTATGACACCTTATTTCTTAATAATAATATCTACAAACATTCTATTATGTATCAAAATAAAGTTTTAACTGAAACACAATTAAAGTATTAAAAGAGAAATCAGAGGAATACTACTGGCATGAGAATTTATTTTTAGTAGTTTCACTGGACAAATAATATATTATCAAATAATATATTATCAGAGTTTAGGTGTAGGTCTCTGATGGATTTATATGGCTCTAAAAAATTTACTGTTTGCCTTTTCTTGTCCCTTTTCTGCTTGGTAATGTCATGCTAGTTCTGATCCCGGCCCCTGGAGGAAGTACTGGTCAATGGGAAAGTCAGGACTGCAGCCATTGGGGCCAATGGTTGCCTCTTCCTGAGCAATCAGAAAACAGGACCCAAAACTTCTTTTAATTTTCTAAGCAGTATAGCAGATGGTGAAGGAATAAAGTAAAAGAGAACAGAAAATAGAAAAGAAAAGAGAGAGGAGAGGAGAGGCAGGAAGAGGTGAGGTGAGGTGAAGAGCGGAGAGGAGAGGACAGGGGAGGGGAGGGGATACGGGAGAGGAGGGGAAGAGAGGGAAGGGGAAGGGAGGAGGGATGGAAGGAGGACAGGGATGAAGAGAGAGACAGAGGGAGAAGGAGTTGACTTTGGTCTGGTGACAGAGTTTAAGAGTGAGATGCTAATTTTGGATGAAGCATGCCCTGAAATGTCACTTTAAATGTCTTCTGGACAAGTGTTTCAGAGAACTTATGCCAGGTTCTTAGAGGTGTAATGATAAGATACTTGTACACAAGGGGCAATTATATCTCTAACTTCTCACCTAAGCTGGAGGTTCATATAACTGGTTGTCTCTTTGACACTGATACTTGAATGTCTAATGGTCATCTCTAAATTTGAATGGGTTCAAACCCAAATTCTTGATTTCCACTCTCAATCCTCACCAAACCTGCTTCCTCACTTCTCTTACCTTAATTAATGTCAAATTTTATTCTTTGAATTCTTACTAAATTCTTTGTTCTGGCTAAAGAATTGTGTATCTTCCTTGATCCCATTCCTCCTCCAACATGACACAATCAATACATCAGCAAATCCTATTATTGACTTCTAGTTTTATACCATTATAATCAGAAAAGATACTTGGTATGGATCACTCTTCTTAGATGAATCATCTATCCTGGATACTGTTCCATATGTGTTTGAGAAGAATGTGTATTCTGCTGCTGTTGGATGGAATGTTCTATAAATGTCTGTTAGGCCCCTTTGTTCTAATGTATGGTTCAACTCCAATATTTCCCTGTTGATTTTCTGTCTAAATTATCTATCTATTGTTTAAAATGGGGTATTGAAATACCCTACTCTTATAATATTGTTGCTTATTTCTCCCTTCAGGTCTGTTAGTATTTGCTTAATATATTTAGGTGTCCTGATGTTGGGTACACATATTTTTTTTAATTTTTTTTATTAACACATAATGTATTATTAGCCCCAGGGGTACAGGTCTGTGAATCAACAGATTTACACACTTCACAGCACTCACCATAGCACATACCTTCCCCAATGTCCATAACCCCGCCACCCTCTCCCTCCCCCCTCCCCCCAACAACCCTCAGTTTGTTTTGTGAGATTAAGAGTCTCTTATGATTTGTCTCCCTCCCGATTCCATCTTGTTTCATTTATTCTTTGGGTACACATATATTTAGGATTTTTTTAAATAAATTAACCCCTTTATCATTATATAATAACCTTTACCTCTAGTTATCATTTTTAGCTTAAAGTCTATGTTTTTCTAATAAAAATACAGTTTCCCTGTGTCCTTTTTTTTTTTTTTCCATTTGCATGGTCTCTTTTACAGTCCTTTCACTTTGAGCTTTTGTTTGCCCTTAAAACTGGAGTGAGTCTTGTAGGAAGAATATAGTTGGACCTTGTTTTATTTTGCTTTTCCATTCAGTCACTGTATGCCTTTTCATTGGAGAATTCCACCCATCTACATATGAAATAATTATTGATAGGTAAGGACTTATTGGCCATTGTCTAGTTCCTTTATTGCTTTCTTCCTCTCTTGCTGCTTTCCTTTGTGATTTGATGGTTTTTCCTTAATAGTATGCTCTGATTCTCTTCTCTTTATCTTTTGTGAATCTACTCTGGGTTTTTGTTTTGCAGGTAGCATGAGGCCTACATAAAACATCTTATAGGTATGTCTATTTTACACTAATAACAACTTAACCTTGATTAGATACAAAAACGCTACTCCCTCTTTTCTGTTTCTGATGTCAGAATTTACCTCTTTTTATATTATGTAATCATTAACGAATTATTGTATCCATAATTTTTTTAATACTTTTGCCCTTTCATCCTGTACTAGTGGAGTTAACATACCAACATATTATAGTGTTTGAGTACTCTGAATTTGACCATATATATGTTCTTACTTTTATCACTGCTTTGCATATTTTCATATGTACTAACTAGCATCCTTTCTTTTCAGCTTGAAGAACTCCTTTCAGCATTTCTCATAAGATAGGTTTAGTGGTAGTGAATTTCCACAGGTTTTGTCTGTCTGGGAAAATCTTTTTCTCACCTTTATTTCTGAAGGCTAGCTTTGCCAAGTAAAATATTCTTAGTTGACAGTTTTTTTTTCTTTTTCTTTTTTCTTTTTTTTCCCCCTCTCAGCACTTTGAATATATTATCCCACTCTCTCCTGGCCTGTAATTTTTCTGCTGAGACATTCACTGATAGGCTTGTGGGGACTCCTTTGTAAGTTATAAGCCTTTTCCCCCGCAGCTGCATTTAAGATTCTCTTTTTGTCCTTGATTTTTGATAGTTTTTTAATAATGTGTCTTGGAGAGAGTTTCTTTAAGTTGATATTGTTGCGTGACCTATAAACTTCATGAACTTGGCTATCCAAATTTCTCTACAGAATTGGGAAGTTCTTAGCCATCATTTGTTTAAATAAGCTTTCTTCCCCCCTTTTTCTCTTCTCCTTCTGGAACTCCAATGACTTGCAAACTGGTCCTTTCAATGGTACCCTGTAGTTCAAGTAAGCTTTCTTCATTCCTCCTCATTCTTTTTTCTTTGTCTTCCTCTGGATAATTTCAAAGTTCTTGTCTTCAATTTCACTGATTCTTCTGTTTGATCAAGTCTGCTCTTGGTGCTCTCTATTGCATTTTTCCTGTCATTCATTGAATTCTTCAGCTCCAGAATTTGTTTGGTTCTTTTTTTAATAATTTATATCTATTCATTAAACTTCTAGTTTTGTTCATGCATTGTTTTCCTGACTTCATTGAAGTATTTTTCTGTGTTTTCTTGTAGCTCATTGAGTTCCCTTTAAAAAGTTAATTTGAATTCTTTATTGGGTAAATTATGGATCTGCATGTCTTTGGGTCTATTTAATAGAAGATGTTGTGATCCTTCAGTCATTCAATCAAGAAATCAAGTTTTCTTGATTTTTTTTTTAATGTTCTTTAGAGTTTTGTGTTGCTATCTTCTCATTTAAAATAGTGTCAGCTCCTCCAGTCTTTACTAAATGCCTTTGGGTGAGAAGTGCTGTCCTTTAGCCTTGCTAGAGATTCTGAGGTTTTCTCAAACCTGCTAATACATCTGCTCCATGCATCTTGCTCCTTCTTGGGGTAGAATTCTTTTTTTTTTTTAATTTATTAATTTATTTAGTTTTAATAAACATATAATGTATTTTTATCCCCAGGGGTACAGGTCTGTGAATTGCCAGGTTTACACATTTCACAGCACTCATCATAGCACATACTCTCCTCAATGTTCATATTGGACCACCCTCTCCCGTCCCCTCTCCTGTCCCCCCCCCCCCAGCAACTGTCAGTCTGTTTATTGAGATTGAGTCTTTTATGGTTTTTCTCCCTCCCAATCCCATCTTCTTTCATTTTTTCTTTTCCTATGGGGTAGAATTCTTAAGCTTGTATGCCTTCTTTCAATTCTGCAACACACCAGGCCCAGTGCCCATAGCCTCTTGTTTTCCCAAAGGTGGTGACACATCTCAAATTTGTGGTCTCTCACTGGCCTGCAGATTTGGGCCTGCTTTCTCTGCATGTTTACTAGCCATCCTCTAAAGGTTCCTTTTGCCCACTGTCTTCAGAACCATGCACAGGGTGTTGGCCAGATTGGAGAGGCTGTGTGGGTGAGTCACATAAGATGCTGGGGTTGCCCTGCCCATGGGCCAATTAGGGGTATCTACAGATGGGGTTTTCTCAGCACTGTGTGAGTAGGCTTCTTGATAGAGTGAGTAGGCTTCTTGGTAGAGTTCATAATGCAGTTAATAGGACCCCGTGTCCCTTTAATGCCCTCTGAGTCATATGTATCTCTTCCCCAGACTTTTCCCACCCTCCAACATTTAGTTCTCTAAATGGGGTGAGAGAGAAAAGACTTTCTTTGGCAGCATCCACACAGCTGGGAAAGCTGGGTGCTCACTCACTCATCATGGGCTTAGGAAAAGCTCTCTTAGCTCTAAACTGTGCCACTTTGAGGGAGGAGTTATTTGGGTAAAATCAAACTATTCCTCTTATTCACTCCAATGCACCCAAACTCAAAACTCACATTCCTCTTCTCTAACAGAGTGCTAGAATTTCTCTTCTGGAAACCTAGACTTCAGCAAAGGGTCTGTCATCCAAAGGTGATTTTCTAAGACTGTGTTCTCCAGGGTCTCCAGGTTTGGGGTCAAGAAGGGATGGAACTGGTGCAGCCACTCTGGAAAACAGAATGGAGATTCCTCAGAAAGTTGAAAATAGAGCTATCCTATGATCCAGCAATCACACTACTGGGTATTTACCCTAAGGAAACAAACGTAGTGATCTGAAGGGGCATGTGCACCTGAATGTTTAATGTCCACAACAGCCAAACTATGAAAGAGCCTAGATGTTCATCAACAGATGAATGGATAAAGATGTGGTGTGTATATATATATACACACATATACAATGGAATACTATACAGCCATCAAAAATGAAATCTTGCCATTTCGATAATGTGGATGGAACTAGAGGGTATTATGCTAAGCGAAATAAGTCAATCAGAGAAAGACAACTATCATATGATCTCTCTGATATGAGGAATTTGAGAGGCAGGGTGGGGGGTCATGGGGAGAAGGGAGGGAAAAATGAAACAAGATGGGATCAGGGATGGAGATAAACCATAAGAGACTCTTAATCTCAGGAAACAAACCCTCCAGGGTTGCTGGAGGGAAGGAGGGTGGGATGGACAGGGTGGCTGGGTGATGGATGTTGGGGACGGTATGTTCTATGGTGAGTGCTGTGAATTGTGTAAGACTGATGATTCACAGACCTGTACCCCTGAAACAAATAATACATTGTATTTTCATAATAAAAAAAAGAAGGGCTGGAGCTACTTAATGCACCATTTCACTATCCCTAGCCAGGATCAAGGTCCATCTGCCTATATTACCTGATGCATGGGTGGATGAGACTCCTCCTGGTGTCGTTGGCCCAGAGCTGTGGTGCTGGATCACACAGCTCCCACATAGTCACTCTTATTCATAGATGGGTGCTAAAAATTTGTTGTTGGGGAGGGGGGAATAACACATTAAACCCACAGCCAATAGCACTATAACTCATGCCTGAATAAAGCTTATCTAACACACATATTTTTCTGTAAGGTATATTACAGTTTCCTTGCACTTAGTAACACATTCTCCCCCCTACCACCGCCCCACACTGACAACTAAAGAGAATCCCTCTCACCACCTTCTTAACAGGGGGACAGCTACCAGGCTCTTAGATTTTACTGTCCCCATTGTACCCCCGGCCCCACAAGGTCAAGCATGACCCAAGCAGAGCCTCAGAAGCTGTCACCATCTCTGCACTTCAAAATAATAAGGATTTAAAATCTTCTAATTCCATTCTCCAGTCCAACACACCTCCCACATACAGGAACAGGAGGATAGATATCAGGAAACCTCATTAAGAGAGATAAAGGAGAAAATGATTTTAAGTGGTATCAACATTTTCTAAAGCTCAAATTATGCCACTGCCGTAAAACTGACAGATTAAATAACCCAACAATTGGCCATGATGCAGGTCAAAGGGAATTAATGTTGTTCCCTTCATTGTGAGGGAGAGGACAGAAACAACTGTGGAGGTCTTATGTCACCATAATGCTGATGTCATTTCACCTTGGCTTTAAAATATATTTTAACACCTGATAAATAAAGTTAGCTCTCTCTTTACTCTTTGTTTTTAGAATTTTGCTGGCTATTCTCCCATTTTTTGGTGGCGGTGGATCAGGACTGGAATGGGTTAAGGTAAAAAATAGAGCATTGGATTAAAGGATGTCTATGGCATTTGAAAAGTATGGGAACAATAGTAGTCGTAAGGACTGTGGAGCTGTTATAAGCTCTTGTTAACTCTTTTAGAAGCCTGTAGAAGAAAAAGACAAACCCAGGCCATCCAACTACTAATTCATACATTTGTGACTTAATAATATTGTTTAAAGTGATCCTTACCTTCTCCAAGCTCTATGAAAATTAGACTCAAGATCCGTTTGTTTATAGGAGTATCAGTGCTATGATAAATATGGAATTCCCAGCCTTTCCAGGTCTCCAATGTCAACAGGGCCCTAATAGGAAAAGGATGGGATCCTCAAACTCATTGGCAAGCTGAAACTAATACCACCAGAATACTCTGAATGGCAGAGCAGACCCCTACTGCATATTAGAAGAGAGCAGTCCCTCTTAGCTAAAAATCTTGCAAGAACCTCATCTGACACATGTGCCTCAAAGATAATGTGTGTCAGCATCAAGATCTACCTTCTTGAACAGAAAGATGTTGTCTCTCCTTGAGGAGAAAATACAGTTGATGGTGACTATTCATGAACTCCATATTTGTGAATTTGCCTACTCACCAAAATTTATTTGTTGTTCGAAATCAATACTCACCACACTTTCATGGTCATTTGTCACCATATGCGTAGATGCAACAAGTCGGAGCTGCTTGCCGCACACGCCCAGCTGAAGTCAGACAAGACCTGTTCTACCTTCTGGTTTCAGTGCTTATACTGTAAACAAGTATCCTTTTTCCAGCCTACTTAGTACTGTGTTTTCCACATTTTTGTGTTTCTTGTTGGTGATTTTTCTGTTTAAAATGTTTCCCGGGGTAGTTTTGAAATGCTGCCTAGTGTTTCCAAGTGCAAGAAAGCTATGATGTCTTTCAGAGTAAATATATATGTTAGATTATCTTCATTTAGTTGTGATTTATAGTGCTATTGGCTGTGAGTTCAATGATAATTGACATTATGTATTTTTAAAAGATTTTATGTATTTGACAGAGAGAGGGAGAGAGAGAGAGAGAGAGAGAGAGAGAGAGAGAGAAAGCAGAAGTAGGCAGAGAGGCAGGCAGAAAGATAGGGAGAACAGGCTCCCCACTGAGCAGGGAGCCCGATGCAGGGCTCTATCCCAGGACCCTGGTATCATGTCCTGAGCTTAAGGCAGACGCTTAACCAACTGAGCCACCCAGGTGCCACAATAGATATTACATATTCAATAAGGTTTTTAAAACAGAAACATATATAAAGCAAGGTGTGTGTTGACCAGTGTAGGGAAGTGTTGTGACTCCAGACTAGTAGAAATCTAACCATGTATTTATCCTACAAGTGGCCCAGTGACTTTATAGAAAATAACTACCTCAAATAACAAGAGTTGACTGCACCTTATACATGAAAGGAATTTCAAGTTCCACCTAAGAAGTACTTGCAGGAACTAAAGGAATACCTGTGGGAGTAGACTGGTGGTAGTGAAGGTAAGGAAATATAAGACTGGATAGGGAAAATTCTATTGACATAGGGAACATCCTCCCCTGCCTTGTGATTCCACATTCTGGCAAGGGTGCCTGGAGTCAGTCCTAATATGGTTTCATACAGCATTGGAAGCTTGAACATCATGATGCCTACATAAATGAGGTGGAGATAATAGAAATGCTTTGGAACAGTATTAAAGAGAGACTTAGAAAGATCCAGATATTAAAATTTTGAATAGATATTTAAAGTAAGACTGGAGAACCCACCACCTGACTTCATTTCATGGACGAACCCAGAGGACACATTCTTCACTAAGGCAATGAGGAATCTACAAATGAGAGAGCTCAATAGCTCAGGGTTGACAGGAGGACATACTGCCATGGAACAGACTGTCTTACTTATTACTGGAAGATTTCTTTTCATGCAGGTTTGAAGCACAGGCAGAATTTGACCACATATCTGCCCATAAAGTAAGTATACACAAATTCAAAGAGTGAAATAATGCAAAGAATTTACTTTAACAACTATGCAACAGCTATTAGAAATTAATAGCAAAATCTAACTGGAAACTCTTTTAAAGTTTTAGGTTTTACATTTATATAGAGAGAGTTAATTTTTCTTTATTGTGTGACATATGGATTAAAGTTTTTAAAATATGGGTATCTAATTGTTGTGGAACCATTTGTTTAAAGACTATCTTTCTGCACTGAAAGTGTAACTTATCCTTATTACACCTTTGTCAAGAATCAATTGAAAATATATGTATAGGTCTATTTCCAGATTCTCTATTCTGTTCCATTGATCTCTTGTCTATCTTTATGCCAACAGCACATTCTGTTGATTTACTGTACCTATGCTTAATTTCATGTTTCAACTTTACTGAGCTAAGGGATGCCTAGCTAGCTGGAGAGACAATTTCTGAGTATGTTTGTGAGAGTGTTGCTTGAACAGATTAGCATTTAATCGGTACATCAAGTAAAGAATATCCACCCTCACCAGTGTGGGTGGGCATTATCCAATCTGTTAATGGCCCAGATAGAACAAAAAGAAGAAGGTTGAATTCTCTTTTCTTGAGCTGGGGCATCCATTTTCTCCTGCCCACAGATGACAAGAGTTCCTGGTTCTGGGGCCTTTGTACTCTGGGACTTATATCAGCTGTGCAGCCTGCTCCCCCAGGCCTTCAGTCTCAAACTGAAGTTATACCATCAGCTCCCTCGCTTCTCAGGTTGTCACTCAGACTGAATTATACAACCATCTTTCCTTGTTCTCCAGCTTACAGTTAGTTATTGTGGGACTTCTCAGCCTCCAGCACTGTGTGAATCAATTTCTATATTAAATCTCTTATATTTAACTCTATATGTCCTAATAGTTTTGTTTCTCTGGAGAACCCTACTACTCTATAATTTTATAATAAATCTTTAAGTCAGGTAGTTTAAGTTTCCCAACTTGGTTCTTTTACAAAGTTGTTTTAACTATTCTAAGTATTTTGCAGTCCACATGAATTTCATAATCAGCTTGCCAATTTTATAAGAAAAATCTGATGTAATTTTGCTTGGGATTGGACTGAATCGACAGAGGAGTGTTGGGGGAACTAACATCTTAAACAGAGTCTTCTGATTCATGAACAAGGTGTTTCTCTCCATTTATTTAGTTCTTCTTTAACCTCCTGCAGCAATGTTTTATAGGTTTCAGTTTATAGGTCTTGCACATCTTTTGTCAGATTTATCCCTAAGCATTCCATATTTGTTGATGATATTTAAACTTGATTTTTAAAATTTCAAATTTCTAATTGCTTATTACTAAAATATAAAAATACAATTGATTTTCAAATAATGACCCGGTATCAGGCAACCTTGCTAAACTCATTTATTAGTTTTAAAATGTTTTTAATAAATTCCACCATATTTTCTACATGGACTATCTTCTGCAAATAAAATATTACTTCTTTCTTTCCAATCTGGAGAGATTTTATTATTTTTCTTGCCTAATTGCAGTGGATAGAAGCTCTAGTAAAATGTTAAATAGAAGTGGTGAGAGTAGCCACCGACATCATGTTTCTAACCTTAGGAAAAAAACATTTGATCTTTCACCACTGAGAATATTAGCTGTAGGATTTTTGTAGAGGTCATTTCATCCATTTGAAGAAATTCCCTGTCCTAGTTTGCTGAGAGGTTTGGTGGTGTTTTTTTGTTGTTATTGTTGCTGTTGTTTTTTCCAAATTAGGAATGGAAGTTGGATTTTGTGATTGTGGGTTTTTTTTTTTCCCTCTGCTAATGTATATTACATTGATTTTCAAATGTTAAATCAATTTTACATTTTTAGGATAAGCCCTACTTGGCCGTGATATATTATCCCTTCTATATATTGTTGGATTTGGTTTGTTAAAATCTCATTTAGAATTATTACATATGTGTTCATGATTGATACTGTTCTGTAGTTTTCTTTTTTTGCAGTATCTTTGTGTGGTTTTGGTATCAGAGTGAGTTGAGAAGTATGCTCTCCTCTTCAATTTTCTGCAGAACTGGCATTCTTTCTTTCTTAAATGTTTGGAGAATTCAGCAGAGCTTGGAATTTGTGACTCAGGTTTAGGCAAAAATTTGTTAGATATGACACAAAAGCATGATCAAAAAAAGGATTAATGGGGTGCCTGGGTGGCTCAGTGGGTTAAGCCGCTGCCTTCGGCTCAGGTCATGATCTCAGGGTCCTGGGATCAAGCCCCGCATCGGCTCTCTGCTCAGCAGGGAGCCTGCTTCCTCCTCTCTCTCTGACTGCCTCTCTGCCTGCTTGTGATCTGTCAAATAAATAAATAAAATCTAAAAAAAAAAGGATTAATAAACTTATTAATAACTTTTCTTTGAAAGACACTTAATAGAATGAAAAGACAAACTACATGCTGAAGGAATATATTTATAAAAACATATCTGATTAAAGACTTGTATTCAAAATATATAAAGAACTCCCAGAAATGCAATAACAAAGAGAAAAAAAACCCCAGTAACAAATAGGTATAAAGTTTGAACAGATGTTTTGCCAAAAAAGATTCATGGATGAAAAATAAGCGCAGGAAGAAGTAGTCAAAATCAGCAGTCATTAGGTAAATGTAAATTACAACCACAGCAAGATGATGTACTTTGTTAGAATGTCTGAAATTTAAGATTGCTTTACTAAAGTGCTAATGTGGAGGAACTGAAACCTTTGTACAATGCTGTTGGGAATGTAAAATGGTAGGATATCTTAAGGAAATAATTTGGCAGTTTCTTTAAAAGTTAAACATGTATGTCCCATCTAATCCAGCCATTGTACTCCTATGTATTTACCCAAGATAAATGGAAGTATATGTCCATATGAGGACTTGTAAGCAAATATTCATAGTAGCCTTATTGAATTAGTCAAAAATTGGAAACCTAGAGATTGATCAATAGGTAAAAGCACAGCCATAAATAGAATACTACTCAGCAATAAAAATCAACTGTTGATACATGAAACAACACGGATTAATTTAAAAATTATTCACTAAGTGAAAGAAGTCACAACAAAAAATTGTACATATTGCATGAGGCCATGACATAAAATGTTATAACATGCAAATTAATCTATAATGACAGAAAGCAGATAAGTCATTGCCTGGAAATAGATGGGCAAGGAGAGGTATAAAGGAAAGATTATAAAGAGGCATGGTGAAACTTTTAAAGATGATGGATATGGATATGATTGTAGTGATGGCCTCATGGGTGTGTGTTGATGTGTATTTTATTTTTAAAAACATTTGTACATTTAAATGTGTGGAGTTTATTATGTTAAATTTTCTTCAGTAAAGCTTATAAAAATTTAAATACATTAAAAATATCATAAAAAAAATAAAAACTCAAACCATGAATGGAGACAAGATAATTTGCCACAGTATGGATTACAAAGGATTGGGATTCAGTAAATCCCCTAAAAATCAGTAAGAAAATAGGGGACAACTCAAAAGAAAAGCAGGTTAAAGTAATGAATAGAAATTTCACAGATGTGGATGCATACATGGCTCTCAAATACATGAAATTATATTTAATTTCTTCAGTATGGAAAGTAAAAGCACTTTCCAGATGGGTTAAAATGGAAAAGCTCAAATTAAATGTATGTGAGGATATGGAGTAATAGGAATTGGATATAAATTGGTATAACCACTTTTGAAAACAGTTTGCTATATCCAGGAAAATTGAACACACTTAAATTCTACCTCCCCATAATTCCACTCTTGGCTATATGCCTAAATAAACTGTTGAATGTGTATTTATAAGCAAGAATACTTATTGCAACATTGTTTAAAAACTATGTAAACAGTTTCAATATCCATTAACAGTATAAAAGGTATATAATTTATGGTATATTCATGCAACAGTATACTCATAAACATGTAAAATGAATGAACTATAGTGTATATATCCACATGATTATAACTTAAAAACAATGTTGAGTGAAAGAAGCAAGTTACAGAAGAATTCTTACAAATTCTTATAAATTTCAAAAGCAGGCAAAACTGAAGAGTGTATTTTAAGAGCTATATGCTTAGGTAGCAAAATAAAAACAAAAACAAAAGTCCCACAATAAACATACACGAAAGCAAGAGAATGATCAATTCAGGTTACTGTTCATCTTTGGATAGGGACAATGAATGAGAAGGTCTCATAGGATGTATCTGAGATATGTAATATTCTGTTTCTGGGCTTGATACGGATACATGGATTTTGGTTTATTACTACCGCTGAATTTGTACATTTATATTTTGCAGTCTTTGTTAGGTACGCTCTATTTCACATTTTTTGAATGTTTAATAGAAAGTATAGGAGATTCTCAAGAAACAAGAAAGGTCTCAGGTACACAACCTAACCCTACACCTAAAAGAGCTAGAGAAAGAACAAGAAAGAAACCCTAAACCCAGCAGGAGAAGAGAAATCATAAAGATCAGAGCAGAAATCAATGAAATAGAAACCAAAAAAACAATAGAACAAATCAACGAAACTAAGAGCTGGTTCTTTGAAAGAATTAATAAGATCGATAAACCCCTGGCCAGACTTATCAAAAAGAAAAGAGAAAGGACCCAAATAAATAAAATCATGAATGAAAGAGGAGAGATCACAACTAACACCAAAGAAATACAGACAATTATAAGAACATACTATGAGCAACTCTACGCCAACAAATTTGACAATCTGGAAGAAATGGATGCATTCCTAGAGACATATAAACTACCACAACTGAACCAGGAAGAAATAGAAAGCCTGAACAGACCCATAACCAGTAAGGAGATTGAAACAGTCATCAAAAATCTCCAAACAAACAAAAGCCCAGGGCCAGATGGCTTCCCGGGGGAATTCTACCAAACATTTAAAGAAGAACTAATTCCTATTCTCCTGAAACTGTTCCAAAAAATAGAAATGGAAGGAAAACTTCCAAACTCATTTTATGAGGCCAGCATCACCTTGATCCCAAAACCAGACAAGGATCCCATCAAAAAAGAGAACTACAGACCAATATCCTTGATGAACACAGATGCAAAAATTCTCGCCAAAATACTAGCCAATAGGATTCAACAGTACATTAAAAGGATTATTCACCACGACCAAGTGGGATTTATTCCAGGGCTGCAAGGTTGGTTCAACATCCGCAAATCAATCAATGTGATACAACACATTAATAAAAGAAAGAACAAGAACCATATGATACTCTCCATAGATGCTGAAAAAGCATTTGACAAAGTACAGCATCCCTTCCTGATCAAAACTCTTCAAAGTGTAGGGATAGAGGGCACATACCTCAATATTATCAAAGCCATCTATGAAAAACCCACCGCAAATATCATTCTCAATGGAGAAAAACTGAAAGCTTTTCCGCTAAGGTCAGGAACACGGCAGGGATGTCCATTATCACCACTGCTATTCAACATAGTACTAGAAGTCCTAGCCTCAGCAATCAGACAACAAAAGGAAATTAAAGGCATCCAAATTGGCAAAAAAGAAGTCAAACTATCACTCTTTGCAGATGATATGATACTATATGTGGAAAACCCAAAAGACTCCACTCCAAAACTGCTAGAACTTGTACAGGAATTCAGTAAAGTGTCAGGATATAAAATCAATGCACAGAAATCAGTTGCATTTCTCTACACCAACAACAAGACAGAAGAAAGAGAAATTAAGGAGTCAATCCCATTTACAATTGCACCCAAAACTATAAGATACCTAGGAATAAACCTAACCAAAGAGACTAAGAATCTATACACAGAAAACTATAAAGTACTCATGAAAGAAATTGAGGAAGACACAAAGAAATGGAAAAATGTTCCATGCTCCTGGATTGGAAGAATAAATATTGTGAAAATGTCTATGCTACCTAAAGCAATCTACACATTTAATGCAATTCCTATCAAAGTACCATCCATTTTTTTCAAAGAAATGGAACAAATAATCCTAAAATTTATATGGAACCAGAAAAGACCTCGAATAGCCAAAGCAATATTGAAAAAGAAAGCCAAAGTTGGTGGCATCACAATTCCGGACTTCAAGCTCTATTACAAAGCTGTCATCATCAAGACAGCATGGTACTGGCACAAAAACAGACACATAGATCAATGGAACAGAATAGAGAGCCCAGAAATAGACCCTCAACTCTATGGTCAACTCATCTTCGACAAAGCAGGAAAGAATATCCAATGGAAAAAACACAGCCTCTTCAACAAATGGTGTTGGGAAAATTGGACAGCCACATGCAGAAAAATGAAATTGGATCATTTCCTTACACCACACACGAAAATAGACTCAAAATGGATGAAGGATCTCAATGTGAGAAAGGAATCCATCAAAATCCTTGAGGAGAACACAGGCAGCAACCTCTTCGACCTCAGCCGCAGCAACATCTTCCTAGGAACATCGCCAAAGGCAAGGGAAGCAAGGGCAAAAATGAACTATTGGGATTTCATCAAGATCAAAAGCTTTTGCACAGCAAAGGAAACAGTTAACAAAACCAAAAGACAACTGACAGAATGGGAGAAGATATTTGCAAATGACATATCGGATAAAGGGCTAGTGTCCAAAATCTATAAAGAACTTAGCAAACTCAACACCCAAAGAACAAATAATCCAATCAAGAAATGGGCAGAAGACATGAACAGACATTTCTGCAAAGAAGACATCCAGATGGCCAACAGACACATGAAAAAGTGCTCCACATCACTCGGCATCAGGGAAATACAAATCAAAACCACAATGAGATACCACCTCACACCAGTCAGAATGGCTAAAATTAACAAGTCAGGAAATGACAGATGCTGGCGAGGATGCGGAGAAAGGGGAACCCTCCTACACTGTTGGTGGGAATGCAAGCTGGTGCAACCACTCTGGAAAACAGCATGGAGGTTCCTCAAAATGTTGAAAATAGAACTACCCTATGACCCAGCAATTGCACTGCTGGGTATTTACCCTAAAGATACAAACGTAGTGATCCAAAGGGGCACGTGCACCCGAATGTTTATAGCAGCAATGTCTACAATAGCCAAACTATGGAAAGAACCTAGATGTCCATCAACAGACGAATGGATAAAGAAGATGTGGTATATATACACAATGGAATACTATGC
>NW_019154093.1:50707736-50760781 GCF_002288905.1 Enhydra lutris kenyoni
AAAAAAAAAAAAAAAAAAAAAAAAAAAAAAAAAAGAAAGTATAGGAGAGAGATGACAGGAGGAGACTGGTTAAAAGGCTAATGCAATTATTTACAAAAAAGAAATCTAAAGACTTGGAGCTCTAGATTATCTGTAAGTCAGGGTAGTTAGCTTGAATAATTATTTGAAATTAAACGAGTTAACCTAAGTGCTTTGCATAGTATATCCCCAAAGCAAGACTCAATAATTATTTGTTTTCCACCTCTCTTTTCTCACTGATTCCTATACTATATGTGTATATACATAGATAGCAAAGAGTGAATATACTAGATAAGTTTTCAGTACCAATTCTGGAAGTCTAGTGCTATCCTAAGTATTTTTTTTTTTTTAAAGATTTTATTTATTTATTTGACAGACAGAGATCACAAGTAGGCAGAGAGGCAGGCAGAGAGAGAGAGAGGAGGAAGCAGGCTCCCTGCAGAGCAGAGAGCCCGATGTGGGGCTCGATCCCAGGACCCTGGGATCATGACCTGAGCCGAAGGCAGAGGCTTTAACCCTCTGAGCCACCCAGGCGCCTATCCTAAGTATTCTTAAGAGTTGCCTGACCAAACTTGTGTTGAGACTGTTGATTTGGCTTTGAATGAAACACAATAAGGTAGTGGTTCTCAAACTTAAGTGTGCCTAAGGATCACACTTAAACATAAGGATTACACACACATAAGGGTCATATTTTGTTAAGAGGAGGATTAATTAGAACTTACACAAAAAAATTCTGATATAACAGACTTGAATGGGACCCAGAAACCTGCATTTTAAAAACAAGCACTCCCCAATCATATTCACACAGATGGTCTAGACTAGACTTTTGGAAATGCTGGTTTTACTGATTAAAAGTTCTGGAATGAGACTGATCTGGGTTCAAATGAAGTATATCTAGTTCTTTATTTCCTAGGGGTAAAATTTTGGGCCAGTTATTTTACCTCTTTATGACTCAAGATCATCTTGTGAAATGGGACTGTAACAGTTCCCACTTTATAGGACTGCTATGTGAGTTACATGAAGTGGTATATTTAAAAGGTTAAGTGCAGAGTCTGGTATATACATAGTGAACTTTTATTTACAATTACAACTCTTGGTAGTAGTGGTGGTGGTGGTGGTGGTGACTTTGTAGTCAATCCAGCTTCTTAACTCCGGAAAAAAAGTTGATTCAAATCCCTATTACATGCATTTTATTTTATTTTATAGATTTCTTTATTTGAGAGAGAGAGAGAGAATGAGTGAGTGCAGGGGGAGTGAGAACCTCAAGAAGACTCCCCACCAAGTGTGGGGCCTGGCTTGGTTCAATCCCACAACTCTGAGGTCATGACCTGAGCTGAAATCAAGAGTAGGATGCTCAACAAACTGAGCCACCCAGGTGCCCCTACATGCATTTTAGCATCTAGTCCTCCTTATGATTCTAGACAACATTTCTGATGTGCTTATATTTTCACGGACTCCTCTGGCTCTGATTATCTGTTCCTGAGCAATTTTTGTTCCCTGTTCTATATCATCTATGGCTATTTACTTCTTTGTCACAATTTAAAGGCAAAGGCAAAAATGGTCCTTTATACTTCATCATTTCCTTTAGAGCAATCACAAATATAAAGCTGTTGTATGTAGCAAAAATGTAGTTGAAGATTTGGGAGCTACCTCAAGTGCTATGTAGGACACAACTTGGAATCACATGTTAGATCTTTTAGCTGCCATTATCTTCACCACTCCATATAAGAAACCCCAGTCCCCAGACTTCTTGCTAACTGTTCCCTTCCCATCTCTCTTCCTTGGATTACTCTGGAATTTTGAATTCCAGACTGAGCAATTCAGCTCTCTGTAGCCACTCCTAACCCTGAAGTTACTCATAAAAAAACTCTGTACCTTTTATGCAGCAAGATTCATAGCTTCTTAGAGAGTAATTATAAGTAGTCTATAATATAAACCAAGACATTTGGAAATTAATATTGAGAAAAAAGTACTTGCCAGATGGAAAAGAAACAAAGAAGTTGAAAAATCACCTTAAATATTTTTGACTAGGTTCTGCCATATTCCACATATATTCAAATAACCCCTTCAACTTCCAGATCACAAAAACTAAAAGTTCATATTTAACTTTTCTATTTAATTGGATACTCAATAGTTATTTAACAGAATAGTTTAGAAGAAAATTAAAGTGCCTTTTCCTTCTTTATCCTATTTCTAGGAAATCAGTGTTTCCAAATAATGACTTTAAATGTAAAGAATTTCTTTTTTTTTTTTCTTTATTTATTTGACAGAGAGAGAAACAGCGAGAGCAGGAACATGAGCAGGGGGAGTGGGAGAGAGAAAGCAGGCTTCCTGCTGAGTAGGGAGTCCCATATGGGGCTCAATCCTAGGACCCTGGGGTCATGACCTGAGCCGAAGACAGACGCTTGACAACTGAGCCACCCAGGCGCCCTATGGAAAGAATTTCTAACACACCTGTTTGAAGTGTAGAGAACTTCTTGAGACTCTAGAGTTTGGGTTTCAGTCCTGGTTTTGCTTCAGACAATTTAGCAATTCACTTAACCTCTCTTTACTTTTTAAAATAGGGTGAGGTATATTAGTTTTTTTACTGCTGCTGAAACAAATTACCATTAACTTGGTGGTTTTTAAAATTATTTTTATACTTCAGTACATCAGAAATCAGACCAGGATCTCATTGGGTTAAAACCAAGGTATCAGCACTGTTGTGTTCCTTTCTGAAGACCCTCAGAGAGAATCTGTTTCTTTGACCTTTCTAACTTCTTGAGGCTGCCTACATTGCTTGGCTCATGGCTCCCTTCTTCCATCTTTAATGTCAGCAATGATGTAGAGATCTCACATCACATCACTTTAAACTCTTTTGTTTCCCTCTTCCACTTTTAAGGACCCTTGTGACAACACTGGGCCAACAGGATAGTGCAGGATAATCTCCCTATTTTAATGTCAGCTAATTAGCAAACAACTCAATCTGCAATCTTAATTTCCCTTTATCAACCGAGGTTACATATTCACAGAATCTGGTAATTAAGACGTGGATATCTTTGGGAGGGCCTTATTCTGCCTACCACATCAGGTAACAGACTATTACTCATGTATTTAACTGAAAACTTCTATGATTTTATGTAAAGTCCATCACATTTTGGGTGGGGGGAGGAGTAGTCCTTTATAGCACCACTGAGGAGAAATACTTACGTTTATTAACACCATTAAATAAAACCTTTGTAATGGACACTGTTGTTTTACTGAGTGGTCAAGTTCTAGTCCATCTTTTTGGTACTGGGAAATCTCTGCTTCCCCACTGATGAATCCAGGATTGCTAATCATGTGCCTTATCCTGGGTAAGAAGGAAAAACTTAACCTAAGACAGGCCAACTGAATTCTCTCGTTAGAAACTGAATTGTGGGAAAAGAACAAGATTGAAGACAATACATATTTTGTTGTTCCATTGGCTATTACGGCAAAAATGTCAATCAGCAACAGATATTTCAAATCTTTGGAGCTGTCTGGCTCCTGAGGATGCCAAGCCCAGTTCTTCAGCTTTCTTTTCCTTCCTACAAGCATCTGTATATTCTCCCAGTATTTTGCTTATATTAGTTAACTTCTAGCATGCAATCAAATTGATACTCTCTCATTCTTTGACCTCTGTGACTATATTTCCTGTTTCTCTCTCAGCTTGTCTAACCACTCCAGGCTCCTACCACGTGAGGTTCCTTTTAGAACTCTCCTCTCTTTTCTGTTCCATAATTGTCCATTCTTAGATGCTTTTTATTCTTTACATTTGCAATGAGATTTCAGTCAGAGCTGTGGCTTTGACTCTTATCTTTATACTGAATTCACAACTCCTGTATTGATCTAACTCTACTTTTGCCTGCTATTCATCATCCGCATTTAGATGTCACACTTCCAACTCAAACTCAGTAGGACCCAAGTCATATACCTCTCATTAATTTAAAAGCTGGTTTATGTTCTTCATTCCTGATTTCTGTTATCTAGTCCCCCAGGATGGAAAATTGATTAGGAGCAGTCTTTCTAATTTTTACTGTATTAGATATCTGTTGCTTTTACCTATCCTATATGACAATTTCTTTGAGAAAACTACACTTCTCTCATTCCATGTCAGTCATGGTACTCTGCCTCCGCCCTTCACAGAAATGGTTATGTGATTATACAGAACCAATATGTATAATCATTTATAATGTAATATTTATTATGATTATACTGTTATATTTTTTTATTAATTTTAGAGAGAGACAGAGATAACAAGCGAGCATGAACAGAGGGAGGGAGTTGAGGGAGAGGGAGAGAAAGATTCTCAAGCAGACACTACACTAGGTGTGGAGTCCAATGTGGGACTTGATCTATAACCCTGAGATCATGACCTGGGCTGAAATTAAGAGTTGGATGCTTAACAGACTGAGCCACTCAGGTGCCCCATTGCTATATTAGTATAATCATATGTAATACACACATAATAATTATAACATTTATAAATATGATGTTGGAAAAGAGAAGTCTTTAAGTAGCTAAGCTGGAAGGATATAAATCTGTCATATAGAGCAAGCCTGTCTGGCTCATTATTAGGAGAGAGTTTTATTTTAAAAGTGTCATCCTGGGGCACCTAGGTGGCTCAGTGGGTTGGGGCTCTGCCTTCAGCTCAGGTCATGGTCTCAGGGTCCTGGGATTGAGCCCCACGTCGGGCTCCCTACTCAGCGGGGAGCCTGCTTCTCCCTCTCTTTGCCTGGTTGTGATCTCTGTCAAATAAATAAAATCTTAAAAAAAAAAAAGTGTCATCTTAAACTGTAAGGATATCCATTAAACATCACAATTAAACATGACAAAGGAGAAGCCATGTTGTCAAAATGTCCCTTTAACCCACCCAAACATCTCAAACCCATGCTTTGCTGACCTTTGATAACCTCATTTTTTAAAGCTTCTTTTCCTTTTTTTAAACAAGAGAAAGTAGACAGGTACATGTTGGTAAATCTTAATTGCACAAATTCACATAAAGACACAGTGTAATCTCTGAGCACAATATACAGAGGAGGGATAAAGCTAGAATTCTATGTACTACTACACAGGGGCCTAGTACCTTCCAGCTTTCAGCATAGCTAAGGGAGCAGAAGGTTTTTCTTTTTTCCCCACAGAGCACAGTGGTGTTGATTCCATAAAGTTTTTGTTGAGACAAGGAGAAATAAAAATGAATTAGGAACAGAAGGGGGTAGAGATTCTTTTCCCACTATATTCCCCCTGAATAAGTTGAGAACCATGGTATAAAGGGAGAGAAAAGAGACTTCAGAAAACAGGGTGAATGAGCACCAGAGGGAGGGGGAAAACACTGCAACTTGATCCCAGGGATTGGAGAAAATTTAAAAAGGAAGGTTGGAATCCATCAGTGTTCCATTAAGTCATCTTCTCCTGCATCTCCTCCTTCCATCCCCTCATCATCATCTTCCTCATCTTGATCCTCATCTACTTCTTTAATATCTTCCAATCATTCTTCATCAGCAGCAGCATCTTATTTCCTTCCCCTTTTTCATCATCCATATGAAGAACCAAGTAGTACTATAATAGATTTGGCCAAATAGCATCTTTGATGACCACTCCTATCTCATTTGCACCTGCCTCAGAATGGTCAGTAAATAAGGTGGAGCTCTCTGGTTCCTCATGCTGTCTCTTCCTGCTGGTTTTATTCTGCGTTTGACTTGAACGTTTTGTCAAATCCTTTCCAGATATCCATTTGATTTCAGTGGACTTTGATGACGGATCACTACTCTTATTCAGATGAAATTCTTTGGGGAGAACTTTATTTTCAAAGTAAGGGTTTTCATCAAAATTAAAATCTATTCTGTAACCTGATTTTATATTCCAAGCAGTGCAGACACTTGTGGATGGCTGACATATGTTGTTACCCAAAGACTCGGGATTTTGGCAATAAATTTAAACCTCTTCTTGAAAAATGGTTGGCGGAGTTGTTACATATCTTTTCTACTTTCAAAATCACCTCAGTGGCTTGTTCATTAAGTCTGTTTATTTCATTTTGTACTTCATTAATATGTTCAGTTGCTTCTTGCTGTTCTTTTTCTCCCTTGGCAAGTGCTGAGAGGTTGACATCGCCTCTGGCTAGGGGGCAGGAGGCAATCTTGGTTTCTTCCTTTGAGGTAGGACTGAAGACTGCCATTTGGGAGCCATGCTGTGAGGAAACTCCATAAAACCAGGAGAGATGCACATCTGGAAGAAGTTCTGATTACTCCAAAGTTAACTTATCTTATTTTAAATAATTATTTACATGTCCATTTTGCCTTACACAAATACTTGATTTTATTCATCTTTATATTCTTATATCATGCTTTCTATATACTGTTTAAACATTTAAACATTACTGCTGAAACATAAATACAAGAAAACATTGTTATTGCAGGGTGGGCACAGGATTACAGTGACTTTATTTTAGGACAAAAATTATCCTAGTACTTTTTAACAGATGACTTAATTTAATCCATGTAACTTCACACTTTGGGAAACAAAGACCAAGGAAAATAAGGATAGTTGTGTGAAGGTCAAAGATAGTGACTATAACAGAACATGAATCCAGATTTTTCTGAATACAAAACTCAAACCCTTTCTACTTCATCATACACCACTCTGGTTTGTTACTGCCAATACTATGAATACAGTTTTATTTCAGTGGGCCAGATTCACCTTAGTCAAAGATGGGCTTAAATTGTAAAAGCTGAGATTTCATGAAAGCTCTTGCCCCACCTGTTCATGATTTCATAAAAAAACAAATGTTTTGTAAATTTAGGCGTTATTTTTGGTCTATAGGTATAGTCCAAAAATGCATAACACAAAACTGAAATAGCAGAAATTTAGCCATAGTTTTGTTGAAACACACTAGTATAACCAGAATATCCAAAATAAACATACCTTTTCTGAAATAGTGTATTACATATTAAGAAAGCAAAAAAAGTTGGTTTTGTTCTCCCCTCCAAGTATTTTTTTCCTTAAACCACTTTTTGTTTGTATTCTAGTCCTTACACAAGAGATAAGCTACAATTCTACTGTTACTAGCTCATTTTTGTTGACTTTGAGCAGGTTACTTAACCATAATCAACTATTTTAGTCTCCTCCTCTGTAAAAAAAAAAAAAAAAAAAACCGCAGAGACAAATATTGAAATTTAGATAATAATTCTGTCATCAAACAAAGGGATTAGAATTCAGCTCAAGAAGAAAACTTCGTACTGTACTACAACGACTTGAACAATTATCACAACATATTTGTAACTTATTAACTATAAAATTACTTCCTCATTTCGCAAGTATTATTCTGCCCTTTGCCTGATATTTAGTGTGGTATCATTTGGTTTTGGACATACAATACTGTACAATAATGAAATATCAGACTATGTGGGTTACTAATATTATTCAAAAAATTATAATCTTATGATGGTTAAGTAAGTTTTTACTTGCACTTATCTGGTATAAAATACAGTATAAAAACAAATGACCTGGTCATATTCTCCAACAATTACCAACTTTATCTTATCCATCCTCGTGATTATAAAGGAAAAACAAATATATCTGATATACATTATTTTTGAGGGTGTTTTGCTTTAAAAAGTCTTGGAAACCAAGTTAATAATATAATTAAAAACTACAAAATTAACTGAAATAACTATTTACTAGTTTTTCCCCATTTTCTCATTCCCAAGTAAAGAAATATCTCTAAGAAGAAAAGGGCTAAGGCTCTTAAATCTAGGGCCTTATTTTTCTCATCTGTAAATTGGGGATACTAAAATCTAGATCTTAATGTGGACTGAGATTACATTTGTCTCTCAGAAAAGGACACAAAACCTAGCATTCTTCCACTTACCATTTGACTGATCTTGCCCAAGTTACTTTACTTCTTTGAACTTTTGTTTTACTCATTTGTAAAATGGGGCTAATATGTCTAGTTTATGTAGGTTTGTTTTGAGAATCAGATAAAAAAATGTGAAAATATTTTTACATCACTCATTTGTAAAATGGGGCTAATATGTCTAGCTTATGTAGGTGTGTTTTGAGGATCAGATAAAAAAATGTGAAAATGTTTTTACAAAGTATGAGAAAATGTAAGACTAATTATTTCCAAAATGAAATATAATTTTCCCTGCTACAAAGTGCTGTAGATTCTCAGATAAAATATCATATGGAAAAGGACTCAAAGTCTTTTCTCTATAATGACCCACTTCTTATGTCTGCTTTCCTATAGAAACAGTTCTATCTTTGTACTTGTCTAGGTTATAGCAAAGTCACTTGTGGCAAAGGACAGCAATTGCCCCATGTTACTGCTAATCATTTCAAGAATAACTGAACAGTTAATGACATTTCTGCCCCTTCTGCAATGTAAAAAAACATTCTTGAAACACAGTTTTCTATGTGCTACATAAACAATAGTTTCCTATAGAGAACTCTTCTCTAATAATGAAAAGGCAACTTGTATATAATGACAACTAAATGACTATGAATGTTAACTAATTGAAAATTATGAAACTATATTCCTAAAGTATAATCTTCCTTGAATCAGAGAAGCAGTGTAAGCTGATATAACAAATAGTACAAGGAAAAAAGAATAAGAAGATATTTCTAACCGTTGATAATTTTTTTAATTAATAATTAATGTACTTTCTTAACCAATGATAAAGTTAAATTGAGAAAGGGACAAATTTTGTAAAGCTGAATATTTTACTTACTAATTTTCCAGAATGTAGTTATGATGTATGTAACTCTGTAATAGTTGTCAATAGTATCCTTTGCAAATTAATGATTTATTCAGCTGCCCTCTTAGTAGAGGCCTAGAACTCAAAATCTTGTCAAGAAAAGGGACAAATTATGCCTATAACCACTCTTTTATTATTAAAACTGGTCTATAAAAAGGCATACATTTAAAAACTCACCCCAATGAGGACAGTATGAATATTCCAGGGTTCTAGAAATATAAAATATACCAAAAAGTTGTCTTTAATTTGGTATTTATGTAGCTTAATGCTATTTAGTGAATTTTCCATGTATGTAGGGCAAATGTCACATCTATAGCACAAAACATGACTGGAAAGATGTGACATTGTTGCAACATTGTTACATGCTGACACAAAACCTATCTAGTCCAAACCCTTTTTTTTCTCTGTTATTTTTATATTAGCTGGATTTAATAGAAACCCTCAAAACCATACAGTAGTCCCTCCCTACTTATCTGTGGGGGATATATTCCAAGAACCCCAGTCAATGCCTAAAACCACAGATAGTTCCAAATCTCATATATACAATGTTTTTTCTTATGCATGCACACTACCTATGATATAGTTTAATTTATAAAACAGGCACAGCAAGAGATTGATGATAAATAATAAAATGGAATAATTTTAACAATTTATATTAACAATATTAATATAATATAATAAAGTTAGTGTATATGGTCTCTCTCTGATCTTACTGTTCTATACTCACCTCTCTCATGATGAGGTAAGATGATAAAATGCCTTCATGATGAGAAGAAATAAAGTGAAGGACGTATAGACTATGACTTAGTGTTAGGCTACCACTGACCTCCTGACAGGTCAGAAGGAGAATGACCTGTTTCCTGAAACTGTGGAAAGCAAAACTGGATAAGGGGGAACTACAGTATAATGAAATTCCCCCAAAAGTAAACTGTATCTTTTAATCTCTTCTATCTCAAATCAATGGATTTCAAATGAGAAAGCAATTTACCACAACATCCACGGGTTTCTGACCAACATTACAGAGAAAAGGATGGACTTTGGAGTGCAGCCACCTAGGTTTAAATCCTGCTTCCACCAGATGATAGCTGTGTAACCTAGAGTAAATTGCTTAACTTCTCTGTCCCTCAGTTTGCACATTAAATAACAATAGTAAAGCTACATTATCTCACAGGATTTTGAGGAACAATTTGTTAATATTTATACAGTACTTGGAATACAGTGTATATAATACAAATATTTGTTTAGTTAATTTAACAGAATTGATCATAAGATATAGAGTTTACCGAGGAACTTCTTCAGTTAGCACTCCGTTTTTGTCAGGAATGAAAAATATTTTTTTAAAAAATTCTGAAAAATATCCTCAGCTTACTTTCAAGTCAGCAGGTGTCCATTAAACCCTGTGCATCTGGTGCCTTGGGGACACAAAACAGGTTTATGTGGTCTCGCCCTCGGGAAGTTAACAGACTTTCCGCACTAGGTTTGGAACAAATGCTCACAGAACAGAGTTCAAAGGAACATGCAAAAGGAAAATACTACACTGCCCCATAAATCACCCGATAAATAAAGGTACTTGAAAATTCAAGTGCTCTAAGTATATGAGTGGGTGCTCTATGTATATCGATGAAAAGCAATTATCAATTGGGAATGCATTTAACATCTACACAGAAAGGTGCTAAATACAAAGCCTCGCATCAACAGACATTGTGCAGAAGTAAAATTTTCCTTATCTCCGTCTGGGATGTCTGATAAAACCTGAGTGACCCCACAAAAGCGCGGTGAATGAAACCCGCACTGGAAACATCCAAGGGCTTGCGACGGATGCCCGAGAACCCGGAAGACAACGTGCTCACGGGCTCGGCGAATACCTGCATCTGAGGCTCCCAGCCACAGTCGAGATTAGGGACGAGGCTGTTGCCATGGCACGTGCTGACCAGTCTGCCCCCGCCAGAAGCAAGAACGACGGGGCTCCCCTCGCATATGATCTTCTACACGTACGTGCTGTTCTCCCCGGCCTGTCGGGACAAGGCAACTTTGAATGAGGAGCCGCCGGGATACGGCGCACAAAGCAAGCAACCGAGCGCCCACACGGCTTCCCGCGGCCCCGCTCCAGGGCATGGGGGACTCCAGGCTGAGAGATGACAGGTTCCTCGAAGCTAACGGTTCTCACGCCACCTCCCACATCTCAGGGATGAACATCCGAGCTCCATCCCGGGCGAGAACACCCAGTTCAGCGGGCCGCCGAGGTGCCGGTCAGAGTTACCCCACTCAGCCGCCCCCGATCAGGGCCCCTCACCCCGTCGCCCTCGTCCGGACCATACGTCACTTCCGGCGCGCGCCCGCCCGCGGAGAAAGAACCGGGCCGGGGGGGGGGGGGGGGGCAAGGGGGCGGGGCGGGGGAAAGGGGAGTGTCTGCCCCCGCCGCCGCAGCAGCCGCGGGTGCTACAGCTGCTGCCTCCCGGGCTGAGGAGTTGGCTGAAGCCCTGCCTTCCGAACCGGCCCAGTCTTCCCGCCCGGTCTCGGAGCGCCAGCGCCGGGAGCACTCATCGCTTCGACCCGTGCAGAAGCGGGACTTGCTTCAGCCGGTGGAGTGGCGGGGACGGCCCCGGCTCCCTTTCCCCTTCCTGACCCCTTCTTTCCATCGGCCCCGTCATGGGGAACGCGGCGACCGCCAAGAAAGGCAGCGAGGTGGAGAGCGGTGAGTCAAGGGCCGGGTCTGGGTACCGTACGGGCGGGCGGGCACGGGGCATCGACCGCCCGTCCGGGTCGGAGCCCCGAGGCCGCGGGCATGGTCCAGGCCTCGCAGCGGCCGCCGGGAACTGCTCGTGGGGGCCCTAGGGACCAGCTGCCTTCCTCCTCCACAGCCTCCCCCCCGCCCCGCCTCCGGAGTGAGGGCCGAGCGCGTGGGGCCGGATGGAGAGATCTAGGGAGAACAGTGTTCCCCGAGATTCCCTTTCTCTTTAGAGCGAGGGGACGCACTCGCTAGAACAATTCCCCAAATATGGTCCGGATAAAGAAGTCCCTTGTACCACTCCAATCCTCGCTTCCCCTACCCTAGACCACCTCTTTGGGAGCCACAGGTAGTGCTGTGGGCAGAGTTGGCTCTTTTCCCTCCATCACTTGGGTTCTGCCCAACCTAATCACAGCTTAGGTAAAGGGCTGCTAGTCTGGCTCTCTGCAGGTAAGGTTAATTTGAATAAGCAACTGTGGTTTTGAGATCTTGCATCTCTTAGGAATGGAAGATGTAACAACTAAACTGCAACTTTATCCATGAAAAAAACCAAGGCAGGTTTGCCTTTGCTTGAAACATTTCAGGAATCTCCTGGAGTGTCTGTAAAACTTAAAGGTCTCTGGGAGATGAAATGCTTCCACAATAAGGTGAATTTCTTCTGACGCTGAAAGTGCAGGCACCCTGTACTTTACACCAGATAGTAAAATATCATGCAAGTTGAATTTCTGTAGTTCAATCAATCAGGATGGTTGTGAAAAAATTAAAAATTAATGTGCCTTTGTCAGGTTCATCTCTGATTTTATAATTCAGAATGATAAGACAACAAATGGTACTTGTTATGTCACCAGGACTGAATGACATTTTAGCACTTGAGGGAATGCCAATGATTTATTCCAGTTTGTATAATTAGTATCTTTTAATGTTTCTATGTTTGTAACGTGTTTTAGGTTAATTTTGTAATTTAGCATGAAGGAAATAGCTTTTTTTTTTTTTAAACAACAAAGCAGAATCAATTCAGAAAGATTTAGTCATTCATTTTGTTTAATGTGAATAATGAGATCAGATTATATGTTTATGTTTCACCAGTGAGGTTTTGGTGTTAATTTTCAGGAGCTCCAGAAAAGTTTGTTGTAATGTCATACAGATTATCAGTGACCATACTTTAGTATGTGACAGGAAAATTTTAAAAAGCCAATGTAGAGGTAGAACTTTGTTATCTTTTCTTATTTAACTGCACAAATGTGGTAACTGTACAGAAAGAATAGGAATGTGGAAGGTGTAAATAATTGTTTGTGTCTGACAAGTTATTTTTCCTTTTAAAGATAAAACATGCTAATTGTGTACAAAGGAGTGTGCTTGGTAATTGAATCATATCAGTGATTTTCATTGGCAAGTACTGACATGTACAGTGTTTCCCTTTTTAATAATGATAGTAGACTCTTCTCTGATCTATATATTTACATTATTAAGTTACCAAACTCATTCTCCCCAAGACAGTACTGATTTGAAGCTCAGAACTATTGGATAATCTTGGAATATTTACAGAAAACAGGATGGAAACTTTAAATGTTTATCTAAATATATTTAAATTATTCCTATGAATAAAATCTTTACTGAGCTCCAACTATTAGTGACAGTCTATTTAGTAAGTATGTTAGCCAGCTTTTTATGTAAGTTTATTTATGGAAACTGAAGATCAGTATGGTAGTTTAAATGAATGTTGTGAAGTAATGAAAGAAAATAGCGAGTGATATCTCATAGGGACAGTTATTAGAAATGCCATGTGTTGATCACTCTGTAATTTCTTCTGGAGCAATGTTATCGTGTGTGTTGTTGCCATTCTATAGTCAATAAAGTTTATTGATATCTCTTAAAACTTAATGAAAGGGCAGCTTTTACCATTGCAAACCTAATTGTTCTGTGTATTTCTTTAAAAAAAATTATTCTTGAAAATAAATGCCTTTGAAAATTTGAACGTAGTTATTTAAACTTCAGTTGATACGTAACAACATAAACTTCCGGAAATATAAGTAATCTTAGAAATCAGCCCATATAATCATTCTGTTTAATGATCATAAATAGTGATAAATGATTCTAAAGCCAAAGAGCCTGACCTTTGAAGAAGCTGAAGTTGAGATCAGATTATCAGTGGTACCGGAGTATCACTAGAATCTGGTACTCTGACTCCATTCTGCCTCATGAAATAATCAATTAATACCTATATTTTCAAAATGTCTGCAAAGTGTATTAGTTTCATTTGGAGACTAAGGAAAAGTTCAAGAAATTTACAACCTAGTATAAGTGAAAAAATGTATTCATAAAAGTTATCTGAAGAGCAAAATATGGTAAGTGCTGATATTATGGAAAGTGAAGTTAGAACTCTGAAAACTACAAGTAGGAAAATGTTTGATTTGAAATGATGATTAAAATGTACAAGGTTGACTAAGATTTGAGGTTTAGTTTGGACCATGCCTGATATAGGTGACTCTGGAGCTTCGTTATAAAAATATTCCAGAAGAATGAAGCTTTGACCATTTGGTGCCTCTGTTGTAATCTATTCAATCTCTCTACTCTTAGAATAAAACATTTTCCAGGGTAGGACTTGGAGATGCCATTCTCATCTCTATACTTTCTGGAGATAACATTAAGTTGGGTACCTATTTTTCTACCATAGTGAACTAGGAAATTGTATTGATATATCTTGAAACTTATTAAAAGAACATTTCTTACCATTACATACCAACTGTTCTGTGTATTTATAAAAACTTACTCTCAAAAATATGGGTTTAAGTGTAGTTACTTCAACTTTTACTAATATACAGAAGCATAAATTTTAAATATATGAGTATATGATTCTCTGAGAAGTTATAAACTCTGGTCATTCAGAATTGTTTTACTTATCCAGTCTCCCACTTCTTACTTTACCCACAGTCACCAATATAAAAAACACATGCCACCATTTTAACATGGGAAGGTCTTTTGTGATTTATTTCATTAAAAAAAAAAAATTAGCCCCATAGGTTGCTTGTGGGGCTTCGTATTACACTTGAATGGCAAAGGTATTGAAGCCAATGAGTAAAGTGCTGGTAGAGATTTGGATGCAGATTCTCCTATAACTGTAAGTGGTAGAACAACCATGTAATCTAGTGTTTGCATAATGATCTTTGAATGTTTTCCAAAGTATCTCTCTGTCTTAAGAGCTTGAGGGTGAATAGAAATTAATCAAAGGTCGCCAGTAGTCTAGGTTCAACCAAATGCAAGTTTCATAACAACTTGCGTTTTTGGAGGGCTTACTATGAACCAGGTTCTCTGTGCACTTTGCATACATAATTTCACTTAATCTTTCCAAACCTATGAAGTAGTTTAATTATTTTTCTATTTTATAAATGAGGAAATGGAGACTCAGAGAGCCTAAATGAATTGCCTAAATTCATACTGCTCAGAAGTCAAGGAGCAACATCTGAACCTAGGCAGCTTAACCCTGGACCCGAAATCCTAACCACTGTGCCAATACACATTACCTAATGTGTATCTAATACACATTAGGTAATGTGTATTAGATACACATTATCTAATTATGTAATACACATTATCTACATTATCTAATGTGTATCCCATTAGATACACATACAGCATATGTGTATCTAATGGGAAAACTGATTCTGAGACACACAGAATAGCTTAGACTTCACTTTGTTTCAGTTTATTATCCATTATAGGAAATTTTGGTTGTTTTTAATAGTGACTTCATTTGGATATATTAAGTATCTTAAATGAGAGTTATTTTTTCTTGTACTGTTCTCCAGATTCCATTTCCTCACCTGTAAAATGAGGATGAAGGATTAAACTGTCTTGAAAATCTTTTCAGACTTGATATGGTGTAATTTCAAATTAAGCCACGTAAATTAATTTATATACTTAAACCCTTCATTGCTGTTTGTATTTGTGTTTAATTATTTTTCTCATCTGTAAATGTATACTTTCCCTTCCTGATAAATAGCCAATCAAAACATTCCTATTTAAATTTGTATTGCCCTTTTAAAAAGTACTTAGATATTTGCATTATGGTTTAGAGTAGTACTATCCAGGCAGATTTTCTGTGTGGTAGCAATGTTTCTGTATTGTTTAATGTGGTAGGCACTAGCTATATGTGGCTATTGAGCAGCTGAAATGTGACCAGGGCAGCTGAGAAACTGAATTTTTAACTTAAATTTGGCTACTAATGTTTGGTATATTAGACAGCACAAGTTTAGAACATAGCTGTCTTTATATGTAATAAAGATGCCAACCCATTTTTCCATCATCTTGGTAATTTGGATCCTCACCAGTATGTGTCGATCAACAGAATGCTGGATTTATCTTTTCTCATACTAGGAATTAACTTATTTCTAAAGCATTTCCTCTGAATAAGCCTTTATAAATTTAGTGAAGAGATTACTATAGTAATTTGTGTATAATCTGTAAAGTTAACTACAAAGTTAATTTCTCTGTTGGATTCTACTAGAATTATTATTATTATTTTTAGTTTTTAATACTGACTGTCAGTGAAAATATTTTTATTGAAAGTTTTTATAGATTTAAATGTTGATTAGTAAAAATTTAGTGATCTCATATCTTACTCATATCTTTAAAGCTTTTAATTATCAGATATGTGTTCCAATTTATTAAATTGGCAGAAGTACTTAGGAATTGTTTTTGAGTTAAAAAAATTTTTTTTAGTTAAGAATTTTTGAAAAAGAAAAAAGGTCATAATGACAGCAACACTATTGAAATAATAAATACATATTATCTCATCCAGTTATGTGATCTTGTAATTCATTTTGTGCAGATCATCTAATGCACAAAATCATCTCATGTTCAGGAACCATGTTTTCCATTCTCCTGTTCAGTGTCTTTCACTTAGGATATAGACAGATTGTTGCTTTTCATTGCCGGCAGCAGGATAGTTAAAGACGTGAAAGCCAGCTTAGACAAGTAAGCCATAGCTGAGTGGCAGAAGCAGCACATGAAAAGGTCCTAGATAAGCCAGGATAGTTTTTTTTTTTTTTTTTTTTTTAAAGATTTTATTTATTTGACAGATAGAAATCACAAGTAGACACAGAGGCAAGCAGAGAGAGGAGGAAGCAGGCTCCCCACTGAGCAGAGAGCCCAATGTGGGGCTCGATCCCAGGACCCTGGGATCATGACCTGAGCTGAAGGCAGAGGCTTTAACCCACTGAGCCACCCAGGCGCCCCAAGCCAGGATAGTTATTAAAAGCCTTCAGATAGTTAAGGAGTTGACCATAAATCATTTTGATATTCCATTAAATTAATAAAATTAAACAATTAGTATAATTTGCAAAATTGTCTGTATATCCAGGTACATATGGATACTATACATATGTGCCCAGATTTTTTCAGAGGAATAAATCTTAAGTTTTTAATGAATAAAGTATGTTAAATAGAAAATGGAATTTATGGTCAGTACCAAATGATTTTGAGTATTTTAATTTAAAAATATTCCTTCAGGAGGATCCTATATGGTTATTTTCTTTGTTGGCTCATTCATTCCTTCCACATACTGGAGTTCCTAATATGTGATGGACTCTATACAAATCCTATGGGAGTAAAGATTGAGTATGACACAGTACCTGCTTCAGAGTGCCTGCATTCCAGAAAGGGGAGACATACTTGTTAACAAATTAATGGGGGAGAAAAACTGTTACAGATGCTTTCATAAAAGCTCAGTGGGGAAACTGTAGAAAGTATGGTCATTTCTATTGGCATGGAGAGGGTGAGATTCAAAAAGGACTTCAGAGAGGAGGTGAGCTCTGAGTTGAGTATTGAAAATGGTAAATGTTCAACAGTGGGATTACAGGAGGAAGTGTCTTCTGAGTAGAAGGAACACTGAGCAAAAATGTAGAGGAGTGAAACAAAATGGAATATACAGGAAAAGGAAAGTAAGTTGTCTATTATGACTAACTTGAAGGGTGGAACTGGTGGTAGGGAAGAAGGGAAATTATAAAATGAAAGATAAGACTGAAGAAATGGATAGAGGCCATGTAATGGAAAGATTTTGAATTTTACCCCATAGATATTCGGGAGTTATTATAGACTTTGTAATAAGGGAGAGGCATGATCAAATATGGGTTTTAGAGAGCTCACTTCGGTGGTATTGTGAAGATGAGTCACTGTGGGACAAGTGGAGTAGAGGTGGGATGATCAGTAAGAAGACTCTCAAGCAAGTAAGGGAATTAGAGGGTCTGAATCAAGGTGGTAGAGATAGGTATGCAGGAAAAAATCTAAAATTTGATAGCTTTGGAAAATGAAAATGAGCAAACTATACTTGGAGAATGAGGAAAAAGAGGATTTGGGAATAACACCCAAATTATTGTGCCTTAGTGGATGGGTTATGATGCCAGTAATAGAGTCAGGAAATAAAAACAGGTTGAGGAGCAGAATTGGGGAGCATATTGAATTCAGAATGGCTGTGGCATTTCTGAGAAAAATGGTATCTGATTGGTTGTTTTGTATGTCTGTTGTCTTTGATTCTCCTAGCCATGGGGGGAAAATGACCTTGGATGGTCAGAGGATCTGTTCCATATAACATCCTCATTTTGCTCCCTTTTTTAATGCCAGCTGTTTAGAAACTATAGAACTGCAACATCTGACACAAGTCCTATGGCTACTAAAATCTTAGCTTTTTTGTTTTGAAAAGAGTGAAAACTAAGGCACTGACGAAAATGATGCAACTTTTGCAGAACACAGTAATTTAAAATCAGATAAAATATTGCTTTCATAATTAAAGTATGCATCCTGTAAGCTATTGAGTTTTGTAGAGCCATGTGTAATAGTAGAAAGAAAATGTAAAATACAGAACCAATATATTTTACTAAGTAAATATTAGTTTTCTCCCCCTAGAGTGCTTTCAAGTAGATATTAAAAAGTTGGGGTATAATTTAATAGTAAGAACTTGAACTTAGAATAAGAAAAATCTAGATTCTGTTTCCTAGTACTTTCTATTACTTCACCGTGAATAAGTGTTTGTTCTAATGTCTCCAAGCTATAGTGTAAATTTGAGGAGGGTGGTTTTGATAATGAGGCTGTGGTCTTTTCCAGTTTTATAATCCAATGATTCCAATGTATTTATTAAGAGAAAGAATGTATATTTAAAAAAGTACCAAGACTTGGGGAAAAATTATAGAAGGTTTTCATAAAATTATGTGAGGAGAGAAGTGGCAAATGAGCCTCAGTGTGAGCACATATAAGGTACTGTCTTTAGGGAAAGTTTGTTTTGTTTTGTTTTTTTTTACCTGTACTTACAGGATGATAGCCTCTGAATTTTGACCTAGGAAGCAAATTTATGAATCACCATATTAGTCTTTGAAGATATTCTCATGTTCTGTTACAGGTAAAGGGATCATTTAAATGTTGGTGATCAGAGGAATGTATTGGAAATAAAACATACAGCATCCTACTATTAATGTAAAAACCCTTAACATACTATGTGTAGTTGAATATTTTTATGATTTTTAAAATTTCTTCAAAGATTTTATTTATTAATTTGGGGGAGAGAGAAAGGAGAGGGAAGGAGCAGACAGAGAGGGAGAAGCAGACTCCCCACTGAGCACAGTGCCCAACTCAGGGCTCAGTCTCAGGACCCCGAGATCATGACCTGAGCTGAAGTCAGACGCTTAGCCAAATAAGCCACCCAAGAGCTCCAGTTGTGATGTTGTGGATGTAGCAGAACCAGGGAAAGTTAAGATCAGAAGCAGCTAATAGGAGAAGAGAATGGAAGGTCCAGCATATGAGAGTAAACTGAAAAAAAAAAAAAAAAAACCACAGAACAGAACTTTTCAAACTACAACGGTTATGGATACATGATTGAAGTGTATAAATCAAGTAGCATTGACAGAAAATGTGTGATTATTCACCTGAATTTGAAATACTAGAACTCATGGGATTTTCCTCAAAACTTATAAAAGCTAGTTGTAGAGCAAATAAAATAAAACAAAACCTTGATAAACTAGGCTTAGAGAATAAATATATTTAACTACTTTTTAATCATTTATGTTTAAAGGTAAAAAGATCTGTGCTCGTTAATTCAGCTAGTATTCTTAGCAACTTAAAAATTGCTAGAAAATTTTAATGCCTTTTTACTCTTTTTATAGGTCTAATAACCCCCTCAGTTTCTTACCAACTTCTGAAAAAGTCACCTTTTTCTTACTATTGAGGTTTATTACTGTAATGCAGATAATAAATTGTTTCCCCTGATATGAAGGTATAGCTTGAATTGCTTAAATGATATGGAGGTATAGCTTAAATTTTTACTTTAATCTTATAATTCATCCAGTTATTTAATTTTTAAAAATTCCTTGAGGATGGGAGATAAAGAGTTGCCTTTATGTAGCTCATAGTCGTTTGGAAGATTTAAATAAGTAAAAGTATAGTTATGAGACATTGGTGGGAAGCATAGCATAGGATGTTTCCTATAGTAATAATTTGGTTTTTAACTTTTTGGTTGTCATGTAAATTAGACTCAGTAATGTTCTGAATCTATGCGGATGATTTTCTGAATCAAATCTGGGACTCTTAAAAAAGAGAGAAATGCACTAATTGACAATTCACAATGAAGAATGATACACTAGTACATTTGACATTAAAGCTGCCTTCGAAAATCCAGTGTAGATGCTGTATCTTATCTGACTTGCTATTTACAGGGTAAAAAGTCCCAGGTTTTATGGCCATGATTTAAGGTTGTATTCCTGCTGCCTACTATTCATATAACATTAACTGTTCAGTGGCTTTTGAAATTTTTGTTTTCTTGTAAAATAACTATTGAACCTAAGCCTTAAGTCCTTAGCATATCTGTATGCTCCATCTGGACTTTGTCCTCAAAAAATTAAAGATACTGTCTTGGGGTGCCTGGGTGACTCAGTGGGTAAAAGCCTCTGCCTTCAGCTCAGGTCATGATCCCAAGGTCCTGGGATTGAGCCTCACATCGGGCTCTCTGCTCAGCAGGGAGCCTGCTTCGCTCTCTCTCTGCCTGCCTCTCTGCCTACTTGTGATCTCTGTCAAATAAATAAATAAAATCTTTAAAAAAAAAGATACTGTCTTGAGATCTCATTTTAGAGTCCTACTTAATGAGTATTCAGTTTCTATATTACTTATTCTTAAGTAGATGACATGTAGTATCAGCACACCATTGTCTGTGAGCCACAAACTTAAGAGAAGATGTTTGTACAGTATTTCTTAGCTTCTTTTGTAGGAGCTAGTTCTGTTGATAATTTAGCCCCTCTAATCCAAGGAGAAGCTTCCTAGCAGCCATGAAAGGTTAAACTGGGGGAAAATATGAATTCCTCTTCAGGCTATTATCTTCAAGTTACTAAATAAGCCATAGTTCATGGTAGAATGACAGAGACAGAATAGTCATTTATTTGTCATTCATTCAGTCCTTTAGTTATTGGTCAGTATTTATTGAGTACCTACTGTGTACCAGACTATATGCTAGTCCACAGATGCAAATATGTGAGTAAAAATAAGACTTGGTTCCTATTTTAAGCTGGGAGACAGATACATACAGATATTTATGATAAAATGTACAGTGGTACCTTTTATCATAAGATTGCTACTGGGGTGAAAATACAACATAGGGGTTTATATAAGAATAAGTATAGAATTTCTGAGATCATCTTGGGAGATAGACTGACTGAAATAGAAACTGGCTTTGAGTCTGTTTTGGATGTTTACGTTTGTGATTGTAGCACTTATACTAGTATTGATTTGTCAGCTGTTTCTCTGACTGCATTGTGATCTGTAAGGGCAGAGATAGTATCTATCTTGTTTAGTGTTTTAACACCTAAAATTTGGCACAGTTCCTAGCTCATAGTGGAAACTAAAATCATGGATAGTTAAATGGATAAAAAAAAAAATTCAAGCCTCTTGTAGAAGTTTTTACTCCCCATCTTTCTCCTCAGTTGGCAGGTACTTTCTCTGCAATATATGGACTATTTGGACCTGTTAGTTGATTTTCTTGATAGGAGGATACCTCTTTCTCTCTTTCTTAGCATATAGTAATTTGACATTTATATGTCAGAATTATATCACTTTTAGTTGGTATGGCGAGATTGGCATCAGGCTTCAGGTAGAAAGACATTGGATTAGGAAAAACTCTTAGGCTCCCAACTTCTTAAAAAATTCCTGCTCATGGGTCACCTGGGTGGCTCAGTGGGTTAAGCCTCTGCCTTTGGCTCAGGTCGTGATCCCAGGGTCCTGGGATCGAGCCCCGAATCCGGCTCTCTGCTCGGCCGGGAGCCTGCTCTCCCTTCCCCCTGCCCCGCCCGCCACCCTGCCTGCCTCTATGCCTACTTGTGATCTCTCTCTGTGTCAAATAAACAAAATCTTAAAAAAAAAAAAAAAAATCCTGCTCATTTGAGGCCTGCTATAGTCTGAATGTTTGTGTCTCCCCAAAATTCGTATGTTGAAATCCAACCCCCCAAGGTGATAATATTAGAAGGTGCAACCTTTTAGAGGTGATTAGATCATGAGGTCTCTGCCTCATGAGGCCCCTAATGAATGAGATTAGCGCCCCATAAGAGAGGCCCAAGAGAGCTCCCTTGCCCCCTCTGCCGATCAGATTATAGTGAGAAGATGGTGGTCGGTGAAGAAGGGGCTCTTACCAGACAATCTACTGGCACCATAATCTTGAACTTTCAGTCTTCAGAACTGTAAGAAATAAAATTCTTTTGTTTATAAGTCACTCCGTCTATGATATTTTGTTATAGCAGCCCAAACAGGACCAAGACAGGGCCTATACTATTAAGCGGTACTACTGTGTTCCCATCTTTGTTGCTTTCATTTACCAGTCTCTTGTTCATTTCTCTTCATTCATCAAAAACTTTGACACCTGGCTCACAATCTTTCTCTATACTCTGAGCCCTGTATTTGTCCTAGGTGGCTTCACATTCTATGTGGATGACCAATTTCTTACCATTGTGTTTCAGTTCCTTGACCACATTATTTCCTATCCCCTTCTGTTGACTTGATTTATTAACTGCTCAAGAATCATTAATGTACACATACTATTTTCTGACCACAACATCCTCTCCTTTTTCTTTGCTCTTTAAATATTCTTACTGTTATTCTTCATCAGAATCTTTCATCCATTCATCCATCATGTCTCTCACTTCTTCGTTTTCCTTCTTAACCAGTTTGGATTACATGGTCCCCAAGATCCGTTGCACTTTTATCTTTTTATCATATCTTTCTGACAGAACTCTAACTGATAAACTCAACTTTCTCAGTGCTTTCAGCAAAGAGCTAAAAAACCACTAGAGAAAACCATGTAAAAGGGCAATATAAATTCAGCCTCAAATAGACTGTCAGCATGATTTGACAATTCTACCATATTTCTCTGATCAACACTGTCCCATTCTTTATAATTTCTATTTTATTCTCTTCACCCTTCTGAATCTTCATTATCACTCTCATTTTAAGAGATGATCTTACCTCAGATCTCACAAAGAAAATAAAATATATCAGACAAGAATCCCTTCACCTTCTTTTTATCAAACATGCACACCTGCTAGATTTTAACTTAATTTATTGTTATTTTGTTTTAATAGAAGAATTGTCTGTTCCATTTATCTGTTGTTACATCACATATCACTCCTTCATTTAGTGGCTTAAAGCAATGATAACATTTATTTTGCTTTGGAAAGTAGTTTGGGCAGAGCTCTACTAGAATACCTCATCTCTGCTTTGATAGTAACTAGCTCAGCTTAAAGGCTAGGGCCTAGAATCACCAAAAGACTTGCTTATTCCCATTTTCTTGTGCTGGCTTTAGGTAGTTGGAACATTATCTGGGACTTCCAGCTGGAACATCTACACGTGGCCTCTACGTGTGGCTTGGGCTTTCTTATGGTGGCTGAGTTCTAAGGAAACGGGAGAGATCAGGTGAAAGCTGTATCACTTTTATGACCTAGCCTCTGAAGTCAAATAGTGTCATTTTTGTGGCCCTCTATTTATTAGTAGTAAGTCACTTAGAGGAGTCCATATTTGAAGGAAGGTGAATTAAATTCCACCCTTTGATGGGAGGACTTGAAATAACTTTTTTGACCTGTTTCAAAAGCGACTATTGGCTGATACACCTTCTTTTACAAGGCCAATCCTTCCACCATTATTTTGGATCCTAAGGCTCTTATGCTATTGCATCTTCTTCTCTTTTATATTCAACCTGCTTTTCATTTTTTTAAAGATTTTATTTGTATTTGTCAGAGAGAGAGAGAGAGTGAGAGCGCACGCACAGGCAGAGGGAGAAGCAGGCTCCCCGCTGAGCAAGGAGCCCTTATAGGACTGTCCCAGGACCCTGGGATCATGACCCAAGCTGAAGGCAGACACTTAACTGTCTGAGACACCCAGGTGTCCCTCACTTGTTTTTAAATTAGACCCCTTTTTCTTTACCTTTCTGTTTTGCTTTTTGATTCTACATTGTCTCCCTTCTTCATCTCTTACCTAGTAAAGTGAACTGGCCTATGATTTATAGGTAATTTAAATGTGTGTTGATAAAACCTGAGAATAGTATTTAAAGAAAAAAGAGTTTTGTTTTCTCTTTCTATAGTATAGATATTTACAGTTATCATGCAGAGAACATGACTTGTATTTAACACAGTTCAACTTTTAAAATACAACTTGTTTGAAAGTTGCAGTCTGCCTTATAAGCACTTAAGTATGTAACAACATAAAAACATAAAAAAATGTTAAAATGAGAGTGGGCTGGAAGTGTATGTATGCAGATAGGTGATTATAATGCTTAGGCTTGCAATTTATGCTTTTTAAGGAAGAAAAAAATGTTCAAGTATGAAGTATAGTGAAAAGGACTAGAGTCTTGTTAAGGTCTGAAGATTGTTGAAATTAGATATTGAAGGGAGAGAGCTAAATAGGTAGATGGTTGTCAGAAAGAGGATAGAATGAAATGAATCTAGGGTATAATCTTTGACTTAAGTATCTAAGGTATTGTAGAGTGGGAATGTACATATTAAGTACATATCTAAATATAGATATTAAATATAAAAAGTTGGAGTATATACACATTCAACTAACATATATATTAAATGAACTACAAGTAGCCCAATTTTATTGTAGCATTAAATATAACATATGGACAATGCCTGTTTAAAAATTCTATTAAAAATTTAGCAAAGTACTTAAAAATTTGCTTTTTAACAATGTAATTTCTGGATAAAAAGAAAAAATATTAAATGTATTTTAACAGTATGAATTTTCAATTTATGGTGTATAACCAAAACAAAGTAGTATCATGTTGGTTTATATGTTCTGTATACGTATACTTCAGTTTAAATTTGTATCTCTTCTTGATTTAAAAATATTCATACTTTCATAGTTAAATGGGAACATATTTTTATTCTCTGTGAAGACAGAGCTTTTATTAACTACAAATATAAATTCTTCTAACTGAGAAAGGAATTGAATTACATGCCTTCCCCCCCACTTTTAAATAAATTAACTGAATATCCTATGAGAATTTAGAAGCTAGCTACTTTGGTGTTTAGAAATTACTTATTTGGGCATTTAACATTATTAACCTGGTGTCTGTATCACACTGAAATCCAAAAAGTAGTAGAAGTGTTCTCAAAGAAACATTAATAGATGTTATAGCATACGTATATCAGCTCACACAGTTACTTTCAAAATCTTTCCTAATATGCAAAATGGACATAGTGCTAACTTGTGAGGTTTAGAAATCATATATGCTGTGTTTCTCTTGGGATCAGGAAGATGGTCATAAATGGTAGCTATAGTTGTTGAGAGAAATCCTTAACTACTATCTATAGATTGGGCACCTTTTTCAACAAGTTGTCTGAATTACTACCGGTCAGTGAACAGTTAGAAACTGCAAATTAATTTAGTAGAGTACTGTTATATTAGGTTACAAGTAGTTGACTTATTAACTATTATATTAACAATTATAATTAACAATTAAATATAAGTATATTCATAATTTCAAGATCATCAAGAATAAAAAGATAAAAATTCAGAGGGAAGTTTTAGAGTTATCTATCAAAACTTTAAAAATTACGTGAAGCAGCTTAAGTCATTTATTTCTCATAACCCTGTGTGGTAGATACTATTATTATCTTTTTTCTAGTAAGAAACCAAGGTTATAGAAGTTAAACACACAGCTAGTTAAATGGCAGAGCTGAGGGTGATGCAGACTTACATGGTCTAATTCAAGGCCCTTATAAGCACTGTGTTACACTGCTCCCCTAACATGATAACGATGTTTTCTTTTAAAAATTGTGCATTTGAAACTGTTTTAGAATCCAAGGGCCTCTCAAAGCTCTATCTACATATCACCTTTTTAGAAATTACTTAATTTTTCCTACTGCCAGACACTGATAGCACTGCATGTATAATAACTCATTTAATCTTCACAACCTTTTGAGTTAGGAACAATGATTGCTCTTATTTTATACAAGAGGAAATTTCGGCCCAGAAAGGTTAGGTAACTTATCCAGAGTTATTGTTAGTAAGCAGTGAAGCTAGAATTTGAACCCAGGAAATCTAACTCTAGAGTCTGTTCCTAACCACCACACTGGCCACTTCTTTAAAAATTTATAGTTTTTTTCTTCATTCACATATTACTTTTGTAACCATCTTTCTAGTGACAGAAAACTCATTACTCTGTAAGGCAATATATCAGTCAGGGATACACCAGAGAAACAGAATCAGTGGGATATGTATTAAGAGATACATTGCAAGCAACTGACTTAACTTATTGTGGGAGCTGGTAGGCAAGTCCAAAGGGCAAGTCTAAAATCCATAGGCATTTAGGAAGGGCAAGCTGGAATTCTTGGCTGGGCTGAAACTGCAGTCCACAGGCTGAATTTCTTCAGGGAAGCTTTAGTTCTGCTATAAAGACTTTTCAGCTGATTGAATCAGACCCAGATGATCTAGGATAATCATTTTTACTTAAAGTAAACTGATTATAGGCTTTAATCACATCTAAAAAAATGCCTCTATAGCAACACCTAGATTAGTGTTTGACTGGATAATTATTTAGATACTGTACCCTAGCCAAATTGACCCAAAAGTGATCATCACTGGCTTTTTTTTTTTTAAACCCTGGGGTGGGTTTGGGATGGTCAGCTGCTTTCATTTTTTTAAGCTAGGAATGAAACTTCTGTTTTCTTTTCGATCTTCCATGTATTTATTGATTACTCCTGCCACCTCTTCAAGTCTACCCCACCCCATTATCACACGAAAAGGATTTCAGGTGTTTTGCCATAGAAGAACATCTACATAAAACATATTACCTTTAAAACAAAATTTTAAAAATGAACAAGAGCCTCAAAATAAAAGGTAGAGCAATGATTGAACCAGAAAACCTGTGCTTAAGCTATTTACTTTTTTGAGCATAAAATTAGCACTTTTTACATGGCAAGGGAGTCATATAGTATAGAATCTCTTTCCCAAATTCACAAATATCCTAATAAGAATTTGGCATCAAATTCTAACAGGAAATAAATCTATATAAATACATATATACATATACAAATAAATACATATATAAATAAATATAAATTAGCCTATAAGATAATTATTACTTAATAAAAGAGAATTCTCTGTAGATTTTGAGATACAAGAATGAGGGTTTCAGAGAGATGCATACAGTTATTTTTATTGTTGCTGTTATTATTTTGGTAATTCTTATTTATATCTTGATATTTTCTTATCCTCTTTTGATAAAATTTAAAATGCTGTAAGCTCCTTTACTAAGACACAGAGATTTAAAATGATGCCTCATAGAACTTTAACCTGACTAAAAGGTGTATCTTAAGTGTGTGTCTCCTGATTGCTCTCAACTTAAGAAAGTTGGGATTTATTGAAATAAGGACATTCATTGTCTTATAGCAGCCTAATGTGAGGCACAAGGTAGAGAAGCTGTCTCAGAAAGAAACATGAATGCAGCTTTTGTCTACTGAAGTTGATTATAATTTGATAAGAAACCTATAATCTTTTATTATTATTATCAAAGTGTAGTTGACTTACAATATATTAGTTTCAGGTATACAACATAATGATTCGATATTTATGCGTATTACAAAATGATCACCATGATAAATCTAGCTACTATGTATCATCATACAATATACATTGTTACAGATTATTAGGTATATTCTTTCTGCTATACATTGTATCCCTTGTCTTATTTATTTTAAAAACTGGAAGTTTATACCTTTTAATCCCCTTCCGCCATTTGCCCATCCCAACACTCACTTTCCCTCTGGCAGCCACAGATTATTTGTATCTCTGAGTCTATTTCTGTTTGGGACTTTTTTATTTTGCTGTTAATTTATTTTTTATTTTTCACATATAAGTGAAATCATATGGTATTTGTTTTTATCTGACTTATTTCACTTAACATAATACCTTCCAGGACCATCCAAGTTGTCACAATGGCAAGATTCATTCTTTTTTATGGCTGAATAATATTCCATTATACTTATTAATTTGTTGAGGTATGTTCTCTCTAAAACCACTATGTTGAGTTTTTATCATAATGGATGTTGAACTTTATCAAATGCTATTCTGCATCTATTGAGATGATCATATGAGTTTTATTCCTTCACTTTGTTTCTAGTTTATCATATTGATTGATTTGTGGATATTGAACCATCCCTTGCATCCTTGGGGTAAATCCCACTTGATAAGGGTGATGATCCATTTAATGTATTATTGAATTTGGTTTGTTAATATTTGTTGAGGATTTTTACATCAATGTTCATCAGGGATCTTGGCCTGTAATTTTCTTTTTTTGGTGGCCTTTCAGTTTTTTGCAATAGTTTGAGAAGGATATATATTAAGTCTTCTTTACATATTTGGTTGAATTTACCTGTGAAGGCATCTGGTCCTGGACTTTTGTTGATTGGGAGTTTTTTATTACTGATACAAATTCATAACTACTTATCAGTCTGTTCAGATTTTCTATTTCTTCTTGATTCAGTTTTTGATTGATTCAGTTTTGGAAGATTGTATGTGTCTAGGAATTTACCCATGTCTTCTAGGTTGTCTCATCTGTTGACATATAATTGTTCATAGTTGTCTCCTTGGATCCTTTGTGTCTGTGGTACAAGTTGTAACTTCTCTTTAATTTTTGATTTTGTTTGGTTCCTCTCTTTTTTTCTTAAGAGTCTGGCTAAAGTTTTATCAGTTTTATTGATCTTTTCAAAGAACCAGCCATTAGTTTCATTGATCTTTTCTGTTGTTTGTTAGTCTCTATTTCATTTATTTCCCCTCTGGTCTTTATTATTTCTTGCCTTCTATTAACTTTGAGCTTTGTTTGTTCTTCTTTATCTACTTCTTTTAGGTGTAAGGTTGGATGGTTTATTTGGAATTTTTCTTGTTTCTTGAAGTGGGCCTGTATCACCGTAACTTCCCTCTTAGAACTGCTTTAGTTGCATCCCATAGATTTTGTATTTCATGTTTCCTTTTTCCTTTGTCTCCAGGTATTTTTAAAAATTTTCTCTTTGATTTCTTTGTGTACCACTGGTTATTAAGTAACATGTTGTTTAGCCTGTGTTTGTGGTTTTTTTCCAGGTGATTTTATTACTTTCATCTTTTAATCTTCATACTAGTTATACAGGCAATTGGTCTACTACCTTTACTGTATGTTTATCTTTACTAGCAAGAATTTTTCTTTCATTATTTTCTTTTTTCTAGTTATGGCCTTTTCTTTTTCATTTAATGAAGATCTTTAACATTTCTTGTAAGGCCACTTTGGCATTGATGAACTCATTTATCTTTTGCTTGTTTGGGAATCTCCTATTTCTCCTTCAATTCTGAGCTATAATCTTGCTGGGTAGAGTAATCTTGTTTTAAGTTTTTTCCTTTCAGCATTTTGAATATATTATGCCAGTCCCTCTGGCTTGTAAAGTTTCAGCTGAAATATCAACTGATAGCCCTATGTGGGTTCTGTTGTATGTGATTAGTTTTTCTTTTGCTGCTTTTAAAATTCTCTCTTCAACTATTGACACTTTGGTTATGTGTCTTGGTGTGGATCTCTTTTGGTTAATCTTACCTGGAATTCTCTTTGCTTCCTGGATTTGGATGTCATTTTCCTTCACCAGGTTAGAGAAGTTTTCAGCCAATTTTCTTTCAAGTAGGTTTTTTGTTTCTTTCTCTCTTATCCTCCTGGGGCTCCTGCAAATGTTAGTGTGTGTGATGTTATGTCAGAATTTCCTTAAACTAACCTTATTTTTAAAATTCTTCTTTCTTATTTTTGTTCAGATTGGTTGATTTCCACTGCCCTATATTCCAGATTACTGATCTGGTCATCTGTATCATCTAATCTGCTGTTGATTCCCTTTAGTGTAGTTTTCATTTTGGTTATATTCTTCAGTTTCAATTGGTTCTTTTTTATATTTTCTGTCTCTTTGTTGAAGTTCTCTCTGTGTACATTCTTTTTCTTGCTTTGGTGAGTATCTTCATGATCATTACTTGAACTCTTTTCTAGTAGATTGGTTATCTCCATTTCATTTCATTTCATTTCATTCTTTTTCTGAGGTTTTGTCTTATTTCTTAATTTGGAATATACCTCTGTCTTCTCATTTTGCCTAAGTCTATTTTTTTCTATATATTAAGTGGATCTATTATGTCTCCCAATATTGAAGGAGTAGCTTTATACAGAAAATACCTTATGGGGCACAGTAGTGTAAACCTTCCTTGTCTCCATAGTCAGGTGCCCCAAGAGTGACCTGTGTGGGCTGCGTACACCCTCCTGTTGTGACTGGGTTGTGATTGGTACACTCATGGTACATGGAACTTTCCCTCAACACAGCTCTCTGCAAGGTTTAGCCATGACTGTTTCAGGTAGCTAATATGTGAGTCTGGCCCCATGCCCATCTGGCTGAGAGGCCTGGCTGTAAGTTGAGTATTGCAGGTGAGCTGGTATGTGGGGCTGGCCCCTAGCAAGGCTGGCTGCAAGGCCCAGCTGCCATATCTTTAGCTGGCCAGGTGGTTGGGGCAGTCCTTTGGCATGGTTCACTTCAAGATTGGGCTATGATTGTTGTAGGTATTCTAGTGTGCCAGACTGGCCCTCCAGGGTAGGGATACTTGGAAGAGGCTTTGGTGCTGGCCAGGCCACCCACCAGGAGGTACTCTGGACCAGGTGGGTGATTGAGTGAGGTGATTCTGCGGGGGCATGTGTTAATAGGGTGAGCAATGCTAGTGCAATAGATGGAGAGTGTCAGAAATGGCACCCACCAGCAATTGGGCCAGCGAGGAAGAAGGGAAGTGCCAAGAGGAAAAAAAATGGTGCTTCTCTGGCACATGCCCTACAATTAGTCAATAACTAATTGATCTCCTTCATGTGTTACCCAGGGCGTTTTTAAACTGCTGCCTCTGCTCTGGTACTTGGAATGAGTGAGATTGTGCACATGCCTTTTAAGAGGAAACTCTCGATTTCCTACTATCCCCCAGCTCCCCTGGACATAAGCCAGGGGAGTTTCCAAAGCCAGGAGTTGTGGGGGCTTGTCTTACTGGTGCAGGTCCCCTGGGCTTTGGAGCCTAATGAGGAGTTCATACCCCTCATTCCTCAGGGATGGCTTGTTTGATTGTGATATCTCTTCTGCTAGTAGTTCCTTGCACTGAGGGTATGGGTCCTAAATGAACCGCATCTCCACCCCTCCTAATCCTCTCAATGTGGCTTTATCTTTATATCCTTAGTTGTGTATGATTAGTTCTGCTAGTGTTTAGTTCATTCTTAGAGATATTTGTTCTATATGTAGTATAGATTTTGATGTGTCCCTGGGGGGGCAGCTTATCCCATCTTGGTCCCACCCCCTAACCCAGAGTTAGTTTGTTTTTAAGTTTTTATTTTATTTTATTTATTTGACAGAGAGAGAGAGAGAGAGATCACAAGTAGGCAGAGAGGCAGGCAGAGGGGGAGGGGGAAGCAGGCTTCCTGCTGAGCAGAAAGTCCGATGTGATGCGGGGCTTGATCCCAGAACCCTGAGATCATGACCTGAGCCGAAGGCAGAGGCTTAACCCACTGAGCCCCCCAGGTGCCCCCTAACCCAGAGTTTTAACAGAAGTTTTATCTCATTGATTAAAAGGGGCAGAGAGAGTTCATAGTGAAAAGAAGCTTCTGAGCTATCAAAGTCCTGTGAAAAGGATGCAGGCTCAGTAGCTATTCAGCTCTAAACAATGGCCATTTCTTATGGAAAATGAAAGATGACTCAGAGGATGCAGCCAAGAAGCCAGAGAGCTAAGAGACAGGAAAGCTGCCAAGGCTAATCAGGGAGCTGGTGACATGTGCCCACTGGATTTCAGAATTGTTATTGACCAAGGACTGTTATGTTTTCTGGTTTTCTCCCTTTTTGAATGGGAGTGTCCACTGAAATTCTCATATTCTTTCCTGACCACTGTAGGTAGGTGTGTGTTGGGCAGTTAACCTGTATCGTTTGTTCATCTTCTTATTGGAGGAATTGTACTTGAGAAGCTGCAACAAAGAAACTGGGTCTGAGAAGCCTCATCCATATATAACTAACTGTACCTGATTTAGATTAGGTCCTGGACTTTGAGCTGATTGTAATGTGATGAGACTTTTGGAGCTTGGGGGGGTTTGAATATATTTTGAAAATGAAGGAGTATAAATAATATGTGGTCAGAGGGTAGACTGTGACAGTAAAGATGGGTGCAAAATTTTAACCACCCTTTCCATCCAGAGGCTTATCTGATTTTCTTTAGCCCATTGAATCTGTGATTGTTTAACCAGTAAAATATGGTGGATGTGATGCTGGTCAGTTCCAGGCTTATGCCTTTGAGAGGACTGACAGCCTCTTCTGTCAGAGAAGCCCACTGCTGTGTGAGAAGTCTGGCTATTATGAGACCAGCATACTGTTAGAAGTCCAACTAGCCACTTAGAGAAAGGAAGAAAGATGAGAATGTGAAAGATTGGCCATATGGAGTAGCTCCTAGGTATAAACAAATGAATGAAGGTTTCTTAGACCTTTCAGTGAGCCCAGCCTTCGGCCAAAATCAGATGAGTAATGACTCAGGCAATAGTGAGATGCAAGATGCCAGACATATGACCTCAGTTGTGCTATTCCAGCCATTCTCCAGCTGTTTGAGCAACTAGCTCAGACACTTTACCTTGTAGAACTGTACCTTATCCAAATGCTTGAATCACAGAATTATGAGCAATGTATGGTTATTGTTAAGCTAAGTTTTGGTGTTTATTACATAGGAATAGACAACTGAAATATAAATGAAGGAACTGAAATACAGAAAAATTCTATCACTTGCCTAACTTCAAAGAGATAATAGAACATTGCCTTCAATCACGTTTTAAACTGCTTGTGTGCCTCTTCTTTACAGAAGACACATTGGGGCCCCTTTTTGATCATTAATGAACCTGTCTACACCTACAGGTTTTCCTTATAATGTTATTTATTCCCACCACTTTTCATCTAATAGTTGGATAGTTATGGTTACCATTTCCCTTGACTTAATTCTATAGTAATGTTAAAATCTGAGGGTACAGTTGGGTACTGTCCCTTAGTTTTAAAAAAAAAATCTCAGAAGACATCTTCTCTGAGCATTTTGTAACAGAAATCCTGCACACAAAAGCATTTAGTTAGCAAAGTGCAACTGACTGAAAATTTCTTAAAGGAAATTCAGGATAGTTTATATAATTTACCAAAAGGTAAGCAGCTTAATTCTCATAAGGCATTAAAGTTTTTCTCAGATGTCCTTCAGATTGCATTAGAGGTTTTCTTTCTTGACTATTCGCTAGAACAAAATTCTATCCTGGTCACTTTCTCCCTTCTGGATGATTTCATCTGGAACATTCAATTCCTTCCCACCTCCTTATTCACAGAGAAATGTCTCTCTTTCACAAAAAACTCAATTTAACAGTGAAACAGTGACACTTGCTTTTTGTTTTTCTCAGAGTGAATTTATCAAACTATTTTTCTCAATAAAGGAGTTTTCGTAACTATTAAGGTGAAAACTTCCACTCAGCATTACTTATACGTAAGAAAAAAAAGAAGACAAATCTTAGCCAGAATCCTCCTAGCCACAGATCAACTCTGTTACCAATTTTGTTCAATATATTTTTTATAAGTATATGGGTGCCTAGGAATAAATGAGATTAAAATAATAATAATGGCATAGTGCTTATTATATACCAGACACTGTTATAAGTGCTTTAATCTGTTTTATTTTATTTAAACCACCTCACAACCCAGTGAGGTCTGTACTTTTATTGACCCCATTTGCAGGTGAAGAAACTGAAGTATTTAAGTAATTTGCCCAAGGTCACATAACCAAGATTCAAGTCCAGGCTATTTTTACCTTATAGCCTTCACTTTTAACCATTATTCTAACCTGCCATCCATATTAAACATACTGACTTGTAGTTTGTTTTTTTGTTTTTTTATGTCATGAATTTTTCCATGCAGCCCAATATTATTTAGTAAGGAATTTTTTTACATTCAGTATGTTACATTTATTAAAATAATATCATATATAGACTAATTTTTTAACTCTCTACTTCAATAGTAACCATTTTCTCTACTTGCAATAGCATTGATGAGTTTTGCCTGTTTTATAAATGTAATTATACAGTATGTACTCTTTTCTGTCTGGTTTCTTTTGCATGACAGTTTGTAGGATTCATCCCTATGGTTGAACATAGTTGGAAATTGTCCATTCTATTTGCCGTACAATACTTCATATTTTGAGTATATTGTAGTTTACCCATCCTGTTGAAATGTGATAAATTTCCATTTTGGGGCTATCATAAATGGTGCTACAATAAACATTCCATGTATATTGGTGAACATATGTATACATTTCTATAGAATACGTTGCTGATTGTAGATATTTAGCTTTAATAGATATGGTCAAATAATTTTCCAAAGTGTTTGTTCCAACTTGCATTACTACCAGCACTGTATGAGAATTTTCATTGTTCTACATTCTAACCAACTTTTGGTTGTTTCTTTCTTTTTGCTCAACCTTTCTGGTGGGTGTTAAAATAACATTTGTATAACTGTGTAGTGTTCCACTGTATGAATATGTAGGTTTTTTTTTTTAAAGGCACTTCCTATGGTTGAAGATTTAACTTGCTTCTATTCTTTCTTTGAAAAAAAAATGATGTGTTGACACTAATGGTCTTGTCTATTTTTTAAGACTTCTGATACATGTTTCTTATGCACCTAATTGTACAAATAATATATGAGTGTTTCACTGAAGCATTACAAGAATGAGTTATTATAATTCTTCCAACTTCAGTTACTCAGTAAAAGATAGCATCTCATATTTTTAATTTAATTTCCAGCAAAAATTGAACATTGTGTTTATTGGCAGTTTTTATATTTTTAATAAACAGTTTGTTCTCATTCTGTGCTCATATTTCTCTTGAAATATTTATAAATGTCTATATAATACCATTATTAACTCTTTCTGGTATTATATGTTGTAAACTTTTCCTGTTTATCCTTCAACTTTATAAAAACTAAGTTGTTGGTAATCAAATATATATATTTTACAGTTTTTATCTTTAGTATACTTTAAAGGGCCTACTTATATTTTCAACTCTTCCACTCTGCTCTCTTCTTTCCTTTTGTATATGTATGTATGCATGTATGCCCAGAAGCATACATGCATACATGTACATGTGTCTAATAAGCATCATCAATAATTCTAGTGTTATTCTATGAACTTTTTTCTTTACTCTGTAATAGTTTCCCTACTCTATAGTGTTTCCCCAAAAGAATTACTTAAAGTACCACCACTCCCCTTTTTTTTTTTTTTTTAATCTTTGTGACCAACACATATCTCTATTCTGTTCTCCAGGCATATCTAATTTTTACTGGATGTGTTTCCTAGAAAGTCAAATTGAGGAAATTTTCTTTTCCCTAAATCTCCATCTCCTTTGGGGAACTTACCTCATCATGTAAGCCAGAAATCAAGAAGTCTAGATTCCTTCATTTTTCTCATTCCCGGCTTCTCATTGGTGACAGGATCTTATTAACGATTTGTCCTCTCATTTCCAGTTTCACTATGCCTAGCTTATTTCAGGTCTTTATCATCCCTTTCACTGATATATAAAATAGTTGCTCAACCATTCCCCTACATTTATTTTTCTTAGCCATCTCTCAAATCTGATCTAGTTACTCCCTGCCCAATATTATTTTTATTGTGCTTCATTGCATATAGGATAGAACCTACTCTTAGCATGGTATGTAAGGCCTGTCATGATTGGGCATGATTTCCTTTCTGTTGCACCACATAGTGCTTTTAAGACACAATAAGATTTTACTGTGAGTGCACTGACATTGTTTCTGATTTTAACACCCAAAGTTGTGGTATTCAGAAGTGTGTCTCAGATACAAAACAATTCTTTCTGTACTGATAGGTAGTATTTATTTATATTTTACAAGTCAGCTTTTTTAAAGCAAAACAATATACTAGGAAATATATTGGCTTAATTCAAAACAAAATCAAATTATTTTGCCTGCTGTTTCCTACTTGGGATTATCTATATTAATATCTTTCATTAGTACGAGTTATTAAAGATTTACCATACCTGAACTCTTCTTTCATTATTTGATTTTATGGAAATATCTCAAAGGAATTAACCAAAGATATAAATAGTATGTTATAAATACATGATTACTGATTTCTTGATGGTATCTTTAAGTATGCTTTTTTTAAAGCTATAGTTTCTGAAATTCACACCCCCCCCCCCCACAATAAGGCCTTTAACCTTACTATTTCCTGCCTGGAGATCTTTCTATTTTATCTCCCAGTTCCTGATGAACCCTTTGTCATATCCTTTACATTTCATTTCAGTCATTATGCTTTTCAGAAGGTGTTCTTTGATCTTCCCACACTAGATTAAGGTCTCCTGTTATCTTTTTATGGAATCATGGAACTGGTTTTTTTGTTGGTTTTGGTTTTTTTAATAATACAATTTTCCCACTGAACTGTAATGTCTGTTTTTGCTCAGATTGAAATCTACCACATAGTACTGTGTGTGGCACATAGTAGGCACTCATGAAATAGTTGATGAATAAATAGTTTCTTTTTTTTTTTTTAAGATGTTATTTATTTATTTGACAGAGAGAGATCACAAGTAGATGGAGAGGCAGGCAGAGAGAGAGGGAAGCAGGCTTCCTGCCGAGCAGAGAGCCCGATGTGGGACTCTATCCCAGGACCCCGAGATCACGACCCAAGCCGAAGGCAGCGGCTTAACCCACTGAGCCACCCAGGCGCCCCAAATAGTTTCTTGATAGGCAAAAGAGGATAGATCTGAAATATTTTTCAGAGAGATGCTTGTTTTAAATATGGCCATGACAACTTAGATATATCTAAAAATTACTGTAAAAAATATCTATTGACCCTGTAGAATCATGTGCTAACAATTTTTATTTTACATTTATTTCTAATATAAGATTGGGAAGTTACCCATCAAGATACTCAGCAGTAGGCTTAGTAGTAGAGAATACTAATAGTTATGTGCCTGGAGATCATTGTAACTATGTTTTTCAACTTCAGGCCAGGGTTAACTCGTTAGATTAGACACAGTGTCTCAATAAGAAACTAATACTGCAAGAGAGTCTTGTAAACTTGACTCAAAGACATAAGATCAAACATTATTTTGCAGAATTGAGAACATAGTGGGATAGCAGTGACTGTTCATTGGAGGCATTGCTATCAGTATTGGAGATGACTGTTCATTTCACAACAGATTGCTTTTCAACTGTGTCTTGCCTTCTTTGGTTCATATCTTTACCTAGTTTTCCAGTCTTCCTCTGTACAACTCTGTAATGTACCCAGTGAATAAATTCTTTTTCTGTTTAAATTAATGTTTTTTATTGTTTTGCTTTTTACTACTAACAACCTACTATATGTCCTAAAGGGGAACCTAATTTACATTAGTAAATTAATTAATGTCCACCCAGGAAAAGCAACTTGGGAACTTCTTTGTATGCATGTTTCATAGGGCTTCCTGTAAACCAGTGAAAAGTATTCTTTGGATGCATAGTTAAGCTCTTTGGCATAGGAATCAAGGAGCATAAGACTGTAAATAATAGTTCAGAGAAATATTTTTGTGTAGAACTCTGAAAGACAGTGTTTCATACTCCTTAAGAAAAGAGATTGGCAGGAAATATTTTCAATGACTAAAACTGATAGGATTAATATCTAAAATGAAAATATTTTATAAGTCAACAAAAAGATAGCATATGAAAAAGGAAAGAAAAATAAAGTATATGAATAGGTAAATTACCAAAGATGAAATTAGGATGATCAATTGACATATGAAGATATTTTACCTCACAAATAATCAGTCAAATGTGATTTAAAATGAGAGGTCTTTTTTTTCATTTGCCAGATTTAGCAAAGACGAACAAGTCACATGCATGGCAAGCATGTTGAGTATAAATTGGAATAGCCACTCCTGGGATGATTAGGTTGTATTTATTAAAACTGAAAATGGGTATAAATTAGACTCAGGAACTTCCCTTTTTTGGTACCTCCTGAATAGAAACACATATGTACAAAATAAATTATGTATTTTTAAAAAAAGGAAAAGAGAAGAATTGGCAAGGATGTGAAGAAATTGGAACCCTCATACATCATTGGTGGAAATGTAAAATAGTGCACCCACTTTGGAAACAGTGTGGCAGTTTCTCAAAATATTAAGCACCAAATTACCACACCCAGAAGTTTTACTCCTAGGAATCTATTCAGGAGAAATAAAAACATATGTTCACACAATAACTTGTACATGAATGTTCATAGCAGTATTATTCATAATAACCATAAAGTAGAAACAACTAAATTGGCAAAGAGAAGGTGCTATATCTAGACAATGAAATATTATTAAGAAATAAAAAGTAACAAAGTATTGATACATGTGCCAACATGGGTGAACTTCAAAAACATTACGCTAAATGGAAGAAATGAGACCCCAAAGACCACGTATTGTAAAATTTCATTTCTACGAAAAAGACAAAGTCTGTAGAAGCAGAAAGTAGATTAGTGGTTGCCCAAGGCTAGTGGTGGGAATGGAGAATGACTACAGATGGGCATGAGGTGTTTCGGGGGGTGATGAGAAATGTTCTAAAGTGAAGTAATGGTAATTGCATAACTATAAATTTGCCTTAAAAGTCCTACTGAATTGTACACTTAAAACTGCTTAATTTCATGGTATGTAAATTGTATCTTAGTAAAACTGTTCAAAATGATTAATGCCTGACGATTTCATACTTCAAATTATGGCCTGAGATGGTAGGTTAATTCTCATATGAAAGGTAGCTGGGAGAAATTATGACCAGAGACATATCATGACTTTTAGGAGAAATAAAATAGAGCACACACACGCAGAGATAGAAAGAGGGATGGAGGGTGGAGAGAGGGAGAGATACAGATGCTCATTATCACATTCTTTGTAATAATGGAAACAAATAAACCTAAAGGCTCATCAATAGAAAAACAGTTAAGTAGAATATGGTTTATTTGAAAAAAGTAACTTGCAAAAAGATATTTAGAACATGACACCATTTGGGTATATTAAAAAATAGTAGTATATATATATTTTTTGTGAACTATGTGTATGTAAAGTATGAAAAAGAGATTTGAAGGCTAAGCACAGATTTAGAGTAGTGGTTCCCTCTTGGGAGCCAAGCAGAGAAGTTGGGATGAAGATAGAAATCAGGAGGGCCTTTAGTACTGTATGTAATTCAAATTTACTCAAAATTAAAAATTACTTAATTTTTTTAAAAGTATAAACAGAAAAATGGACTTGAAGGAAATATTCCAATTTGTCAATTATAGTATTTTTGGGCAGTGGGATTAAAAATGAGAAAAGAGGGGCGCCTGGGTGGCTCAGTGGGTTAAAGCCTCTGCCTTCAGCTCAGGTCATGATCCCAGGGTTCTGGGATCGAGCCCCACATCGGGCTCTCTGCTCTGCGGGGAGCCTGCTTCCTCCTCTCTCTCTGCCTGCCTCTCTGCCTACTTGTGATCTCTGTCTGTCAAATAAATAAATAAAATCTTTAAAAAAAAAAATGAGAAAAGAAACCAAAATCTAAGAACAAATACGTAAGAGCCATCTTTCTCTTTGGTTACCTAATATAAAGGCATTTAAAAAAAAATAATGTAGAAGTGGAAAAAAAAAAACAAAATTTGAAAAATGGCAGTGATAACCCTGTGAGCCCAAAGCAGACCTGGCAGAAACAATACCAGAACAGCAGCTTACCATTAAGGTCACTGACTTTTGGAACAGAGCATCAGTGACTACAACAGGAAAAGCTAGGATTCTGCCTATAATCAGAGGGAACTTAGGGATCATGGTATTTTATTGGCAGGGGCCATAATATTATTAGTGAACTTTCCAAATTTTAATATTTTGAACATTGTATAGCCACGTGTCACACTTACCATCCTCTATTTCTTATTAAACAGTTAATCTTTCTTTTACAAAATCTGATATTTTTCAGACCACTTACATTATTCATTTCTTCAGTTGAGGAAAAGGGGAACTCACTTCTGTCACTACCTGGCAGCTTTTAAAATTCATTTACTTACAGAAAATATTTGCTTTTTATAAAAAGTGGAATAATCCAAAAATTATACTTGTTTTCAGAATATGTATTAAATGGGTATCTTTCAGTTGCAAGAAGTAGAAGCCCAATTGAAACTGATTAAAATGCAAAGAGAATCAGTTTTCTAAAATAATTTGAAAGTTCGAGTGATGAATCAGGCTTTAGGAATTGTAGCCGTGACCTTAAGTGATGTTATTAGATATATCTGTCTCTCTTTCTGTTTTTCTTTTTCTGTTTTACAGTATTGATAGTTTGGGTTGTTGTTGTTTTTTTTTTAATAGTCAGAACCTGCAGCTGGAAGTCACTGAGATACTGACTCTGAAAAACCTTATTTCCATGATCTGTGCTTACCATCAGAAACTTTACCCTCCCATGTTTACCTTTCAAGTATCATAGAAGTGCATTTAACAGAGAGGACTTTATTTGCATCCAAACTTTAGGAAGTCCAGGAAATATATTTAATAGCTTTCCAGCCTCTTCTACTATTACAGAATAGAAAGGATGTTGTTGAATGGGCCTATTTCCAACATCCAACACAATTCACTCCTTTGGCTGCTTATCACCTATACGCACCCTTTTACTGATGTTTCCAAACAACAATGGTAACCACAATATGCTACATTTAATTTAATGCTGCTATCCTTCATATAAATGAAAGCACACTCAAACGTCTACCCAAAGGGAGAGACTCAAAATACCATCAGCTCCTGTACCAATCTGTGGATGATACTTATCTCAGCCATTAATTTATCACAGTGATTTTCTGCTGCCTTGGTTTGAAATTATAAAGTTAATCACCACTATCATCCCTTATATGAAATTCTTGGGGGAAGGGCAGAAGGAAATCAATGTGTTTAAATATTATATACACTTACATTCATATGTACACACATACAGAGCAAAGTAGTATTTATGGGTAGCTGCAGCAGTCCCTGTTTTGTCTAGAAGTTGGTGTTATATATATAACCTCCCCAGTGTTCATCCCATGTTCTATCTGCCAGCATATAAATTAGAAGGGGTTCTATTTTAGAATAGTAGTTTAGATCATCATTCTTGAGTTTCTGAGAACTTGATAGTGTTTCCTATAGTGGAATGCTGAGGTAACCCATGTGTTTTTCACCATTTAATATGGAAATTACAAGAAGACACCTCACAAGATCTCCTAGGATCCATTCCTATTCTTCTCTGCTTGCATTTTGTAGCAACAACCTATGTCAGTGATAACCAGATTAATTACCCAGCCAAAAATAATAACTCCTCTTTTTGCCTTATTGTAGTGCAGTGAGGAGACCAGAATACTCAGGTGGCACTCTTAACTTCTAGTTCAAGGGGTTCATTCTTATGTCTTCTTGGTAGAAGTATCCTTTTTTTTTTTTTTTTTTAAAAGTATCCCTTTCATGGGTGCTAAGATTTCTAAGTCATCCAAGATCACAGGAACTGGAAGCAAACATTCCTCAAATGGATAATTAAATATGATACTATATTTCATTAATTCTAGGATACATACTTTTCTCATACATTATTGTCTCTGAAATTAGGATGCTTCCTACACTTAGTGTTATCCTATAGTTGCTGTCAGGCAGTACTTGTGACATACTTGTCATTATCTTTGCATATACAACATCATAACAGATATATTGGAAGAAAATCTAGGAGGTAGTAGTAGAACACTGCAAGAAATATTGCATGAACAATATTCTTGATGTCATATAGGACAATAATTGCATAAAAACACAATGACTGTGAGTCAAAAAATGACTCTATAGTTAAAATATAAATGTGAAGGAGTTTTAGGAATTCCTTAACCAATTTTTTAATGTTTTTTCATTTTATGTATACACAAGTGATGTAAGATAGAAAGTTATGACAAAATAGGTTTAAAGTAGTTCTAAATAAAAACAAATTGTGACTAATAAAGCATTATCTCATCATAGTTTAATTGCTGTACTTTTTTTTCTTTTTTCTTTCTTAGTGGTAAATAAAATAATAATGATTCTTACAACTCGTTAGTCTTAGATTCAATGAAATAATGAAGTCTGCCACTTCTACCTCTAGCTTCTGGTTCTCACATCTATGTTTTTTATGGTTGAAGAAACACCACTATGACAGATTTCTTTCACAAAAAAAATTTCAGGACATTTCAGGTTTTCCTGATAATAATTAACCTTCAGTAATTTTTGAGTTAATGTTAATCAGTTTTTCTTTAACAGCCTTATACTCTCTGTTACGAGTTTTATGTATTTCTGTCAGTGTTCATATTTTGTGTTAAACAGCAAGAAATTTTGTTAAAATTAATTAACATATAATGTATTATGGTTTCAGGGGTAGAAATCAGTCTTATATAATACCCAGTGCTCATTATATCACGGGTCCTCCTTGATGCCCATCACCCACTTCCCCTATCCCCCCAACTTCCCCCCACCCAGCAACCCTCAGTTTGTTTCCTATGATTAAGAGTCTCTTACAGTTTGCCTCCCTCTCTGATTTCGTCTTGTTTTATTTTTTCCTCTCTTTCCCTATGATCCTCTGTTTTATTTCTTAAATCCCACATATGAGTGAGATCATATGATTATTGTCTTTCTCTGGTTGACTTATTTCACTTAGTATAATACCCTCTAGTTCCATCCATTTTATTGCAAATGGCAAGATTTCAGTTTTTGACAGCTGAGTAGTATTCCATTATGAATATATATCTCATCTTCTTTATCCATTCATCTATTGATGGCCATCTGGGCTCTTTCCATAGTTTGGCTGTTGTGGACATTGCTGCTATAAACATTGGGATATAGATGACCCTTCGGATCATTCTATTTGTATCTTTTGGGTAAATACCCAGTAGTGCAATTGCTGGGTCATAGAGTAACTCTATTTTCAACTTCTTGAGGAACCTCCATTCTGTTTTCCAAAGTGGCTGCACCAGCTTGCATTCCCACCAACAGTGTAAGAGGGTTCCCCTTTCTCCATAGTCTCACCAACATCTATGGTTTCCTGACTTGTTAATTTTAGCCATTCTGACTGGTGTGAGGTGGTATCTCGTTGCAGTTTTGACTTGTGTTTCCCTGATTCTGAGTGATGTTGAGTGTTTTTCATCTATCTGTTGGCCATTTGGATGTCTTTGGAAAAATGTCTGTTCATGTCTTCTGCCCATTTCTTGATTGGATTATTTGTTCTTTGGGTGTTAAGTTTCATAAGTTCTTTATAGATTTTGGTTACTAGCCTTTTATCTGATAAGACATTAGCAGCAAGAAATTTAAAAATCTTTTTCTAACATGTTCATATTTCTCTTCATTAATTTAATTATGAGACAAAGTAACCTATTCATTTTTTAAAATAACTTACTGTTTTTGTGTGACCTAGAAAATTTTTATTGTGTCACTTTTCTAAATAAGAATAATATTGATTTTGTGGCTCTTTTTCATCTGTTTCATATTCCATTTGTTTCTATCTAAATATTATCTTGGTACTTTAATACATAAATTTAAACATGAAAAAGGAGGTACTCTTCATGTATGTTCAAGTCATAGGTCTATAATTTCTTCTTTATTGAAAAATCCCCAAACTTTTTCCAAGTTGCAGCTAAAATGACATATTCCTATATCAGTTCCCCTTAGTAAATTCTCTAAGTTGCCTGCAGCCAATTCCTTAACACCTGACATAATGGGTTAGTATGAAGAGGGAAAGTTGGAATGAAAGGAGACAGGAGTTTTAACCAATTGTAATGTAAAATATCTCACTTTTGCAAATCTTACAAAAGCATATATTTGGGAACACAATGCTAGAGTCTCTCCCAGGGCATTAGAATTTTCTCCTGCACCTGGAGGTTCCTGAAATTTAAGTTTCTTTAGCTTGGCAGGTAATTTGTTGTGGATCTTGGATTTCAGTTCTCTTTATGAGGGAATGCCTCTCTTGACTGGCCACTTACTAGACTCCCTTGTCTACACATCTTTCCCTTGGTTCTCTAAGACAAAAACACTTTTTTCTGGGCATTGCAAGGGAAACTCCCTCTCTCTGCTCTTTTACTCTGCCAATGGACCTAAGTAGCTTCATCTACCACAGTATCTACATTTGGTACATTTGGTAAGTCTCCTGAAACAGTCTCTAACTTCTGTGGACTCTAGGGGACAGGAGATAGGTCCCATCTCTGAGTGGTTCCCCAGAAGCCCCTTATTTGATTTGAGGTAAAGGTGAAACACCACCTTTGCTACATGGTGTTGCCTACCTCACAACTCAGTACATAACAGTTCTTTTCAGGACTCTTCTACTTCTGCTTCTGTTGTAAATTGGTTAATGTTGGCCAATCTGGTATTATGATCTTAGTGTGTCTCTGTATACATGGCTTAGTCCCTGTTTGAGAGTAATTAGCATCTCTTCCTTTTATGTTCAGTTTGGAGAGGCTGGTCACCTGATGAAAAACTAAAGAGAACCGTTTTAATACGAATTGGTGTCTTGGGTATCTACTGAATTGCTTTTGGCCCTAAGTTTTCTCCTGGAAAATCCTGTCCTGAACTGGGCACAAGTTTTTGAGGGCTTATGTATTCTAGGTTCTTTCACTGTTACTGGGAAAGCAAAAATAAACGGATCCATTATGAACATTCAAATGTAATACGAAGAATAATATGGTTAATTTGCCATATATTAAGTGGTAGGTTTTGTTTTTTTTTAAGATTTTTAAATTTATTTTAGAGAGAGACCATGAGTAGGTGGAGAGGCAGAGGGAGCAGAGAAGAGATCCTCAAGGACACTCTCTGCTGAGCAGGGGAGGCTGATGCAGGGCTGGACCCCGGGATCATGACCTGAGCCTAAATCCAGAGTCGCTTAACCAACTGAGCCACCCAGGTGCCCCTTAAGCCATAGTTTCTAAACCCCACTGGAACCACCCAATATAAGAACAACTGTTCTCTTTAAAGTTATATGAGATTTTACAGAAGATTTGGCTTTACCATAGCAACTATGATTAAACTTATGGAATTAAATACATTATATAATACATTTACTCATAATTTTTCATTAAATTATTAGTGAATTCAAATGTGATATTGGAATGTTATAGCCAACTTTGAAGGACTTCATTTTTTCATTGAGTTTTGTAAATAGGGAAGATTTACCAGAGCAGGTAAATGGGGGATCAGTTTCTAATGTCCTTTATATGGGAATTTTATAGTTTGATTTGTATATTTGAAATGATGCTCTTTTATATCTCTAGTACATAAAATTTTTGTGTTAGGGTCTAAAATTGTGGGTTGTTTTTTGTATACTGCTAAAACCTTAGGTGATGAAAATAAAAGATTTCTCTGGATTTGTATGTGAAACCTAAGTGGCCCCATTCTGCCACCTTCTGGCTGACTTGATATCTTCTAGTGGTATGAACTAAGACTCATCTAACCGTTCCTGCCATGGTTGAAAACATATCATTTATTTTGGGCCCTGGGAGATTTCACATGGGGTCAGTTTAAGCTGTAACTAGTTCTAGTGCCCTAGGCTCACATTTATTTCTCAGTTCTAAAATGCCTCAGTTTATGGAATGTGATACCACATGATGATGTGAAGTGTTGTTGCCTTTAACAGTATGTAATTATAACTACTTTTGGCTTTTCCTCAATATCAATAGATATTACTTGAAATTAAGACATATCAAGTTTGTTAGATATTTATCACAGTTACAATAAGAAAATTATTTGGAGAGTGATATAGGAATAGAGTTTACTGAAATCAGTGCTAAGTTCTTGGAAACTAATGTTAGGTTCAATAGTCACTTAACAGAGTTTGAAATAAAAGGAGAAACCATGTGCATGTTAATGAAATCTTAGTACTTCCTTGGTTTTGTAACTCTTAAGTGTATTTTCATTTATTCAAGAAAGATGTTGGTAAAGGTTTAAAACTTGAAGATATATTTGAAATAAGTACGATATACTTTTTAGGTAGTAGGAAATAGAATATAGGATATTGCAATTTTGTGACCTTTTACAACATGCTTTACCTCTCTGTTCCTCTGGAAAATGAGATAATTATTCATCTCAAAGGTATGTTGTTATGAGAAGTATATGCATTATTTAGTTAATGCAAATGCTTACAACAGTGTCTGACATGTAATAAGTAAGCATTATCATCAATCTTACAACATTCAGAATATATTTCATATTCTTACATATATTTTTTATTAACATATAATGTATTATTTGCCCCAGGGGTACAGGTCTGTGAATGATCGGGCTTACACACTTCACAGCACTCACCATAACACATACTCTCCCTAATGCCCATAACCCAACCACCCTCTCCCTACCCCCCAACCCCCAGCAACCCTCAGTTTGTTTTGTGAGATTAAGAGTCTCTTATGATTTGTCTCCTTCTTGATCACATCTTGTTTCATCATATTCTTATATATTTTATAAGTAAATAGACTCCAGAATATCTTGGACAATGTTTTATGTTTTCTTACAGTTTTATATCCCATGTGAAATTAGAATAGAGAAAATGAAGATAGTGAAAATGCATAGCCTGCTAAAGTAGTATAGAAATATATGTGATATACTGGGGCATATCTTTGTGTGACTTATATTTGACTTGATAAATCTAAAATCGTCTCATAAGAGCTATGGTGTTGTCTTAAGAAATGACTCAGTTCAAAAATATTTGTAGAATTTGTACTTTGTGGTCACCATTGTTTTAGATTCTAGAGATAGAAAATTAGGGGAGAAGCTCACGAGAAGAGTTAGAAGTATAAGCTAATTATTGTACACTGTGGTCAGTAAAATGATATGGGTGTTAATGTATTTTAGGAGTTAGAACTGAGGAAATAACACTGAAATAAACTTTGGGTAACAAGTAGGAATTTGCCAGGAGAAACTCATCTTACCTAAGTGGAACTTTTATGCTTAATATTTTGACTACTGTTTTATCTGTACATTCCCACATTTTGTATTAGTAATATTATACTTTCTTTCATATCCAGAATGCTTTGTCACGCATCACCTGAAGAATGAGATTCTCAAGTGTTTGTATTTTAGTAGGGAAGTTCTGGCTTCCATTATGGTAATTCTGAGTAAAGGTAAACTGTATTTTTCTGGGTGGGCATTTGCAATGTTGTTATCTGAACCTGTAGCTCCCTACAATCACTTCCCCATTCTGTGGAGGTAGACCTATCACACTGGCCGTCCTGAGGCCAGAGTTTGCCCTTATCTATATCGATGAAGACTCTCATTTGAGTGAAAGGAATGATTCCATTTATGTAGTGGTAGTGGGAGTTGAAGGGATAAGTTTTATATTCTTCACTTCTGTATCAAGGATTTAGAAAGTCCCTCCATGGAGATTTAGATGTTGGACTGCCTGGCCATTATCTTGGCTAGTGAGTCAATAGCGAGTCAATGGAAGATTCTCATCAACATAAAGGACTAGGGGTAGAGGGAGAGAGCCCCTACATCAACTATGATTAGAAGCTTCATATTTTCAATTTCACACATTTAGTATTCTGAAAATAGAATGCCACTTTCCCCATCCCAATCACCTTATTACATTTAACTCTTGTATCAGTTTTCTCTTGATGCCATGACAAATTACCATAAATTTAGTGGTTTAAAACAACATCCATTTATTATCTCATAATTTTTTAAGCCATGTTTCTGTTAGGCTCTTATCTGGAGTTTCTGGGGAAGATTCTGCTTCCAGGGTCATTAATATTTTTAGCAGAATTCATTTTCTTGTGGTTACACAACAGAGGTCTCTGTTTCCTTGATGGCTGTCATTTGGGGGCTATTCATAGCTCCTAGAGGCCTTTCGCTGGTCTTTGCACATGGACTCTAATATCTCAGAGCCAGTAATGCCGTGTTGAATCCTTTTCATGCTTAGAATCTGACAGTTTCTTGTCCTGGCTCTCTCCTGCTTCAACTAGAGAGACTCTGCTCTTAAGAGCTAATATGATTAGATCAGTCCCACCTAAATAATCCTTAAGAACCTATTTTAAGGTCATTAATTAGTAACCTTAATTATATCTGCAAACTCTTTTTAGCCATGTATTACAGCATATTTACAGGATCCATTGTTTCACTTTCAAGTATGGTTTTGAACCAAAATGGAAGATTGTGTGTACAAAGGCAGTAGAGTTAAAAAAAAAAAGGGGGGGGGTCATGTTGTACTCAAGAAATGGTAGTTATGTTAGCATTGTTATTGTTTGAGATATAAATTGGTAAAATGGAGCTAAATGGAGACCTGCTTGAGGTTGGCAAAGGTCCTTGATTACTGTGCTAAGGGTTTAGATTTTTGTAGGCCATGGGAAGTCACTTGAGTTTGTTTTTCTTTGGGATGACATAGGATTGTGTTTTAGTAATATGACAAATATGAGAGAAATAAGACATTGGGAGCTTAGAGAAAAGAGTATCTTTTCTCCAAACCTCTGGTATGTATATCACAGTTTCATAGTCACCACCAAGAGAGAGATTTATTTACCATTTTAAGTAAATTCAAGCCATTCTTTTTTCCCCCTGAGTAACCAGAAGTATAAAACACTTGAAAAGGTAATTTTAAAATAAAGTTTAGAATGCAGTAATGTGTTCTAGACTCCACTGCAACTATTTTTGAAACTTCCAATTTGATGTCTGTTTGACAAAACCTTTCTCATACTTTCAACCTGTTCTTTACCCTTCCCCCATCTTAGTAATTGGCATGACTATTTACCCAGATGCTCAAGGAAAAACATTGGTTATTTTTATAACTTTCTTTTATTCATTCTCTAGGTTCAGTGTCACCAGATTTCCCTGTTTCTCTAAAATATATAAATGAAATTTGTCCATTTTTCTCTCTCACCACAATCTCAGTGTAAGTGACCACATCTCTTGCCTGGACTTTGTAATAGTCTCAATTGTTTTCCCTGCTTCCATTCTTACTCTGAGCTTAACACAGACCATCATCTCCCAATCCATTCTCTGCCTAGTAGTCCTGTTATTTCTGTCCATTCTTCTGTCAGGGTCTTTCATTCACTTATTCTTCTTCCTGGGTTACTCTTTTTCCATTAGCCTTTGATTTGCTCCTTTTCTCTATACTTCAGGTCTTGACAACTCAAAGTAAAGTCATGTTTCTTAGACATCTTTGATGACCCAATATAAAATAATCATCTCCCTGCAAGTTACACTCTGTCATATCTTCTCTTATTTCCTTCTTCACATTTCTTAATCTGAAAAGGGGATAACTGGGAAGGGTAGAGCACGTCATATTTATTCTTACCTATAGCCTTCATTTATATAGATTGATCTTCTTGCATTGCTGTTTTCACTTTTTCTGGTCTACGTAAATCCTGCTTTTCCTCCAGGACCCTTCTCAAGTTTTACATATTCCATTCCATTTTCCTCAGTACCTAGTATACACTGAACCCTTCTTTCTATTCTTTATGGTTTTTTTGGTGGTTTAACGTCCCATTAGCCTTTAAAGTCCCTTAAGTAGAAAATACTAATAGGGATGTTAGAGTTCTAAATGGTCAGTCTTTATCTTTATATTTGCTGTGGGGTCTTTCATATAGAACAAGTAGCTGGAGTTCCTTGATATGGGAGTTCTTTGACATGTTTGTTTGGGATAGTATATCAGTAAGGTTACTTTGTTAAAAAAAATTATTATCTCAAGCCATAAAAGATTAACTATACAGAAAAATTTGCATCCATTCTACAGCTGTATATTTAGTTATATGTGATATAAATCTTCAATTATTACCTATAGCAAATACTACTAGCTTTTACTTGACTTTTAAATTTCTTGAGTAGTTACTCTTACATAATTATTTTATATTCTCTATAATTCAACACTTGGACATTATGGATACCCAGTACATATTTATGGGTGGTTGTATTTTCTCTGTTTCTTTGTTGATTAGGAAAAAAGAATTCAGATCCATTGGCATGTGTTCATAAGTTCTCTGGAATGTAAATTACTTAAGCTAACTAAATGAGTGTGTTATATCAATATCAAAAATATTTTCTGAGAAGTTAGTAAAACTAACTCACTTTTTGAAATATCTGCCATTTTCTCAGGGAATAAAATATTCATTAGTAGAACTTTATTGTTTCAAGACGTAACCATTGTGTCCTAGTTGAGTGAATGTAGGGAAACGGAAAAAAATCCACTGTGTATATTACCCAAGATACATTATAAAATGTGTACTTTTGCACATCAGGTGAAGATAAATAAGGGAGGAAAAGCAAAGAGTAGCATAAGCTGGCTAAGTTGAAAAATTAGAAAATAGTGATTCATCAAAAAAAAATCTGAAAAACAGGTGCATCAGAGGTTTAAACATATCATTAGGAAGCAAAACAGGTGCATCAGAGGTTTAAACATATCATTAGGAAGCATGATAATTTCCCCGTGTCTCTTAAAAATACCTGAAAAACATTGAGTTAGGTATTCTAAAGCCTTTATTTGTTGGAAAAATAAAAACTGATAACAAAAATGTTGTATTGTGGAACTCCTCAGGAGGTATACTCAACTGTATCAGTATTTTAAAAAATCTGCCCTTCCAGAAAAGAATGAAGGTAATTTACCTGCTAGTATTACTAATAGTTGCATTTAACTAGGTAAACAGTGTGATTCAGAACAATTAATCATTTGCCATAACTGTTTATTCATGATTCATTACTGAACTAGTTTACTGTCACTGACTACAATTTAATGAGAATTTTGTGTTTTTTTTTTATATTTGATAGCTGCACACAGTAAATTTAGTTCTTATTCCCTGTTGAACTCTGACTTTTGAAAAGTTATTTTAATAATACACTGAATTATCTATATTAACTTTATTTTCCTGTTTGGGGATTTACAGGTTTGTTTTGATAATACTTCAGTGAGTACATTTTATGCTTTGAAGTAAATTTATTATTTCCTATTCTTACATCATAAAATTATATTAAAGATGAATATATGTTCAATGAGAAATTTTTATTTAAAGAAAACTGATTTGCAAATTTTTTCATTATGTTAAAAAAAAAGAAAGGAATTAAAAAGTAGGATTTTGCCCAGGACTCTTCAGTTTCTGATCTATTTTTCATTAAGATCATGTCTGTCATGTGGGTACCCCGTCTGCTAAAAAATGCAATTTTAAACAGGGTGTTTTGACATACAGTATGGGACCAGAGAACTGACACTTTTCATATTTTTAGATAAATATTGACTTGATGTCAAATAAATGTCTATTTCTCTTTTGATGTGGAATAATAAGGTACTATCTTTGTATCTTAAATCAATTTGTCTTATTCCTTAGTAAGCAAGATTATAAACTTTTTAGGTTGTTATACTTTGAGATTTTTTACTATGTGATAATTTAGGCATTATGGAGAGTGTAAGGATGAAAAAAATAGAGTATGATTATGAAAATTTATATATTTGAAAATATATTATTTTACCAAGTGTGAAACCATTAATTCCATATTAATGATGGCACCATCTTTGTTATTAGTAATAATTGTGCAGGAAGAGGGAAGGGTAATCACTGTGAAATATGCCCAAAGCATTGTTCAATAATGGTCTACTCTCTGAGGGAAAAGATATTACTAGATCCTTATCTCAGTTTGGGGAAGGCATCCCTCCTAGTCCAGCCCCCTGTTGGCTTCCTTTCTCAAGAGGGAGAAAAGCTACATCATGGAGAAACACCTGTAAAGGTCACAGTCCAAACAAGAAACTGAGATTTAATTCTAAAATTATGGAATGCTTTTCCTCCCCCCATACTTTACCTCATACCAAAACGAAAGAAAACACCAATTATGCAAATGTGTATGTGTGTGTGTGTGTGTGTATAACAGATATATAACAGGAATCCAGTATAATAACGGTGAAATAGAGCCGAAAGAGGTATGGACTCTGACAGAGAAGTACTGAGGGAAGCCCAGAGCCAATAATGGACTCAAAACAAAGATAATGGAGGAACTTGAAGTTTCTGCCACCTATTACAAATATCAAACACAGCTCACCTCCTGGCCATATTAACAGATCCACATAGTAAATGCTTATTTACCTCTGGACCTATTTCCCAATGCCAAGTAGTGAACTTTCAGCAAAAAGTTAGAGGACATCCCTAAAGACAAGAAAAGACAGTGTGAATGACAAAACACCAGGAACAGACTCAGTTGTTGGAATTATCAGATAGAGAATTAGAAATAACTGATTAAGACATAAGAATTGTAATGGAAATAGTAGACAATATGCAAGAAAACATGAATATTGTAAACAGAGAAACTCTTAAGGAAGTATCAAAAGCAAGCGCTAGAGGTTAAAAAAAAAACACTAACAAATAAATCTCTTTGATGAGTTCATCAACAGAGTGGACACAGCTGAGGAAAGAAATCAGCGAGGTTGAAGATAGATCAATGGGAAATACCTAAACTGACATGCAAAGAGAAAAAAGAATTGGGGAAAAAAACCCAGAACTGAACATCAATAACCATGAGACTGTTTTTTAAAGTGTAACATGCTTAATTGGGATACCAGAAGGAGAAGGAAAAGAAAAGAATTATTTGTGAAAGGAATAATGGCAGAAAATGGTACAAAATTAATGACAGACACCAAAACACAGGCCCAAGAAGCTTAGAAAATACCAAGCAAAATAAATATCAAAATAACTACACCTAGGCACATCATACTCAAACTGCAGAAAACCAAAAACTATGAGAATCTTGAAAAAGGCCTTAGGAGGATGGTAAAAACCTTACCGGTTAGAGGAATTATGACAGCCTTCTCATCACCCACCAAATGAGAAGAGTATGGAGTAAAGTATTTTAATAGTTGAAAGAAAAAAGCCATTAACCGATAATTCTGTATCCATTGAAATTATTCTTAAAAAGTGAAAGAGAGGGGGGAGGAGTCAAGATGGTGGAGAAGTAGCAGGCTGACACTACTTCAGGTAGCAGGAGATCAGCTAGATAGCTTATCTAAAGATTGCAAACACCTACAAAGCCAACG
>NW_019154093.1:50760881-50933625 GCF_002288905.1 Enhydra lutris kenyoni
GAAGATAGACCGCGGGGGGAGGGGCCAGCTCCTGGCAAGCGGCGGAGAAACGGAGCACAAAATCAGGACTTTTAAAAGTGCTCCGCTGAGGGACATCGCTCCAGAGGCTAAACTGGGGTGAAGCCCACGCGGGGTCAGCATGGCCTCAGGTCCCGCAGGGTCACAGAAGGATCAGGGTGTCTGAGTGTCACAGAGCTTGCAGGTATTAGAACGGGGAAGCCGGCTACAGAGACAGAGCCAAAGAGTGAGCTCACAGCTCGGGGTTACCTTGAACCGGTCACAGGCTTGGTGAGCTCGGAGTGTGACTGGAGGCCAGGGAGATGGGAGTAAATGGGTGCTGTTCTCTGAGAGCGCACTGAGGAGTGGGGCCCCGAGTTCTCGGCTCCTCCGGGCCGGAGACCGGGAGGCCGCCATCTTCATTCCCGTCCTCTGGAACTCTACAGAAAGTGCTCAGGGAACAAAAGCTCCCAAAAGCAAACCAGAGCGGATTACTCAGCCCGGCCCCTGGTAAGGGCGTTGAAATTCTGCCTGAGGCAAAGACACTTGAGAATCACTACAACAGGCCCCTTCCCCAGAAGATCAACAAGAAATCCAGCCAGGACCAAGATCACCTACCAAGGAGTGCAGTTTCAATACCAAGGAGAGCAGCGGAATTCCAGAGGAGGAGAAAGCAAAGCACGGAACTCATGGCTTTCTCCCTATGATTCTTTAGTCTTGCAGTTAATTTAATTTTTTTTTTCTTTTTCAATTTTCTTTCCCACTTCTTCTGCTAAATTTTTTTTAACTTTTTCCCTTTTTTTTTTTACTTTTTTAACTACTTTATCTAATATATATATAGTTTTTGATATTTTTTCTTTATTCATTTTCTCTTTTTAATTGTTTCTTTTTTTTTTTTTTCTTTCTAAACCTCTTTTTATCCCCTTTCTCCCCCCTCACGATTTGGGATCTCTTCTAACTTGGTTAAAGCATATTTTCCTGGGGTCTTTGCCACCCTTTTAGTATTTTACTTGCTCCTTCATATACTCTTATCTGGACAAAATGAAAGGCGGAAAAATTCACCACAAAAAAAAGAACAAGAGGCATTACCAAAGGCTAGGGACCTAATCAATACAGACATTGGTAATATGACAGATCTAGAGTTCAGAATGACGATTCTCAAGGTTCTAGCCGGGCTCAAAAAAGGCATGGAAGATATTAGAGAAACCCTCTCGGGAGATATAAAAGCCCTTTCTGGAGAAATAAAAGAACTAAAATCTAACCAAGTAGAAATCAAAAAAGCTATTAATGAGGTGCAATCAAAAATGGAGGCTCTCACTGCTAGCATAAATGAGGCAGAAGAAAGAATTAGCGATATAGAAGACCAAATGACAGAGAATAAAGAAGCTGAGCAAAAGAGGGACAAACAGCTACTGGACCACGAGGGCAAAATTTGAGAGATGAGTGACACCATAAGACAAAACAACATTAGAATAATTGGGATTCCAGAAGAAGAAGAAAGAGGGGAGCAGAAGGTGTATTGGAGAGAATTATTGGAGAGAATTTCCTCAATATGCCAAAGGGAACAAGCATCAAAATCCAGGAGGTGCAGAGAACCCCCCTCAAAATCAATAAGAATAGGTCAACACCCCGTCACCTAATAGTAAAATTTACAAGTCTTAGTGACAAAGAGAAAATCCTGAAAGCAGCCTGGGAAAATAAGTCTGTAACATACAATGGTAAAAATATTAGATCGGCAGCAGACTTATCCACAGAGACCTGGCAGGCCAGAAAGAGCTGGCATGATATATTCAGAGCACTAAATGAGAAAAACATGCAGCCAAGAATACTATATCCAGCTAGGCTATCATTGAAAATAGAAGGAGAGATTAAAAGCTTCCAGGACAAACAAAAACTGAAAGAATTTGCAAATACCAAACCAGCTCTACAGGAAATATTGAAAGGGGTCCTCTAAGCAAAGAGAGGGCCTAAAAGTAGTAGATCAGAAAGGAACAGAGACAATATACAGTAACAGTCACCTTACAGGCAATACAACGGCACTAAATTCATATCTCTCAATAGTTACCCTGAATGTTAATGAGCTAAATGCCCCAATCAAAAGACACAGGGTATCAGAATGGATAAAAAAAAACAAAACCCATCTATATGTTGCCTACAAGAAACTCATTTTAAACCCGAAGACACCTCCAGATTTAAAGTGAGGGGGTGGAAAAAAATTTACCATGCTAATGGACATCAGAAGAAAGCAGGAGTGGCAATCATTAGATCAATTAGATTTTAAGCCAAAGACTATAATAAGAGATGAGGAAGGACACTATATCATACTCAAAGGATCTGTCCAACAAGAAGATCTAACAATTTTAAATATCTATGCCCCTAACATGGGAGCAGCCAACTATATTAACCAATTAATAACAAAATCAAAGAAACACATTGACAGTAATACAATAATCGTACGGGACTTTAACACTCCCCTCACTGAAATGGACAGATCATCCAAGCAAAAGATCAACAAGGAAATAAAGGCCTTAAATGTCACACTGGACCAGATGGACATCACAGATATATTCAGAATATTTCATCCCAAAGCAACAGAATACACATTCTTCTCTAGTGCACATGGAACGTTCTCCAGAATAGATCACATCCTCGGTCCTAAATCAGGTCTCAACCAGTATCAAAAGATTGGGATCATTCCCTGCATATTTTCAGACCACAACGCTCTGAAGCTAGAACTCAATCACAAGAGGAAATTTGGAAAGAACCCAAATACATGGAGACTAAACAGCATCCTTCTAAAGAATGAATGGGTCAACTAGGAAATTAAAGAAGAATTGAAAAAATTCATGGAAACAAATGATAATGAAAACACAACGGTTCAAAATCTGTGGGACACAACAAAGGCAGTCCTGAGAGGAAAATATATAGCAGTACAAGCCTTTCTCAAGAAACAAGAAAGGTCTCAGGTATACAACCTAACCCTACACCTAAAGGAGCTGGAGAAAGAACAAGAAAGAAACCCTAAACCCAGCAGGAGAAGAGAAATCATAAAGATCAGAGCAGAAATCAATGAAATAGAAACCAAAAAAACAATAGAACAAATCAACGAAACTAGGAGCTGGTTCTTTGAAAGAATTAATAAAATTGGTAAACCTCTGGCCAGACTTATCAAAAAGAAAAGAGAAAGGACCCAAATAAATAAAATCATGAATGAAAGAGGAGAGATCATAACTAACACCAAAGAAATTCAGACAGTTATAAGAACATACTATGAGCAACTCTACACCAACAAATTTGACAATCTGGAAGAAATGGATGCATTCCTAGAGACATATAAATTACCATAACTGAACCAGGAAGAAATAGAAAACCTGAACAGACCCATAACCAGTAAGGAGATTGAAACAGTCATCAAAAATCTCCAAACAAACAAAAGCCCAGGGCCAGCCGGCTTCCCGGGGGAATTCTACCAAACATTTAAAGAAGAACTAATTCCTATTCTCCTGAAACTGTTCCAAAAAATAGAAATGGAAGGAAAACTTCTGAGCTCATTTTATGAGGCCAGCATCACCTTGACCCCAAAACCAGACAAGGATCCCATCAAAAAAGGGAACTACAGACCAATATTGTTGATGAACACAGATGCAAAAATTCTCACCAAAATACTAACCAATAGGATTCAACAGTACATTAAAAGGATTATTCACCATGACCAACTGGGATTTATTCCAGGGCTGCAAGGTCAGTTCAACAACCACAAATCAATCAATGTGATACAACACATTAATAAAAGAAAGAACAAGAACCATATGATACTCTCCATAGATGCTGAAAAAGCATTTGAGAAAGTAGAGCATCCCTTCCTGATCAAAATTCTTCAAAGTGTAGGGATAGAGGGCACATACCTCAATATTATCAAAGCCATCTATGAAAAACCCACCGCAAATATCATTCTCAATGGAGAAAAACTGAAAGCTTTTCCGCTAAGGTCAGGAACATGGCAGGGATGTCCGTTATCACCACTGCTATTCAACATAGTACTAGAAGTCCTAGCCTCAGCAATCAGACAACAAAAGGAAATTAAAGGCATCCAAATCGGCAAAGAAGAAGTCAAAGTATCACTCTTCGCAGATGATATGATACTCTATGTGGAAAACCCAAAAGACTCCACTCCAAAACTGCTAGAACTTGTACAGGAATTCAGTAAAGTGTCAGGATATAAAATCAATGCCCAGAAATCAGTTGCATTTCTCTACACCAACAACAAGACAGAAGAAAGAGACATTAAGGAGTCCATCCCATTTACAATTGCACCCAAAACTATAAGATACCTAGGAATAAACCTAACCAAAGAGGCAAAGAATCTATACTCAGAAAACTATAAAGTACTCATGAAAGAAATTGAGGAAGACACAAAGAAATGGAAAAATGCTCCATGCTCCTGGATTGGAAGAATAAATATTGTGAAAATGTCTATGCTACCTAAAGCAATCTACACATTTAATGCAATTCTTATCAAAGTACCATCCATTTTTTTCAAAGAAATGGAACAAATAATCCTAAAATTTATATGGAACCAGAAAAGACCTCGAATAGCCAGAGGCATATTTGAAAAAGAAAGCCAAAGTTGGTGGCATCACAATTCCGGACTTCAAGCTCTATTACAAAGCTGTCATCATCAAGACAGCATGGTACTGGCACAAAAACAGACACATAGATCAATGGAACAGAATAGAGAGCCCAGAATTAGACCCTCAACTCTATGGTCAACTAATCTTCGACAAAGCAGGAAAGAATGTCCAATGGAGAAAAGACAGCCTCTTCAATAAATGGTGTTGGGAAAATTGGACAGCCACATGCAGAAAAATGAAATTGGACCATTTCCTTACACCACACACGAAAATAGACTCAAAATGGATGAAGGACCTCAATGTGAGACAGGAATCCATCCAAACTCTTGAGGAGAACACCGACAGCAACCTCTTCGACCTCAGCCACAGCAACATCTTCCTAGGAACATCGCCAAAGGCAAGGGAAGCAAGGGCAAAAATGAACTATTGGGATTTTATCAAGATCAAAAGCTTTTGCACAGCAAAGGAAACAGTTAACAAAACCAAAAGACAACTGACAGAATGGGAGAAGATATTTGCAAATGACATATCAGTTAAAGGGCTAGTATCCAAAATCTATAAAGAACTTATCAAGCTCAACACCCAAAGAACAAATAATCCAATCAAGAAATGGGCAGAAGACATGAACAGACATTTCTGCAAAGAAGACATCCAGATGGCCAACAGACACATGAAAAAGTGCTCCACATCACTCGGCATCAGGGAAATACAAATCAAAACCACAATGAGATATCACCTCACACCAGTCAGAATGGCTAAAATTAACAAGTCAGGAAATGACAGATGCTGGCGAGGATGCGGAGAAAGGGGAACCCTCCTACACTGTTGGTGGGAATGCAAGCTGGTGCAACCACTCTGGAAAACAACATGGAGGTTCCTCAAAATGTTGAAAATAGAACTACCCTATGACCCAGCAATTGCACTACTGGGTATTAACCCTAAAGATACAAACGTAGTGATCTGAAGGTGCACGTGCATCCGAATGTTTATAGCAGCAATGTCTACAATAGCCAAACTATGGAAAGAACCTAGATGTCCATCAACAGATGAATGGATAAAGAAAAGATGTGGTATATATATATATACACAATGGAATGCTATGCAGCCATCAAAAGAAATGAAATCTTGCCATTTGCGACGATGTGGATGGAAGTAGAGGGTATCATGCTTAGCGAAATAAGTCAATCGGAGAAAGACAACTATCATATGATCTCCCTGATATGAGGAAGTGGAGATGCAACATGGGGGGTTAAGGGGGTAGGAGAAGAATAAATGAAACAAGATGGGATTGGGAGGGAGACAAACCATAAATGACTCTTAATCTCACAAAACAAACTGACGGTTGCTGGGGGGAGGGGGGTTGGGAGAAGGGGGGTGGGGTTATGGACATTGGGGAGGGTATGTGCTATGGTGAGTGCTGTGAAGTGTGTAAACCTGGCGATTCACAGACCTGTACCCCTGGGGATAAAAATATATTATATGTTTATAAAAAATAATAAAAAAATAAATTTAAAAAAAAGTGAAAGAGAAAGTCTAAGGGTATTTATTGTCAGCAGACTTGTCTTATAAGAAAGACAAAAAGAAGTACTTCAGGGAGAAGGAAAATTATATAGGTTAGAAATTTGGATGTATATAAAGAAAGGAAAAGCATAAGAAAAAAGGAAGATAAAATATTTTTATTATTCATTGATCTAAAACATAACTAAGGTAATAGTAACAAGGTACTGGGTGATTATGGAATATGGATAAATGAGATGAAGGACAGCAGTGTCTATAAGGTTTAGGAGAAAGGGTTTGGGAATGCTCAATTATAAGTTACCCACACTACAAGAGCAGTATACTGCTATTTAAGGGTGGACTGAGATTAGTTAAAAATGTATATTTCAGGGCATCTGACTGGCTCAGTGAGTAGAACATGCAACTCTTGATCTCAGGGTTGTAAGTTCAAGCCCCACATTGGGTGTAGAGCTTTCTTTAAAAAATGTATACTGCAAACATTGGAATAACCCCTAAAATTTTCTGAAAAGAATAATTCATCGTTAAGAGAGTAGATTAAATGTAATAATATAAAATGTTCATTAAAATCAGAAGAGACAGAAAAGTAGGGTGAAAACATATGCAATGGGTAGAAAACAGTTATAAATATGGTAGATATTAATATACTTATGATAATAGTCACTTTAAATGTGAATGGTTTAAATGCACTAATTAAAAGACAGATTTTGTCAGAGTGGGTAAAAAAATAAGACCCTTATATAAAAAGAAAGACCCAGCTATGTGTTATCTACAAGAAACTCACTTTAAATATAAAAAATTAGATTAAAAAAATAAAGGGATGGAGAAAGATATACCATGCTATCACTAACTAAAAGAAAGCTGGAGTAACTATATTTCAGACAAAGTAGATTTCAGAACAAGGAAAATTATGAAGGATAAAAACAACATTACGTAATGATTTGGTGGTAGATTTTGCAAGAATACTTAACAATCCTAAATATTGCACTTAACAAGAGTATCAAAATATCTGAAGCAAAACCTGATAGAATTGAAAAGAGATATAGAAAAAGCCACTATAACTGGAGACGTAACACCCCTCTTAAGCAGAAAATCAGTACGTTTGTAGATAATTGAACTACACTATCAGTCAACTGATCTAATTAACGTTTATAGATGATTCCATTCAATCACATCAGAATATACATTCTTCTCCAGCTTGTGTTGAGCATTCACCAAAAGAGATCACATTCTGGGCCATAAACCCCACCTTATCATGTTTGAAGAAATAGTACTCATGCAAAGTATATTCTCAAATCACAGTGGAATTAAACTAGAAACTGATAACAAATTAAGCTGGAAAAATCCCAATTATAGAAATTAATTGAAGAATGTACTTTTAAATAACACATGGGTCAAAGAAGAAGTCTCGAGAAATTTTAAAATAATTTAAATGAAAATGAAAATACAATTTATCACAATTTGGGGGATTTATCAAAAACAGTGCTTAGCAGTCAATTTATAACCTTAAATACGTATACAGGAAAAGATGAAATATCTAAAATCAGTAACATGAGTTTCTACCTTAGGAAAATGGAAAAAGAAAAATAATTTAAGCCCAATGCAAGCTGAAGGAAGAAATAATACAGAGCAGAAATTGAATACAAGAAAACAATGAGAAAAATTGTTTTTAAAAGTTTGGTATAGGGAAAAATCAATAAAATTGATAAATATCTAGTGAGCCTAATTAAAAAAACAAAAAACAAAAAAACATGAAGAGCCCAAATTACCAATATCAGAAGTGAAAGCTGGATGATCAGTATAGCCCCTAGGGGCATTAAAAGGTAATAAAAGAATACTATGAAAAATTCTAGGCCCACAAAGTGATAGCTCTGATGAAATGGGCCAGTTTCTTGAAGGACATAGATTATCAAAACTGATAACAGGAGAAATAGGTAATCTGAATAGGTCTATATCTATTAAAACTGAATCAATAATTTGAAAATTAATAATTAAGAAATAATTTCTGAAAAGCATCAGGATCAGATGGATTCACTAGTGAATTCTACCAGATAAAACTCAATTATAAGATAACAAACATGGTTGCCTGGGTGGCTCAGTTTGTTAAGCATCTGACTCTTGATTTCAGCTTAGATCGTGATCTCAGGGTTGTGAGATCAAGCCCCGCATCAGGCTCCATGCTGGGCATGGAGCCTGCTTAAGATTCTGTCTCCCTCTGTCTTTTCTCCCTGCCACTTGCACTCTCTTTCCCTTAAAAAAGGGGGGGAAAAATCCAATTAAGAAGTGGGCAAAAGATCTGGACAGACATCTCACTAACAATAATGATGGTAAATAAGCATGTAAGAAGATGCTCAACGTCATTGTCACTAGGGAATTGTAAATTAAAATAACAGTAGGATACTACTATACATATTTTAGATTAACTAAAGTGAAGACATAAACAAGTTGCCAATTTCTTATAAGAACAGCAGGAACTCCTTTCATTGGTGATGGTGATAAAAAATGGTACAGCCACTTTGGAAGACATTTAGGCAGTTTCCTGCAAAGCTAAGCATAGCCTTACCATACATGTCAACAATCACACTGCTAGGAATTTAATTTACTATACTGATTTTAAAACTATGTCCACACAAAAACCTGCACATGAAAATTTACAGCTTCTATTCGTAATTGCCAAAAACTGGAAGCAACCATGGTCCTTCAGTAGGTGAATTGATAAACAGACTGTGGTATATCCATATGATAGGTTATTATTCAGTGATAAAAAGAAATAAGACATAAAGCCACAGAAAGACATGCATGAATTTTAAATTCATATTGCTAAGTGGTAGAAGCAGTCTGAAAAGTCTGCATGGGATGTGACTCCAATTTTGACACCATGGAAAAGGCAAAACTCTAGTAACAGTAAAAAGTTCAGTAGGTGCCAAAGATTGGGGAACCACAGGATATTTACAAAGGTGGTAAAATTTCTGTATGATAATGTAATTGTGGTTACATGACATTATGCATTTGTCCAAATCCATAGTGCCTTCATACAGAGTAAATCTGAATGTATGTAATTTTTTCATATATATAATTTTTAAAAACATCATTTAGAAAATTGAGGGATCCCAGAATGAAATTCAGACTGTGACAAAACAATCTAATTGTATTGCAAACTCATGAAACAACCTTACTGAAGATGAGTCAAAAGGTGCTGACCTGAGTAAATTTGGAAAAAAGTGAAATCTGTAAGAGTAGAGGCAAAAGAAACTCCATAGTAGTGTACGCTAGTTGATAAAGTTGTTTCCCATGGGGTTAAAGTTATTGACTATACCAGGTTAACAATTCTGATACTGCCACATGTGTATACTGAAATTGAACAAGTGAGTAAATGAATGGTGGATGGTGGAAGCCAGGTTTCTCACTGTTGGAGTGGGAGTTTTTAAGTAAGTAAGGAGGGGAGTAAAATGAATCTTGCAGTCATGGATTAGAGTTGGAGATACTAGGAAGAACTCATCTATACTTCATTATAGACACAACTGATTACATGTAGAAATACAGATATGGGTGTAAAACATTTGTATACACATATATTTCTTGGCTCCATCAGCTGAGAAGGCCTAGAGACAACAACACTCTAGTAGCAACATGCTCACCTAGTTCTCAGATCTTTGTTTCTAATACCATTCTCCAGTAAAAGGAACTAGGGCTCCTTGGAGAAATGGCTGATTCTAGAACTGGGGCAGGAAGTATACAAAATAAGCATGGGCCATGTTGTAGTGTTAGAAAGTAAATGTTCAAACATATATGCATGCATGCATGTGCTCATGCAAACGTGAGATTGTATCTCAGTGGAACATAGGAGGCAATTGAAAGAGTTTCCAATGGTCAAAGCTTGAATGATTTAAGAAAAAATTTAATAACATATTATTGGATTATAGCTCAAAATATAAAGTAAATATCCATGTGTCCATACTGAATGTAAATAAATGATTAAATGAATAAATCAGGGAGAAGAGACACATTGCTCAGGCAGAGGAATTCCACTCTGTCTTCAAGGAATTAGAGTATAATTCCCCTTTCTTTAAGTGTGCACTGGGCATAGTGACTTCATTCCAACAAGTACAGTATGGATGAGGGGGAAGGGAGTAACTACAGTGGAGGCACTTGAAAAACACTACCTAAACCAGGTAACAAGAATACCATTCACAGTGATAAGTCATGTTGATAGTATATATCCTTGATATGTGATACAAATGGCACTTTACTTCTGGTTCCTCAGTAGCCCATAACCCCAGCTAATCATGAAAAATAAACAAAACCCAAAAATACTAACTGAGGAACACTTTACTACATACTTGACCAATACTCCTCAAAATTGTCAAGGTCATCAAAACAAGGAAAATCTGAGAAGTCTAAGGAAACATGAGTCATGACAGCCAAGAGGAGCAAAAGGAGACATGAATACTAAATGCAGTGTAGTATTCTAGATGGGGTTCTGGAACAGGAAAAGGACATTAGATTAAAGCTAAGGAAATCTGAATAAACTATGGCCTTTGGTTAACAATAATGTATCAAAATTGACTCATTAATTGTACAAATTTGCCATACTAATGTGAGATGTTAATAATAGCTGAAACTTGTGTGTTGGGTATATGGCAACCCTATGGTATCTTTGTAGTTTTTCCATAAATCTAAAAACTGTTCTAAAATTAAAGTTTATTTTGCCAAAAAGTTCCATTTTATATAGGTCTTAAAATGCAAATTATGTATCTTGTCAGGAAGTATCAAGTTGCCAAGGATTTGGAATGGAAAGAAGGAAAGCTTATGAAGAGGCATGAGAAAAGTTCATTATCTTGATTTATGGTCTCACAGTTGTATTTATATGTCAAAATGCCAAATTCCACACTTTGGATATTTGCAGTTTATTGTATGTCAGTTATAGTCATGAAAACTTTTTTTAACAAATAGGGAACAAACAGAAAAATTTAAAAAAATAGACCTAGAGCCAATAATATCAATAATTACAGTAAATATAAATGATTTAAACAAGACTCAGCTACATGTTGTAACAAGAAGTCAACTTTAAATATACTGATATAATATTTAAAAGCAAAAGAATGGGGAAAGATAAATCCATCTTGATACTCTTGTTCAACATTATTACTGAAAGTCCTAGAAATAGAACAAACTATATCTGTTCAAAGATGACATGCTTGTCTATATAGAAAATCCTAAGAAATCTACAAAAAGAAAAAGGCTCCTAAAACTAATAAGTGTGCTTAGCAAGGTTGCAATATACAAGGTTAAAATATAAAAATAAGTCATGTTTCTGTATACTAACAATGAACAACTGCAAACATTTTTAAAGTACCATTTACAATCACAATCACAATAACTCCAATTTAAAAAGTAGTATGTAGGTATAACTCTTAACAAAATATTTGCAGGATCTTTATTCTCAAGATTATAAAACACTGATGAAAGAAATCAAAGACCCAAGTAAATGAAGAGGTAACTCTATGATCATAGATTGAAAGCCTCAGTATATTGAGATGTCATTTCTCTCAATAAACACAATCTTAATAAAGTCCCAGCAAGGGAGCGCCTGGGTGGCTCAATCATTAAGTGTCTGCCTTCGGCTCAGATCATGATCCCACAGTCCTAGGATGGACCTCCGCATCCTGCTCCCTGCTCAGCGAGAAGCCTGCTTCTTCCTCTTCCCCTCCCCCTGCTTGTGTACCCTCTCTTGCTGTCTCTCTCCATCAAATAAATAAATAAAATCTTTAAAAATAAAAATAAATAAAAAATGAAAAAATAAAGTCCCAGCAAGATTATTTTTGTAGACACAGACAATCTTAAAATATATATGGAAAGGTTAAGGAACTCTGATAAGCAAAACAATTAAGAAGAAAAAAATGTTGGAACATTTACACTATCAGATTTAAGATTTACTAGAAAACTATAATAACCAACACACTACGGTGTAGATGAAAGAATTGACACATACACAAATCGGTGGAACATGATAAAGTCCAGAATAGACCCAGACAAATATTGTTAATTGATTTTTGACAAAGGTGCAAAGGCAATTCAGTTGTTAATGGATATATAAATTGTGGTAAATCCATACAGTGGAATACTATTTGGCAATAAAAAAAAAATGAGTGAACTATTGAAACACAACATGGATGAGCCTCAGGTGTTAACACTGTGCCAAATGAAATAAGCCAGTCTTAAAAGTTTGAATCCATTCATAAAAGATATGAACCCATTTAAGTCATTTTTTGAAAGGCAAAACCATTACCCGAAAACCTTTATTTGAAGAGCAGGGGTCATGGTCATACTATTTGCCCTCTACATGGAACAAATACATCATTTATGTATCAAATATGCTTCCATGTTTTTCTTTTCTTTAACCTTGAAATTCTAAAGTACATAGTTATTCTTGGCCTCAGCATGATTGTGAACCTAAAGGTAGACAATGAAGTCACATGGCTCTAAGGTGACCGATCATCTGAATGGAAACATTCTAATAAAAAGATTCTTAGACTCTGAACAGTATTTCCAAGAACTAATTCCACCCTCCTGCTGTTCTTTTATTCTGACTTCCCCGTCTTTTTTTTCTTTTTTTAAGATTTTGTTATTTGAGACAGAGAGAGGGAGAGGGAGATGCAGACTCCCTGCTGAGCCCCCCACTTCCCTATCCCTATTGGAAAAATACTGCATTTGAAAAAATCTTTACTTCCTTTGTTGATCACTGTTGTGCAGTACAAAGGAGCTTTGATCTAGGAGCCAGAAGACTTAAGTGACTTTGTGCAAGTCACTTAGTGTTTCTAAGTTTATTTTCTCATCTTAAAGTAGAGATAATAACACCTGTCCTGCCTACTTCGTTTGTAAAGATCTGATGAGCCAGTGGAAATTCCCATTTTGTATGTTGTAAAGTAATTGGTAAATAAATGTAAGGTTTCACCACTATTACTAAATATAGGGAAAAAAAAAACCTGTTTTGTGGTATAACAGGAGATTCAACTCTGCAAATTGTTATAATCTCAAAAATTAATGCAGAGTGAATAATAAGGACTTCATAATCTCAAAGTTGATTACTCTGGTTTTATTATCATACATTATTTAATTAAATTATTAATAGAGTATAAAATATGCTGTTATACCAAATTTGGAGTACAGGGCTAGACATTTTAGTACAAATTAAAGTTCTGTAAATACCATCAGGATGAATAACAAGCAATATACTTCTTAAGATTAATTTCAATTAATCAATTATGAAGGAAGGAATTCAGTTTTAGTAAAAGCTGTAGTTGTTTCCTTCTAGCAGTAGATGCCAGTAGAGTTCTTCTTTTTAATAAAAATCAATTGCCTAAGTACTTACATAGCAACAACTTCCTGGTCACATTACCATATATAGAAACATTGCTCTGCAGACTAAAGATTCTACTTTCTATAAGGACTTTGTAACAAATAGAAACAGTTTTACTGAAAAAAAAGTCCAGGTTTCAAATGTAGGGTTTTTACTCATCTAGTAAGGCTTACTTTCTCCCTTCCTTCTTCTACTTACTTTGCTGTTAATAGCCCTATGCATTGTTTTAAATAAATGAATCTTAGTGTTCTAGTTAGGATTCTGGAATATCTGTACTAAGCTTGAGCAACATTGAATATGCCTGGCTAAACATGTTAAAGATGATATGGTGGGGCTGAAGTGTTAGGATTAGTTCGTTCATTTGGCAAGGGAATACCATGAGTTGAATATTTTGGGAAGGTTAATGTGTCAGAGATGAGTGATTGAAAGAAATGACTGGAAGCAGGGAAAACAAGTTATTTTAGAAATTCACATTTGCACATTATAAAAATGAAACCCAAAGAATGAACAAAATTTAGTAACTGACTCTAGAGAAAAAGAGTTCAATGACATTGCATAAATAAAATTAAAACATTTTCAAGTATTTAATGATTTTACTTAGACCTTTAATTTGTTAAAAATGAATGCTTTCATTTTTAGGGGGAGACGAACCATGAGAGACTTTGGACTCTGAGAAACAAACTGAGGGTTTTGGAGGGGAAGAGGCTAGGGGGTTGGGTGAACCTGGAGGTGGGTATTAAGGACGGCACATATTGTATGGAACACTGGGTGTGGTGCATAAAAAAATGAACCTTGGGACACTGAAAAAAAAATAAAATTACAAAAAAAAAGAATGCTTTCTTGACCATATTGAGTATATAATACATGCACTATATTGATGAATTCAAGTAACATAATTTGAGACATAAATTTATAAACAGCAAGTTTTAACACAGAAGTTTAAATCAGTGGAGAAAGGAGAGAGCAATTTATTTTCCAAGAAATATGTTGGAAAATTCAGTGAAGAGGTGACACTTGGAGTGAGTCACAAGGATGAAAGGAATTTCTCCTCTAAGACAGCAAGGAAGAGAATTAAGGGATTTCATCCACTTCAGGCCCTATAGTCCTTCCATGCTCTGTAGAGACTGATTACAGACTGCAGACACTTGTTCAGTCCTGTTTTGTGTAAAGCACTGTCAGATGTTAAAAAAAAATTATCTATTCTTATACACACATGTTTACACAGAAAGCTACAGATTTTAAGAGCTTAGTATTATAGATAATGTTCCTTATTTGGTTACACTGATACTAATTTTATTACACAAAACAAAATATACAACAGTGGAGCTGTTACTTGGCAAAATTTATAAGTCAATTTTTGTGTGTGTGTGTGTGTTGTCCTAAACTGATTATATTATTGTTCCAACTTATTCTATTTATTATTGTTGTTCCTATTCTATTTGTCAAGCAGTTGGCAGGAAATTTGGACTAAGATATTTTTAGGTAGATCCTCTCTCTCCCCCCAAGGAGAAAAGCATATAGATTTTTCATCCTTTAATTAGTGTCAAAAGGCAAGTACTCGAGTTCATCGTTAAGTGTCACAGGTTACTTTTTTCCTGCAATTGGCCAATGACAAATTTTACTTTCTTTTAATTAAAGGAGTTGTTTCTAAGTCAGACCTAAAGTTAGGGATCAGTGAAGCAGTAGTACTCAGTGTTAAGTTTTAAAAATTAAGATGTTTCAGTAAACTAGAAGGAATTTTTTTTCAGTTGAAATGTTTTGCCGTGGCTGATTTTACATAACTTTAAATCTTACATTTTGTTCATTTTTTCATATTTTAAAATGTTTTAAAATGTACTGCTGATAAACACTTGTCAGCAGATGGTAAGTTTGATAAGCAGTGCTGATATACTACGTTTTTGTAGTTCCTGTATATATTAGACTTAAGTCAATGAGTTAGCAACATTCGGTTCTTTTTTTTAAGTGCTAGTTCAGATATTTCTTAGTTAAAACATGTTATAAAGTTGTTTTGCAAGGACTTTTAATATCCATTTTATATGAATTTTCAATGAAAAGTTAACTGCTTATCAGGATTCATAAAATCTGTACATTAGCTGATTTCCTGGAAAAAAAAAAAAACCACACAACCTTTTTACCATATTATATTTGGAGAGTGGTTTGGCCTTGAATTGTTTGCATAGAGTTGTAATACATGTTTAACTAGTTTTCTTTTTGAAAAGTTTTTTTCAGTCTATATATAAAGTCTTATCTTTAATGTTCTCACTAATATTAAACACTCTTAAGCATAAAACCATTTAGGCTGATAGTGCAAGTCTTTAAAATCCCCAGCTCTAGTTGAGATGAAGGGTTTGCTAAGAAAGGCTCAGTGATGTACTGTTTTATATTAACAGGAAACAGAGCAGCAATAGTGGTTTGAATACCCTGCAAACAGGAAGTTTGACACATGCATAGCTCTTAGCTTCTGTGTAAGAACTTGTTGAGCTCCTTCTGAAAATATTTTCATTTACTTTAAGTAAAGCGCAAATGCACATGAATGGCAGCTTATAAAGAACTACCCTGTAACCAGTATACAGGTACAACTGCTCTTCAGAAATTGGAAGGTTTTGCTAGCCGATTATTTCATAGACATTCTAAAAGTACTACACATGATCAGAAAACTGCTCTGGAAAATGACAGCCTTCATTTCTCTGAACATACTGCTTTATGGGACAGATCAAGTAAGTTTTGTTTTTTTTTTTTTTTATGATACATTTTAACTAGAAGCTAAAATACTAATTGGAGTTTTAGAATCAAACATAAAGAACAATGTTTTGTCTTTTTGTGATTTGTACAAGGACATTTTGCAGGATGAAGTTGCAAAATTCCACAAAACTTGATTATAAGTTGAACTGAATCGTATAGTTCATTGTTTTGTTTTATATGTGACCATTAAGTCACATGTCAGTAGGAAATTTTCTACAGAATTTTATGTCATTTCTAGTGAATGTTAGTTTGTTTTTATTTTTTGTTCTTATATGAAAGTGAAAAGCCTAAATTTTAGAAAGAATAATCAGTTTATTTTTTAAAAAGTTTTTTGGATTTATAATCCTTAAAATTTAAAAGGGCAGAAGACTCTGGAATTTATAATTAAAGTTCTACTGTGTTTACCATTTTTTATTTTTAAGTACCTGTGTGAAAGTTACTTCAGGTTTTTTTACAAGCAGGATTTCTAATATGAAAGCATAGTATAATTACTCTATGTAAAATCTTATATTTATAACATAATAAATATCAAAAGCTTTTATAATTATATTTTATGTTACTTTAATTATGGTTAAAGGAGGAAAAACTTGTTTATGCATACATCACATTCTTTCCAGGCATGTTAAAATGTTTGAACTTGCTGCTTTGCTAAAATGTAACCATTTTTGGTGACATGCACTTTAAAAGATAAATTTCAGGTATAAACAATGCCAGTACCTCCATTCCACATCTCACCTTGGACCCTCCCTAAGGTATTTTTGTCATTGTGATTAAAGGAACAATAGAATTACCCTTGGTACCTTTGCCCTTTTTGATATGTTTGATGATCAAATAGCACTAGGTTTTGCTTTTTTCTGTTTATATATTCCATAGCAGTTTAAAACTCAGTTTAAAAAAACAAAACAAACCAAGAATGGTTTACAAAATTTAGTCCTTGGTTTTTTACAGTACCTTCATAATGTTCTATAAATAAACTTCAAAGTTCTATAGAAGTTTATTTGAATTATTTATTTACTGCATCAGAATTTTTTTTTTACCTTCTTTGAGCTGTTTTAAGGAGAAAGTAAAGAACACATATATTGTTAAAATTCTTCTTACTTAAAGGTTTTGATTGTTTATAATTAATCTTTACTGTAAAGCAGGTCGATAGATGAGGAATCTCAAATATCTTCAAGTTAATGAACTGTTAAATATTAGAAATAATTCTACATTATTAAAATTAACCTAACAGCAGAAGTTTGTTATTCATTTCACTTTTCCTGTTCTATTAAATTGCATTCTTCTAGGTCTCTTTGGAAATCTTTTTCATGCATTTGGAAGACCTTTTAATTAAGCATTCAATTGAGAATGGGGACAGTACTGAATTAGTTTCTGTTTCACTAGTACCTACTCCTCCAAAACAGATATAGTAGGTGTCTGTTTAGTAAATGTATCTCAAATGTGTTTGATGAATGAATGAGATCACAGGCTTGTAATAAAACTTATGTTTGAACCATACTGTCACCATTTTTTAAAAATGTATGGGGCCTGTTATGTTTTCTGAAACACATTTTAAAACTAGCAATTGAAGATAACATCATGAGCATGATTTCTTTTAGAAAAAAGAGACTGATGGGGCGCCTGGGTGGCTCAGTGGGTTAAAGCCTCTGCCTTCAGCTCAGGTTGTGATTCCAGGGTCCTGGAATCCAGCCCCACAATGGGCCCTCTGCTCAGCGGGGAGCCTTTCCCCCCCACTGCCTGCCTCTCTGCCTACTTGTGATCTCTGTCTGTCAAATAAATAAATAAAATCTTTAAAGAAAAAAAGAAAAAAGAGACTGATAAAATGCTGTTAACATTTTTCTGAATTGTGATGTCACAAAATAAAATAAATAGTATGCTTGTAACACAAGTAAAATTAGGTGCAGGCCTTGTAGCCCTGTAAATGATAGGCATGACACAAGAAATATTTAGAATAACTGAATATTCATTAATCAAGTATTCTTCTACTCTGTTCTCTCTTTCATATCCCGAAAATATCAAAAGACACAATAATTTTATATACATAATGATGGGTATAGTAAACACAAGCTCTAGTTTTCTATTATGGAGTGTGTTACTATAGAGGAGAAAACACTGATGCAACAGAAACAGAGAAATCCTATCATTTCAAAATTCCAGGGTTTATTTTTGTGATGAAAGCACAAATTATCATTTACAGGGTGAGTTATAGAAGGAACTTTTACTATATGAAGTTTTTATGAAAACCACATTCTTCAATGCTACTTAAAGCATTCTACTTGTATGACTTGTTTGACAAGAAAAAGGAATGTATTATCTCCTGATAATAAACACTCTGAATATGCTTGTTCCAAAAGTGCTATTTTAAGAAAAAAACTAAGCACAGAAAATACATGTAATTTTTTTAAATTGCCTGTTGAGTAAAGATTAATTACCAATTTAAGCATTTATGAAATGTAACAAGTTTTAATCGAAGTTTTTTCTCTAGTGATAGTAAATATAGGAAGAAATACAGTATAAAAGCCACATAGAACTGTGTTTTATCTTCTATTATTAAATTAAGTAACAAGAATTCCTGTTTGATAACATAAATATTTAATAGCTGATTCCATCTACATATAAGTACAATAAGTTCAAAAGAAAAACATGGAGGAATTCTGCTTTTTGTTCTGACTCAGAATGAACAGGAGTATTGATGTTCATTGAATTCTCTTTGTAGCAAATGTATTATGGTTAGCTTTTAAATCTTCCTTTGATCATAAGTGGTGTATCAAATTATACAATGCTGAACTTAATTGAAGTTTTCACGATTTAAATCTTGGACTTTATACACTTAATGAATGTCTAATAACATTTTAAGGACTGAATAGGTGAATACCATCAAACACTTTTCTTATTCTCCTTCCCCATGAATTGACAAGCTATTTTTTTTGGTAGATAAAAAGCTGTATGAGTGAATCTTAGATTTAAATATCATATTAAACAAATAAACAATTTTGTATATAGATTTCTTCAGGTAGGATTAGATAACTAAAATGGTTTATCAGGCCACTTTATCTAGTTAGTTTTACCTTTCCAAAGCTCATACAATCTTTAAGACAATTCACTTTCATGTTTCTTTTTTTTTTTTCCTTGACGATTAATTTATTCATTTTAGAGAGGGGCAGGAGGAGCAGTGGGAGAGAGAGAAATCTCAAGCAGACTCCATACTGAGTGTGGAGCCCAATGCGGGACTGGATCTCATGACCCTGAGATCATGTCATGAATTGAAATCAAGAGTCAGACACGTAACTGACTGAGCCACCCAGATACCCCTTTCATGTTTGTTTCTTAGGCCACTGAATCTGTGTTACTGTAACTTCCTTTTTTTTCCCCATTGTAACTTCTAAGCTAGAACACCATCCGCATTATCCTTTTATCTGCTTTTTTTATCAGCAGCTATTCCATAAGTTTCTTGGTAGCAATCCATTTTTAGTCATTTGGCAAATGTTTTTGAGAATTTACTGTATCATGGTCTACAAATGGGCTATGGGGAAAATAAGATCTAGTTCTTACCCTCAAAAACAAGAGTAGGAAGAGCAAACATACAACCAACATTGTATTTAAGGTATAGTGAAATGGTTACTTAAAATTATAAGTTTACTGTAGGAGCTTAGTGTAAGAAGAAATTAACATTAAGGGGAGATGGGACGACCTTCAAGAATATGAAGAATGAATTGACTTCTGAGACTCAGAAAAGGAGGAAAAGGTTATTTTAATATAAGAAAATAAATAACATACACAAATATATGAAAACATGAAAGTTCAGGATTTACTTAAAAGACATGGTAAGATATTAGAAGGGTAGCCTGTAGATCTGATCTTGGAAATCTATCATATACTCAGAATTTTGAACTACATTCTAATAGACAGTGGGGAGCTAATCTGTTTTTTTTAAAGTGGAAGATAATATATGTGCGGTCTTTGTTAAAAGGGCCTAAAGAATTTTAATTTTAACTAGCATAATAAAGGAAAAGTTAACTCGCTTATTCTGCAAGGAAATGTATTTGGATACTAAAGATTTTCTATTTGAGCTGGGCGGGTATTAACAACTAAGACTTTTGGTCAGTACATGACCATGGCAAATGAATAGTCAGACACTGGATTCCCTTTACAATAACAGTGCTAATTTAAGTTGTTTCTTCTCCCTGGAATTCCTTTACCTTTCTCCCACCAGTGGTAAGATCTGCTCTTACGTTCAGACTCTGTTCAATTATTATCTCTAACAAAAATCACCAGAGCATTCTTTTCCTATTTTTCATTCCAATAAAATTCATAATCTTCTTTCTTTGTTCTCCTATCATCTTATGCTCACTTCAATTATGGTTTATTTTATAGATTTAAAGTTATATTACATTATTCCTTAAGTTACGTATCTCCCATATTTGACTTTGAACTCCTAGAGGGCATAAATTTGTCAATTTATTTTTGGTATTACCAGCCTATTTCTCAATAAACACTGAGTTGTTTGTTAGATTGCATTTAAATATCACTTGGTCTTACACTAACAAGCATTCTTTAATTTGTTCTATTATGATCTTTGAGATTTATTTCAAAGGCTTATGGTTATTAACCAAAAGCAGTAAGATGCTGACCTGAACATGGAAAATACCACATTCCAGAGGCACTAAACTCTTCAGCGTTATCTGTGTATTTTTATCATGATTGCTTACACGAATTTGAATAATCAGCAGACCTTATACTAAGCTAATTGGAAAATTAAATAATTTAACATTAGAAAATGTTTCCATGGGCTACTTAGCAATGCCATATCGTATATCAAGTATAATAACATAAAGAGTAGCTTCTATTTGCTTGTGTTTTGCAAGAGTAACCATACTACATGGTTAGAGAAAAAGGAAGATTAAGTATATATTCTAGGTATTGTCTTGCTACTGGAAGTGTGTTGCCAATCCAACAGCATTAGCATCACCTGGGAGCCTGTTACAAAGGAAGACTCTGGGGATGCCTGGGTGACTCAGTCAGTTAAGTGTCTGCCTTTGGCTTATGTCCTGATCCCTGGGTCCTGGATAGAATCCCACATCGGGCTCCTTGCTTAGCAGGGAATCTGCTTCTCTCTCTGCCTGTTGTTCCCCCTGCTTGTGTTCTCTCTCTCTGACAAATAAATAAATAAAACATTTTTAAAAAAAAAGAAAAACCCTCAGGCCCTATGAAACCTGAGTCAGAAGCTTCATTGTAACAGAATTATCCAGCTGATTGATACACACATTGAAGTTAGAGAAGCACTTTTTCCCCAGTAATATTTTAATCCTATTACCAAATAATATATCGTCATTGGAGAAAATTTGCAAACCTTAGAAAAGAACAACAACAAAAAAAAAGAAATCACACAATTCCACCAAAAGATAACCACTGCTAACATCTTTTGTACATATAGTCTTGTAGCTCTAGATATCTTTTGTATATATAGACTGCTTTTTGCATAGATAAACAAATTTCCACCTGCCCCTCAATTTGGATCTTTTAGTGCATAGTATTTTATTACATTTTTGCTTGTCATAAAGAGTTGTTCCACGATACATTTTAAGATGGCTGTTTTGTATTCAATTGTATTCAATTGAAGGATGTAACACAATTTATTTAACTGATCACTGGCCATCTAGATTGTTTTTAATTTTTGCTATTATACAAAAAAATGCTGTGATAAACATCCTTTTAGCTAAATCTTTGTATATATTATTTTTATATTTTATAGGACAAATTTGGAGAACTGTTATGACTATTTTAAGACTTTTGTATTAATTGCACCCCAGATATACAAGTAATATAATCTTTTGGAGTTAAATTTGTTTCACTATTCAGAGAAGATGTTTAAATTCCCTGCCTTATTTTTTCCTTTATTATTAGTTTTTATCAGAATTCTCCACTTTTCAAAACTGATCAATTATTAGGAGCAAATGGTCTGAAAGACATATTTTAGTTGCCGAATAGAGCATTATCATTATATGTTCCTTGGTAGTCAACAGACAATAATCTACTTGGAGATTCAGACATATTATAAGGTATATCACATACTTCTGATTGTGCAATATAGCTGTGACTCTTATCCCTTCATTCCCACATTCCCTGGGTGGAATATTGTCATATACATTATCACATGAAACATTTATCTATTGTCAGACATTGTTCTAAGGACATTGCATGTATTCATTTATGTAATCCCTTAAAAAGCCCAGTAGGGTTTACAGATGAAGAGACTAAAGCACATTGAGGGACAGTAATTTCTTCAAGATAACATACCTAAAGGAAGAAATTTGAACCCAGGTAGTCTGGCTCCAAAGTCCATGCTTTTAGTACCTATTCTGTGAAATCTTTCTGTATGTGTGTAAGAAAAATGGGTCTCCAGCTCCTATAGCAAAGATTTTGTGTCTTGGGTTTCCTGTCAGATGAGAGACAGTGTGTGCATTATGAGGACCAAGAAGATGAACAGGCTAGAAAGAGAACTTTGAAAATAAGATGCCTTCCAAAAAGAGCTAATAAATCAAAACTGGACTGATATATTCTCTGAAGGATTGAATATGACTTGTAAAGTCCTAAAATAATGGCTGCTTTTAACTGAGCTTTTAACTAGTTGTATAACTAGTATGGCCACTTATGATACAAATAAGGTTTCATCTTTTAAATATTCAGATTAATCACTTATACTAATCTGTTCATATTAGCAGGACTACTAAGTAGCTCTTTTCTTGGTGTCTCCTTCCACTCCCCTTTCACATACTGCTAACTTTTGACAGTTTACTCATTACAGAGAGGCTAATCTTCCTTTCAAAGCATAGACAAACAAAGAGATGAGAATTTTGATTAGTATATAAGCTAGTGGTCTCATTTTAGCTTCATTTGATTTTGCCACTGCTACATGGTTTCGTGGATTAAAACTTATCCCCAAGAATCCTTGCTCTTGATGTGATGACACTGACCCTTGTGGAGACCTTAGTGGTTCTTAATAGGAGGATGACCACCCTTTCCAGTGTTATGTTTATCCAAGGGATATAGCACAGGGTTTAGTTTCCTTAATTTATGCTTCATGAGCCTGACTTCCACGCCAGGTCGAATGTGTGACAACGTTATCTTTCAGCCCTTTCCCCACACTGTACCAAAATCAGCCTTCCTTTCTTGAACATCTTATCCAGGAATAGCAAACTGGTTGTCTGTAACTCAGATGTAGCTCACAGATAAATTTTGTTTGGTCCTCATGGTATTTTTTTAATAATTGAATTTTATACCATTATTTTATATAAAAATATAAAATGATTTTTAAACAAAAGATTTCATATTAATATTGGACTTTCGTATCCTTGAACCATTAGAAAAGTTGATTTCAGAGGCCCCTTATTCCATTTAAGAACAAATGGGCACTGAATGAATATCCCTTTTAATCAGGATTTATACTGTGTGATTTACTCTGTCTGGCCTTCTATTGTTTTGCCTATATGTCCTCTGTAGACACTAAATTTGGCCTATAGTGCCTCTAATTTAAACCCAAAATCACCAACTTAGATTCTCCTTTCCTTTTTGATAAAGCTTGTTTAGTGTGCCTTCCTACTTATGGACCACAGATACTATCACTAAAATTCATGAAAGAAATTCTGGTAATTCTAAACCTTAGAAAGAATTATGTCTAGTTTTAATCCTTCCCTTTCAGGATCCCCATTTTATTTTTTTATTTTTATTATTTTTTTAAGATTTTACTTATTTATTTGTGAGAGAGACAGTGAGAGAGAGCATGAGGGAGGAGAAGGTCAGAGAGAGAAGCAGATTCCCCGTGGAGCTGCGAGCCTGATGCGGGACTCGATCCTGGGACTCCGGGATCATGACCTGAGCTGAAGGCAGTCGTCCAACCAACTGAGCCTCCCAGGCGTCCCCCCATTTTATTTTTTAATGTAGATCTACTTATCTCCTCCTCTTTAATTTTGTTTACATTAGGTATCGGGAAGGAACAGCCTTTACTAGTTCCAAAGGGGTTTTGTTAGGTCATTTCCCCCAGCTAATGAATGCCTGCTAGCCTTACACTTACATAATTAAGTTGTCCACTGAAGTGATTCTTCCCAGAGCAAAGAAGATCTGCTTCAGTCAACTGTCTCTACTTACGTAGAGGAGCACTTGACAACATTTTATTTTAAAGATTTATTTATTTATTGGAGAGTGAGAGAATGAGAGAGAGAGTACATACATGTGCCCTTGAAAGCAGAGGGGCAGAAGGTGAGAGAAAGAGGGAAAGAATCTTAAGCAGACTACCCACTGAGTGTGGAGCCAGATATAACAGAGGGCTCAATATCACAACCCTGAGACCATGACATCAGCCAAAATCAAGAGTTGGGGACTTAACTGAACCACCCAGGAACCATGACAACTTTTAAAAAATAAAGTATAATTTATATACCATAAAACTTTGTCATTGGAGTTCAATGTAGAGTTCAGTGTTTATTAATAAATTTGTAGAATTGTGCAGCCATCTCCACAATTCATTTTTAGAATATTTCCATCACTTCAGAAAATTTTATACCCTTTGGCAGTCAGTCTCCACTTTTCATCTCAACCACAGACAAACTCTGCTGTTTTCTGGGCTTACAGATTTCCTTTTCTGGACATTTTCTACCTCTACAGATTTTCTGTCCCTATAGATTTTTGTCATTACAGATTTTTCGTTTCTGGATGTTTTATATAAATGGAATTATACAACATGTAATCTGTTGTTTCTGAGTTCTTGCACTTAAAGTTATGCTTTTGATGTTTATCCATGTGATAGAACGTAACAGTAATTTTATTGCTGAATTATAGCATGCTGTATGGATATAATACATTTTGTTTAACCATTCAGCAATTGATAAACATTAAGATTATTTCCAGTTTTGGATTACTTGGATAATGTCACGATAAACATTTGCATACAAGACTGAGCAGACAAATGCTTTTAGTTCTCTTAAGCAGATATCTAGGAGTAGAATTGCTGGGTCATAGGCTAAGTTTATGTTTATTCTTTTAAGAAACTTCCAAATTGTTTTAAGTGGCTTTGCCCTTTTACATTGCCACCAGCAATATATGAGGGTTATAGTTTCTTCACATTCTTGTTAATACTTGATATCATCAGTCTTTTTAATTATAACCATTCTGTTATATGTGAATTGGTATTTCATTGTGATTTCAATTTGTATTTCCCTAATAATTGATGATGTTGAGCATATTTTCATATGTTCTTAGAAGCCATTTGTGTATCTTCTTTGGAGAAGCATATTTTCAAATCTTTTGCACACCTTCAAAACTGAGGATTTTTGCCTTCTTATTATCAAGTCTTAAAAATTCTATATATATTCTGAACACAAGTTCTTTATAAAATACATAATTTACAAATATTTACTCATGGTCTATGGCTTGTCTTATTTTCTTAAATGATGTCTTTGAAGAGTAAAAGTTTGTGATTTTAATGAAGTACAATTTATCATTTTTTTTCTTTATACTTTGTACTTTTGTTGCCAAATCAAATCATTGTTTAACCCAAGGCAATGAAGATTTTTATTCTCTGCTTTCATCCAAAAATCCATTTTTTTAGTTGTCTTTGTATTTATGATGTGAGGCATGGAGTGAAATCCTCCCCCCCCCCACCTTCATATGGCTATCCAATTTTTACTGTATTTTTTTAATCCAATTTTTAGCATCAGCTATCAGTTTCTTTTTTTTTTAATTTAATTTTTTTCAGTGTTCCAAGATTCATTGTTTATGCACAACACCCACTGCTCCATACAATACATGCCCTCCTTAATACCCACCACCATGCTCAACCAACCCCCCCACCCCTTCCCCTCCAAAACCCTCAGTTTGTTTGTCAGAGTCCACAGTCTCTCATGGTTCATCCACTCCTCCGATTTCCCCCAACTCACTTCTCTTCCTCTTCTCCCAGTGTCCTCCATGTTATTATGCTCCACAAGTAAGGGAAACCAAATGATAATTGACTCTCTCTGCTTGACTTATTTCACTCAGCATAATCTCCTCCAATCCCATCCATGTTGATAAAAAAGTTGGGTATTCATCCTTTCTAATGGAGGCATAATATTCCATTGTATATGTGGACCATATCTTCTTAATTATTTTTATTAACATATAATGTATATTTGTCCCAGGGGTACAGGTCTGTGAATCGTCAGGCTTACATACTTCACAGCACTCACCATATCACATACCCTCCTCAATGTCTGTAAATCAACCACCCTCTCCATACCCTCCCTCCACCCAGCAACCCTCAGCTTGTTTTGGGAGATTAAGAGTATCTTATGATTTGTCTCCTGATCCCATCTTGTTTCATTTTTTTCCTTCCCTAGCCCCCAAACCCCCCACTCTACCTCTCAAAATCCTCATATCAGGGAGATCATATGATAATTGTCTTTCTCTGATTGACTTATTTCGCTCAGCATAATACCCTCTAGTTCCATCCATGTCATCACAAATGGCAAGATTTCATTTCTTTTGATGGCTGCATAGTATTCCATTGTGTATATATACCACTTCTTCTTTATCCATTCATCTATTGATGGGCATCTAGGTTCTTTCCATAGTTTGGCTATTGTGCACATTGCTGCTATAAACATTTGGGTGCATGTGCCCCTTCGGACCACTACATTTGTATCTTTAGGGTAAGTACCCAGTAGTGCAATTGCTGGGTTGTAGGGTAGCTTTATTTCCAACTTTTTGAGGAACCTCCATGCTGTTTTCCAGAGTGGCTGCACCAGCTTGCATTCCCACCAACAGTGTAGGAGGGTTCTCCTTTCTCCGCATCCTCTCCTGCATCTGTCATTTCCTGACTTGTTAATTTCACTATTCAGATCGGTATGAGGTAGTATCTCACCATGGTTTTGATTAGTATTTCCCTGATGCCGAGTGATGTGGAACACTTTTTCATGTGTCTGTTGGCCATCTGGATGTCTTTGCAGAAATGTCTGTTCATGTCCTCTGCCCATTACTTGATTGGATTATTTATTCTTTGGGTGTTGAGCTTGATAAGTTCTTTACAGATTTTGGATATTAGCCCTTTATCTGATATGTCATTTGCAAATATCTTCTCCCATTCTGTCAGTTGTCTTTTGGTTTTGTTGACTGTTTCCTTTGCTGTGCAAAAGCTTTTCATCTTGATGAAGTCCCAATAGTTCATTTTTGCCCTTGCTTCCCTTGCCTTTGGCAGTGTTTCTAGGAAGAAGTTGCTGCGGCTGAGGTCGAAGAGGTTGCTACCTGTGTCCTCCTCAAGGATTCTAATGGATTCCTGTCTCACATTGAGGTCTTTCATCCATCTGGAGTCTATTTTTGTGTGTGGTGTAAGGAAGTGGTCCAGTTTCATTCTTCTGCAAGTGGCTGTCCAATTTTCCCAGCACCATTTGTTGAAGAGACCGTCTTTTTCCCATTGGACATTCATTCCTGTTTTTTGAGGATTAGTTGACCGTAGAGTTGAGGGTCTGTTTCTGGGCTCTCTATTCTGTTCCATTGATCTGTTTGTTTGTTTGTTTGTTTGTGTGTCTGTTTTTGTGCCAGTACCATACTGTCTTGATGATGACAGCTTCGTAATAGAGCTTGAAGTCTGGAATTGTGATGCCACCAAATTTGGCTTTCTTTTTCAACATACCTCTAGCTATTCAGGGTCTTTTCTGGTTCCACATAATTGTTAGGATTATTTGTTCAATTTCTTTGAAAAAAATCGATGGTATTTTGATAGGGATCGCATTAAATGTGTAGATTGCTTTAGGTATCATAGATATTTTCACAATATTTGTTCTTCCAATCCATGAGCATGGAATGTTTTTCCATTTCTTTGTGTCTTCCTCAATTTCTTTCATGAGTACTTTATAGTTTTCTGAGTACAGATTCTTTGCCTCTTTGGTTAGATTTATTCCTAGGTATCTTATGGTTTTGGGTGCAATTGTAAATGGGATTTACTCCTTAATTTCTTTTTCTTCTGTCTTGCTGTTGGTGTCTAGAAATGCAACTGATTTCTGTGCATTGAATTTATATCTTCATACTTTACTGAATTTCCATATGAGTTCTAGCAGTTTTGGAGTGGAGTCTTGCATTTTCCACATAAAGTATCATATCATCTGCAAAGAGTGAGAGTTTGACTTCTTCTTTGCCTGTTTGGATGCCTTTAATTTCTTTTTGTTTTTTGATTGCTGAGGCTAGGACTTCTAGTACTATGTTGAATAGCAAGGGTTATAGTGGAAATCCCTGCCATGTTCCTGACCTTAGGGGGGAAGCTCTCAGTTTTTCCCCATTGAGAATGATATTCACTGTGGGTTTTGCACAGATGACTTTGATGATATTGAGGTATGTACCCTCTGTCCCTACACTTTGAAGAGTTTTGATCAAGAAAGGATGCTGTACTTTGTCAAATGCTTTTTTAGCATCGATTGAGAGTATCATATGGTTCTTGTTCTTTCTTTTATTAATGTATTGTATCACATTGATTGATTTGCAGATGTTGAACCAACCTTGCAGCCCAGGAATAATTCCCACTTGGTTGTGGTGAATAATCCTTTTAATGTACTGTTGGAGCCTATTGGATAGTATTTTGGTGAGAATTTTCGCTTCTGTGTTCATCAAGGATATTGGCCTATAATTCTCCTTTTTGATGGGGTCTTTGTCCAGTTTTGGGATCAAGGTAATGCTGGCCTCATAAAATGAGTTTGCAAGTTTTCCTTCCATTTCTTTTCTTTTCTTTCTTTCTTTTTTTGGAACAGTTTCAGGAGAATAGGTATTAATTCTTTAAATGTTTGGTATAATTCCCCTGGGAAGCCATCTAGTCCTGGGCTCTTCTTTTTTGGGAGATTTTTGTTGACTGCTTCAATCTCCTTGTGGTTATGGGTCTGTTCAAGTTTTCTATTTCTTCCTGGTTCAGTTTTGGTAGTTTTTACATCTCTCGGAATGCATCCATTTCTTCCAGATTGTCACATTTGCTGGCATATAGTTGCTCGTAATATGTTCTTATAATTGTATTTCTTTGGCCTTGGTTGTGATCTCCTCTTTCATTCATGATTTTATTTATTTGGGTCCTTTCTCTTTTCTTTTTGATAAGTCTGGCCAGGGGTTTATCAATCTTAATTCTTTCAAAGAACCAGCTCCTAGTTTCATTGATTTGTTCTACTGTTCTTTTAGTTTTTATTTCATTGTTTTCTGTTTGGATCTTTTATTATTTCTCTTCTGCTGGGTTTAGGCTTTGTTTGCTGTTCTTTCTCCAACTCCTTTAGGTGTAGGGTTAGGTTGTGTATTTGAGACCTTTCTTGTTTCTTGAGAAAGGCTTATATTGCTATATATTTTTCTCTCAGGACCACCTTTGCTGTGTCCCACAGATTTTGAACCGTTGTGTTTTCATTTTCATTTGTTTCCATGAGTTTTTCAATTCTTTTTTTTTTTTTAAGATTTTATTTATTTATTTATTTGACAGACAGAGATTACAACTAGGCAGAGAGGCAATCAGAGAGAGGAGGAAGCAGGCTCCCTGCTGAGCAGAGCCCAATGCGGGGCTCGACCCCAGAACCCTGGGATCATGACCTGAGCCGAAGGCAGAGGCTTTAACCCACTGAACCACCCAGGCACCCCCCCTTCAATTCTTCTTTAATTTCCTGATTGACCCATTCATTCTTTAGTAGGATGCTCCTTAGCCTCCATGTATTTCTGTTCTTTCCAACTCTCCTCTTGTGATTGAGTTCTGGCTTCAGAGCATTGTGGTCTGAAAATATGCAGGGAATGATCCCAATCTTTTGGTACTGGTTGAGACCTGATTTGTGACCCAGGATGTGATCTATTCTGGAGAATGTTCCATGTGCACTAGAGAAGAATGTGTATTCTGTTGCTTTGGGGTGGAATGTTCTAAATATATCTGTGATGTCCATCTGGTCCAGTGTGTCATTTAAGGCCTTTATTTCCTTGTTGATCCTTTGCTTGGATGATTGTCCATTTCAGTGAGGGAGGTATTAAAGTCCCCTAGTGTTATTGTATTATTGTTGATGTGTTTCTTTGATTTTGTTATTAGTTGGTTTATATAGTTGGCCGTTCCCATATTAGGGGCATACACATTTAAAATTGTTACATTTTCTTGTTGGACAGACCCTTTAAGTATGATATAGTGTCCTTCCTCATCTCTTATAATAGTCTTTGGCTTAAACTTAAAATCTAATTGATCTGATATAAGGATTGCCACCCCAGCTTTCTTTTGATGTCCATTAGCATGGTAAATTGTTTTTCACCTCCTCACTTTCAACCTGGAGGTGTCTTTGGTCTAAAATGAGTTTCTTGTAGACCGTATATTGATGGGTTTAGTTTTTTTATCCATTTTGATACCCTGTGTCTTTTGATTGTGGCATTTAGCCAATTTACATTCAGGGTAACTATTGAGAGATATGAATTTAGTGCCATTTTATTGCCTGTTAGGTGACTGTTACTGTATATTTTCTCTTCCTTTCTGGTCTACTACTTTAGGCTCTTTCTTTGCATAGAGGACCCCTTTCAATATTTCCTATAGGGCTGGTTTGTTATTTGAAAATTCTTTTAATTTTTCTTTGTCCTGGAAGCTTTTTATCTCTCCTTCTGTTTTCAATGATAGCCTAGCTGGATATAGTATTCTTGGCTGCATATTTTTCTCATTTAATGCTCTGAATATATCATGCCAGTTCTTTCTGATCCACCAGGTCTCTGTGGATAAGTCTGCTGCCAATCTAATATTTCTACCACTGTATGTTACAGACTTCTTGTCCCAAGCTGCCTTCACGATTTTCTCTTTGTCACTAAGACTTGTAAGTTTTACTATTAGATGACAGAGTGTGGACCTATTTATATTGATTTTGAGGGGTTTCTCTGTGCCTCCTGGGTTTTGATGCTTGTTACCTTTGCCATATTAGGGAAATTCTGTACTACAATTTGCTCCAATATACCTTCTGCCCCCCTCTCTCTTTCTTCTTCTTCTGGAATCCCAATTTTTCTGATATTATTTCATCTTACGGTGTCACTTATCTCTCGAATTCTCCCCTCCTTGGACCATATCTTTTTTATCCATTCATCTGTTGAAGGGCACCTTGGCTCTTTCCACAGTTTCGCAACTGTGGTCATTGCTGCTCTGAACATTGGGGGTACAGATGGCCCTTCTTTTCACTACATCTGTATCTTTGGGGTAAATACCCAGAAGCGCAATTGCAGAGTCATAGGGTAGCTCTATTTTTAATTTCTTAAGGAATCTCCACAATGTTTTCCAAAATGGCTGCACCAACTTGCATTCCCACCAACAGTGTAAGCAGGTTCCCCTTTCTCCAGCACTTGTTGTTTACTGTCTTGTTAATTTTGGCCTAATTTTAACTGGTGTAAGGTGGTATCTCATTGTGGTTTTGATTTGAATCTCCCTAATGGCTAAAGATGATGAACATTTTTTCATATGTCTGTTAGCCATTTGTATGTCTTCTTTGGAGAAGTGTCTGTTCATGTCTTCTGCCCATTTTTTAATGTGATTATCTGTTTTTTGAGTGTTGAGTTTGAGGAGTTCTTTATAGATCTTTGATATCAGCCCTTTGTCTGTAGTGTCATTTGGGAATATCTTCTCCCATTCCATGGGTTGCCTCTTTGTTTTGTTTACTGTTTCCTTTGATCAGCTGTTTCGTAAAGAAAAAAAAAACTAAATTTTTCATAGAAATTGTACTGAATCTGTAGATTAATTTGTAAAGAATTGCTCTTTTAACAATATTGAGTGTTATAATCCATGAAGATGAAATATTTCTGCATTTTATAGATGTTCTTTAATTTCTATGCAGTGTTTCCTATTTTTTTAGTGAAAGAGTCTTGTTAAAATTGATTTTTAAATATTATATTTCTATTAACACTTGTGAACGGAGTGGTTTCTTTTTTATGTTTAGATTGTTTGTTCCTAGTATATTAAAATGTTACTGATTTTTCTATATTAATCTTACATCCTATAATATTAATAAACTCATTTTTTAGTTCTAGTAGTTTCTTTGTAGATTCCTTAAAATTTTCTACATCTAGAATTACATCTTCTGCAAATAAAGACAGCTTTCTTTCTTATCAATCTATATGCCTTTTTTCTTACCTCATTGCATGGGCTAGAACTTCTAACACAAAATTGCATAGAAGTGGTGAATGCCAACATCTTTGCCTTATTCCCAGTTCTTGGAGGAAAAATATTCCATCTTTCATCATTATATATGAGGTAAGCTATAGAGTATCCTCCCACACACACATGCCCTTTTTTAGCTTGATGAAGTTCCCTTCTAGTCCTAGTTTGTTAAAAGCTTTTATCACAAGTGTTGAATTATTTGGAATGCTTCTTCTTTATATATTCAGATGATTATGTAGTTTTGTCTTTTATTTTATTAATACAGCATATTTCCTAATTGATTTTCAGTGTTGAACCAACCTTGCTTTCCTGCGACAAAGCCTACATGGTCATGGTATATAATCCTTTTTATATACTGTTGGATTAGGTTTGTTAATATTTTGAGAAAAGGGGAAGCAGGCTTCCTGCCGAGCAGAGAGCCCAATGTGGGGCTCGATCCCAGGACCCTGGGATCATGACCTGAGCCGAAGGGAGAGGATTTAACCCACTGAGCCACCCAGGTGCCCCACTAATTCAACATTTTAATTTGTTCATAGGTCTTCTCAGATTTTCTCTTTCTTCTTGAGTTAGTTTCAGTAACTTGTCGTTCTATGAATTTGTCCAGTTCATCTAAGTTACATAATCAAGATAAAGTTGTTTATAGTATTACCTTATAATTTTTTAAAATTTCTCTAATGTCAGTGATGATGTTCTTTCATTTTTCATTTGGGTAATTAGTATCTTCCCTATTTTGTCTTGTTTTATTATGTTTCACGAGTTTTAATGTTTCGTCAGTCTAGCTTGAGGTTTATCAGTAAGACTTTGGTCTTATTCATTTTCTCTGTTGTTTTCCTATTTTCTATTTCATTGAATTTTGCTCTGACCTGCTGTTTGGTTTTGGTTTAATTTGATCTTCTTTCTTGAGTTTCTTAAGATAGAAGAAGCTTAGATTATTGTTTGAGACTTTTCTTCTTTTCTAATATAGGTGTTTAAATCTACAGATTTCCCCCTAAGCTTTGCTTTGTCTCCATTTTATAAAATGTTGATTTCTTGTAGGTGTTTTTAATTCAGTTCAAAATATTTTCTAATCATCCTTTAGATTTCTTTGTGATTTAAATCCAAATATTTGGGGCTTTCTGAATTTTCTGTATTTGATTTCTAATTTAATTCTGCTGTAATCAAAGAACATGTTTTGAATGATCTCTAGTCCTTTCTGATTAATATATTGTTTAGCTTATGCTTAATATGGAAATTTCAATATGTGCTTGAAAAGACTATGTATTTTGATGATGTTAGGTGCTATGTTTTATAAGTGTCAAATTTTAATGGTATTATTCAAGTTTTCTGTATCTTTGCTGATTATCTGTCTAGTTTTTCGATGAATTATTGAGAGGGGAATATTGAAATCGTCAACTATAATTGTTGAATTACCTAGTTCTTCTTTCAATTCTGCTATTTTTGTTTTAGTATTTTGGGAGCTATTTTGTTCAGTGTATATAGATTTCTAATTGTTAAATCTCTAAGATATATTGGCCATTTTATCATTATGAAATGTCCTTTTTTGTCTGAAGTACTTTTTTTTTTCCTCTTTAAGTCTATTTTGTGTGATACTGATTTAGGTACTCCAGCTGTCTTATGGTTACTTTTTGCATGGTGTATCTTTTTCTTTTCCTTTCAATCTATTTATATCTTCAAATCTGGCTTTTGTAGATAGCATATAGTTGGACCTTGCTTTTTTTTTAATCCAGTCTGATAATTTCTGCCTTTTAATCTGTCTTTATTCCATTCATATTCAATGTAATAATTGATATGGTTGGATTTCCATCTTCCTTTGTGCTATTTGTTTTCGATATGTCTTATAGTTTTTGTGTGTTTTTCTCTTTTACATCTTTAGTGTTAAACAAATATGTATTAGGTACCATTTTATTTCTCTTTTTTTTTAACTAAATTTTTAAAAGATATTTTCTTGATGTTTAAGTGTTAGAGTGTCCATTTTATCTTATCACAATCTCCTTCAGCATAGTACTGACTTAATTCTATTGAAATATAGCTATTTTAATCCAATATAGCTCCATTTCTTCTCCAGCTCTGTGTTATTTTCACATATAGTACATGTATATTTTTGTAAACCCAGCATAGCAATTTCATACAATTTAAGTCCTTTAAAGAAATTAAGAGGAGACAGAAAAGTATATATTTATAAAGTCTTTTACTTATATTTTTTACCATTTCCTATACTCTTCATTCTTCCTGTCAATTTGAATATTGTCTAGTATCATTTCCTTTCAGCCTGAAGGACATCCTTAAGTACTTCTGTTTGCAACAAACATTCTCAGCTGTTACTTATTTGGAAAGGTCTATTTCGCCTTTGTTTTTGGACAATAGTGTTTTGGGTAGAAAATTTTTGTGATCAGATTTGTTTCTTTTTTCTCTTAGCAGTCTGAACATATCATTCCACTGCCTTCTACCTTCCCCGTTTCTGGTAATTCTATTGCTTTTCCCTTGTACATGATTAGTCATTTTTCTCTTGCTGCTTTTAAGATTTTCTCTTTGATTTTGTCTTTCAAAAACTTGAGTATGATGTGTCTGGGTATGGATCTCTTTGTGTTTATTCTAGTTGATATTATTTGAACTTCTGTATCTGTGGGGTACTGTTTTCCATCCAGTTGGATTTTCAACCAGTATTTCTTCAAATATTTTTTTCTTTGCCCTTTGTCTTTCACCTCTCTTTCTAGGATTCCTATACATGTATGCTGCTACCCTTGATATCCCACTGATTTGTGAGATTCTGTTCATTTTTTTCCTATCTTTTATTCTCTGTATTTTTCAGTTTGGATATTTGCATTGATCTGTCTTCACCTTCACTGATTCAGTGTTTGGCCTCAGAACTTCTGTTGGGTCTATGTAGTCAGTTTGTAAATTTTGGTTATTGTACTTTTGAAGTCTATAATTTTTTTCTAAAGATTTTATTTTATTTATTTGACAGAGTGAGAAATCACAAGTAGGCAGAGAGGCAGGCAGAGAGGGAGAGCAGAGAGCCCGATGTGGGGCTCAATCCCAGGACCCTGAGATCATGACCTGAGCCGAAGACAGAGGCTTAACCCACTGAGCCACCCAGGTGCCCCTGAAGTCTATAATTTTTATATTATAAATTATTTCTCTTTTTGTATTGAAACTTATTATTATTATATTGCCATTACATTTTCCTTTAATTCTTTAAACATTTCCTTTTATTCATTGATATATTTATAATAGCTGTTTTAAAGTTTTTTGTCTGCTAAATCCTATATCTTACCCTATTCAGAGAAATTTTCTATTGACTGCCTTTCCTCTTCGTTATGGATTATATAATATTTTTGTTAAAAAAATTGTTTTTTTTTAAATGATATTTTTGTGGCAGTTCTAGATTCTGATTATTTTTTCTTCCCTGTTTGTTTTTATTTATTTATTTTTAATAATTTTTTGGCCTTAATGTATGGTCTGTCCCCTATGATGTCTGGCTGCTGATTTCTCTGCTAGGGTTTATCCTGTGTCTATGTAACTTAGTTGTTGTTCAGTGACTGATCAGAGGTTGTGCTCAAACACTTTGAGCAAGTCTGTGCTGATGGAGCTGTTTGTGTGTTGAAGGGGACATTAAGTGTTCAGGCAGATTTCATGTCTGTACCAGCTTCAACTTTCTGCAGGGCCCTCTTGGGTCTCCCCTATGGGAATAGCTTCCTAGTTAGCCAGGGATATGTGAGGAGCTTATTTAGGTCCTCTTTGACTCTTTCATTTCCATTTTCCATGTTAAATTTCTTGCTAGACCACCAGTCTGCTGCTCACCCCTACTAAAGGCCACAACTTCAGAGTAGCAAAGCTGGATACTTTCCCTATTCATTTCCTACGGTTTGCCGTTTTTATTGAGAACATCATGTGTGGGATGATTTTTTTTTTCTTGTCTCCTCTGTATATCACGTCAGCCCTCTCTGGCAGCAAAGCTGCTAGTTGTCATGGCCAGTCTTACCTGATAGAAATACTGCACTGACTGAGCTGTTGGGGGAACAGGAGCAGCACTAAGCAAGACCACCACAGACTTCCACTGTTCTTATACAAAGTTTAGCAGTTTTTCATGAATACATGCTTCTCGATTTGTTGTTTGTGACTGCTAGATTTCCAGAACCACAAGGTTGTTGTTTTTGACAACTTTGCTCAGCTTCATATTTGTTTCTTAGAGAAAAGATTTCCTGACTTACTCATTCCTCCATCACCAGAAGTCCTATCTCACCTGGCAGTTTTCAAAATGGCAAGTTCACTTGCTGAAGTTCCAAACTTAATAAGCTACTATTCTATAGATCCTTTGTACCATTTTGTTACAAAATTTAGGTCTCTAAGAATCAGAATAGTCTGTTCCCCATGTTATCCACTCTGCCCACCTTGATATACAACTGTCATCATCATCTTTTTTGATGTAAGGAATTTTACATTTCAACAGTAGTCTTCAGTAACTTTTTGTATATTATTCTCTTTTCAAAACCACTAAGTGGCATCTGACACTGTTTGTAATGCTGAATTTAATGGAAGTTTATAAATAAATTATTTTATGATTCTGCTTTATAAACGAAGGTACATATAGGATTGTTTTTTGTTTCTTCCATAATACAGAATGTTTAAATGGTTAACATTTGTGCTGCAGTATAGCTTTTTGGCTCATGAAAAATGAAAGCTATCAGCGATCTGGGCAATAAGATTCATCGCCAATAGTCACTAGCAACAGCACACAGTATTTTAATATCAGTGAGGTCCACAGCTAGCAGTAAGAGCTGGTGTAATTGAAAGACGTTTAGGTGCAATCATTCTGCTGTTTGTTCCTTGCCAGGTTCAACATGGGATTGTGTGAGTATTTGAAGAAAACAGCATTTTTTTTATGTCTTTGAAAGATGTAAAAAGGGTAGATAAATGCTTGAATTTAAGAAACGTGATAATTTTTAAATCATGTGGCTCTAAAATAAAAAGGTATTTTATTTGTCTTGCTTGATTAAAGCTTTAGAAAAGCTACTCCTTGGTTACAAGTGAACCGATAATTCTGGTCTAATGTTGCCGTGGTAACAACTCATGCTGATATAATTGAGAACATCTTATACATCCTGGTTTGAACGTTTTCTCCCTGCCATTTTGAGTTGTTCTAGTGGTATATGAAGGAGGCTACGATAACCAGCTTGAAAGAAATTAAATCTCATTATACACATCTTTGGCATTAATCTGTTGTTTACTAGTGATATCTCATGCTGGGCAGTTATGCTTTGCTTCTAGGGGCTTTTCTTTTTTAAACAAAAGAAAGCTATTTTCATTTTCTGTGTGCTGCATGTTCCAGTGTATGTGTTTACACCATCGGTTCGTCTACCTCTAGAGATTAGCATAACTCCCTTTGCTGTTGGATTGTTGTTTTGAGCAATATGTTTTGGAAAGGTTGATTTTCATCATGAGTGGTAAGTATGCTCTCTGAGCCTCTGCAGCTATATGTTTTAAAAATATTTAAATATAAGAGGAAAAAATATTTTCTAAAGGGGAAATTGTAAAGCCAGAGCTATAGTGAATTACATTTTCTGTTGATGCTTTTGCATTTTGGCATTATAGTAATTTGCTTTTAAAATCTATTGAGAACTGTGAACAAGTAAAACCACTATTAATAGTCAATACCAATAATCAGTCTCTAATTTTCTTTATGGTTTGATTTATTGCATTCATTAAATACTGCTGTTATTGTGTTACAAATGAGTGAGTATTTTAAAGACCCACCATGATAAGAGAGGAATTTCTTTTTAGTAGATGATCCTGAAGATAATTAAACTTTCTATTTATTGGTTTATCATTCTAATATTAATTTTTGTTAGCTTATTTTTGATATTTTTCAAATATTAATCTTTAAAAAATACTAATCTTAAATAAGATGCTGCTAGAATTTTGTTGATTTATTGGTTGCTTTTAACTACAGTTCTTGAGAAATAAAGATTTAATGATGAAATAAATTGTGCATTTTGGTTTTGGAGGCTTTGTTAAAATTTTTCAGATATACTGTTGTGAGGGGAAATAATTTGTTAGAATAAGTACTTTTGTGATCATTAGTTTCCTTTTTTGTTTTTATATTGACTTTTTTTTTTGAAACATGTCCAAAAATGTTTTTTGAGAAAACATTCTACAGTATATACTGCAGTTTATCATAGGGTAAAAGCTGTTCACTTTAAGCCAAACCTGCAGCTAAAAATAGATATCCTGTTGTTAGAGTGAGAAATATTTGCTTAGAGCATAATTCATTTGCATCTTTTTGCTTAACTAAAAAAGAGGATGTTTATAAGTTAACCTTTGAATCAGATACATGTTTAGGAGAACTGTTATTTTTTTTTTAATAACATGTAACAATCTATAATTTACACCTAAAAGATTTGGAATTGGAATTCAGAACCTGAGAGAGTTGGATTTTTGCTATATAATGATGGAATTCAAAATAAATGTGCCTTTTCTTCCATAATTGGAGATCACCTCATTACTGCCAATATATATATATATTTTTTTATCCTGCTGCCATATTCCATAAGTCTCTACAGCACTGTTAGGTATTTGTTTATAAAATGATACTAGACATTAAAGGACATTTTTATTTGCAAGATATTAAGAATTGTTATTTTTCTGCTAATAGATCCTTCTGATCTAGTATTTGAAATTTGGACTAATACTACAAAATCAACATGTTAACATTCCTTAGGATTTCTATGGATATTAAAATTGAATATATGTGGTTATCATACTTAAAATATTAGATTTCTTTGGCTCTAACCAGTAAGTGTTTTTTCTTTGAAAGTTTGGTTTAAAACAGAATTTTTAGGTAACCACTGTGGTATTCTAGAGGTTTTATATTTGGATGTATTGATTTTAGCTGAAGAAAATTTTTGCTCCTTTTCTATTGCTTTATTTCTCTTTGAAGAATGTATGGATTATTCAGATAATGTTTGATATACTTGAACATATTGGCTTGTCCTTATAGCCCTTTCTACCTCAGGAATCTTACTAATCACAAGTAGACATTCTGACTTTTTCAGTATTGTCCAATTTCAACTAATTTTACTCCTGTCAGAGTGGTTACAAGCCTTAACCATTTCAAAATGTGGGAAATCACAAATGAAGTGTGATTTTACTTATAAAAATAAACAAATGTTAGTCCTTTTTATCTGAGTTTATAGCTATATATGTGGTATTTATATGCATGTGGTATTTTTCTAGTTAAAAAGCTACTCTTTTCTCCTTCCTGCCTATTAAGTGTTAGGTTTCTCTGAGAATCTATCTTTGGCCCTCTCTTAATGCTATATTTTTTCCAAATGATCTCATCCATACCCATATCTTCAGTTGTTACCTAAAGATTCAGCTCAAATGTGAATTTCCTCTTTCCATCCCAAATCTACTCCTTTTTCATTGATTCCGATTTCTGTTAATGAGCCCAGTGCCCATAGGAATTTAAAACAGAAACCTTATAGTAATTCCTAACTTGAGGCAGGCACTCAGTCATTAATTTTTATTGATTCTATATCGAAATGCCTCAGAAATCACTCAATATTCTCTAGTCACACTAACACTGGGAATGCTTAAGATTAGGCATTCTGTATATTCTCAGTCCTATTCTAGTAATTGCTTCACTAGCCTCTCAGCTTCCTGTTTTATATCCCTCCAGATCATTCAGTTAACATGCTGCCATTTTTTAAAATGCCAGTATGCCCATCTTGTGACCCAACATGAAAACTTTCAGTTATTCCTTATTGTCTCTAAGATAAAGGTTAAATTCCTTAAAGTAAAGTATGTAAGATCAATCACCTACCTTTCTGCTTTTATTTATCTGCATCTCTCTCATAAAATTCTGACCTGGCCATACTATACTACATATTATTCCTTGCTACCTTTTCGTATTTATATCTTCTGTCATAAAAATTATGAAAACCAGTTAACGCTTTTCAGTGCCTTAATCATTGACTCTATAGAGTTAGTGATTCCCCTGTACTCCCAAAACAGACTTATAAACTATACCAATTGTTTAAATTATACTGAAATTATATACTGGCATTTAAGTTTCCAATCTCCAAACTTTGAACTCCTTAAGTCAAGGGTAGTGCTGGTTAATCTCTCATTTCTAGTAGCTATCCCAGTGCACCAAATGTGGTAATGAATTCATAAATTCTTACAGAATAAATGAATAACAAAATTACCTATATTTGAGTACTTTTCTTACAGTATCAATGAAAAATATCAGTCCTGTGTTTTAGTTTTTGATTCATATGCTTATCAGAACAAAATTAGCTCCCTTATTTCAAAATTCCAGAAGAGAATTCTTATTGGCCTAGCTGCAGTGAAGGGCAAACTTCTGAAGAAGCAGCTTAACCTGCTATGAATGACAGGAAGTTATAGAGCTGAGCACAAGCATTTACTTAAGCTCCCCTTCCTAGGTCTGTATTTTCTAGATTAAAAATGTAAGAACACAAAACTGGAAAAACAGTTTATCAGTTCTCAGTTTTGGAATTAAGAAACTGTACTTGACCAAAAATATACAGTATCAGATTGAAGATCATACACCATCATCTAACTAACAGTTTTACTTTGAGTAGCTTGCCTTTATGGAAAATTAATAAACAATAGTTCTACCTAACTTGGAGGGATGGATGAAGCTTATAAGAAAGGCTTTGGGGGAGATGAGTAGAAGATCCAACACTGGTGATTACTTTCATTCTAAAACAGTTATGGGACACCCAAGAATTTGTTAAGCTATTCCAAGTTTAAAAGGTGGCTTTTTTACTTCCATATATAACAGGGCTCTTCCTTGATGTGGTGGGTATCACCACCAGCAAGAAACCCTGTGGTACTGCCTCCATTTCCATTTCTGAAAGTCCCTGAATTTTTTAAGTGATAATATAAATATGTACCAACTAAAAGATTTGAGAAATTGATTCTAACACAGCAAATAGGAGGTGAGATGATCCACCTTATTTGGGGGCGTTTGTAAAGTTTTGAAAGTCTTCTCATTGTTTATAAATGGATAAAAAAGAAAAGCAACAACATGGACCCCAGGAATGAGATTATGCATCCATTAAAGGATAAATCACAGAATTTGAGAGGAAAAGAATGAACTTATATTTAGAAAATATGTTGGGGAGAGTTTAAAAATAAGAAATTATAAATAGTATCTGTGTTGAATTCTTAAAAATTCCAAGTGAACATGAATCTGTGTTCACTTGAAAGATAAGATTAAAAAAATTTTTTTTTAAACCAAGAGAGTAGAATGAGAAGAGAGCTGTCTGACAGGCAGGAATAGAAAAGAAATTATGATAAGAGATGGATATAAGAAAATGAACCTGGAATTTACAGAACATAAAGCTGCATTAGAAGCAATAAAGAACATAATAATCACTGCAGGAAAGTACATTAATGATATGGAGAACTAGCTTGATAAAACCTACCAGGACCTAGGGGGAATGGACAGGATAAAAATTATGAGGTTAAAAAAAAAAAAAAAATTATGAGGTAAAAATTATGTTAGAGTAGGAAACACTACAAATTGAATAAATAGCATTCCTTCAGAACAGATAATGACCAATAAAATAGGAACAATAATAAAAAAATATGATTCAGGGAAACTTCGTAGGTGAAAAAAACCCTGAATCTATAGATTCAATGAGCTCATTGTGTTTTGACAAAGATTAATACAAATACCAATACCTAAATATATCTTGATAGAAGTTTTTAATTTCAAAGACAAAAAATTATACAAAAATCAAGCTATTTTTGCATCTTACAACTTAACACAAAGCTTGTCTTATAAAGAAAAAAAATCCAAACATTTTAGATTAGATCATTTTAAAAGCTTTCTGGAGCAAAAATTAATGATGATACAACAGCATCTAGAAATGCTAAATAAAATATAACAAGCATCCCTTTAAGTGAATACCTGAACTTACAAGAACATAATAGAAATCCTCAGTGTACAAAAAGTGAAGTGGTAAATGGAAACCATAGTTGTAAGGGGGAGCGTACTTTGACTACCCTGAGGAGATTTTCTATCTTGGCTAACCAGAGGGCTTTCATTTTAAATGGCCTCACAGAGACAGAAGACAATTTATTTGATCCATACATCTTCCAATTTCCTAGACTCCTACATAAAGCCAAGATCCTCAAAGGATTATAACCTCAGTGAAAGCATAGATTAGAAAATAAAGCCTCTCCACTGACACAAGGAGAAAATAAGGAAGTTTGTATTTCTTGGCTTAGATTCCTGGAACATGGGAGGAGTAGGTGTGCATGTGTGTGGGATTCCTCTGCTGAGAGTTTGTAATCAACTGCTTCTCCAGTAAATTTCGTGTTTTAATCTGTATTAATTATGTAGTCTAAGAATCACCAATAAAATAAAATACATTATTGTAACAGTCCCAGGCTCGTAACATCTACTGGATGCCAGGCAGAAGCTAATACAAACTGTATCCTCAAGTGGAGCCCTGCAGGTTTCTCACAGATAAAGCTCAACTGAACTTTAAATTCACAATCCAAAATCAAAATAGATACACACACACTCTACTACAAACAATATTCAGCAGATACAACAGGATTACACGCTTCCAAGAATGTCAGAGAGTAGAATTGTCACAGGCTACCATTTAAAATTAATAATTGCACAAAAAAGAAATGTAAGAAAAAAAAACTATGCATCTCTAACAGAATCTCAAAACATAGAAAACAAAGTTGACCCATTTAGAAGGAAAAATTGTAAGTTTGGATGTTTATAGAGAATGCTCACCCAGTAATTGGAGGATATACAGAAATATATAGAACACTTAGAAAACTGATTATACAACTAAACATATTCAAAATATTTTAAAGAATTGATATATGGGCCATGATCTCTGACCACAAAGCAATTACGTTTAATCAGTAAAAAGGACTTATTAAACAGATTAACAAACACACAAATATTACATTAAGGGATTTAAAAATTCAGATAACTCACAGGTCAAGAATAAACTCATAATATAAAATTGAAATTGAGCTATGTATGAAAATTTGTGGGGTGCAGCTAACGTGGATTTAGAAACAAAGTTTTAAACGCTTACATCTGGAAAGGAGACATTGATGATGTAAGTGTTCAAGTAAATAAGTTAGAGAAAGCACAGCATGGTTAATCCAAAAACAAACAAACAAAATAATGAAGACATGAGCAAAACTCAATAAAATAAAAAATTAAAATCCATCAGAACCAAAGGTTAGTTCATAAGAAAGAGTTTTAAAAGAGCTGATGAGAACTATAGCTATTTAAGTTTTAATCATAATTAAAATCTTTATTCAAAACTTAACAAAATTAGGACTGGGCAGTTTTAAGATCAAGTTCTAGGATGAATTCAAAGAACAAAAATTTCAGTCTTCTACAAAATCTTTCAAAGAATTGAAAAAGAGGAGAAACTTTTAAATTTATTTATTGAGTCAAGTATAGCTTTACAAGTAAATTATGGGAAAAGAAAATTAATTAGAAGCATTTTCTCTGAAGTTAGGAAAAGGAAAAGGATGCTCATTGTCTGTTTCTGTAAAGTATTGAAATGTTAGTCATAACCTGCACAATAAGACAATTAAAAAATGGAGGAAACAAAATTGTCATTATTCACAGATGATAGGTGATTCTCTGCATTGAGAATTCAAGAGAATCTACCAATGCTATTTTAGAATTAATAAGAGAGATACAGTAAGATCAGTATATAAACATCAACCATACATCAGCAAGAAACAAATGGTATTCTTTTAAAAATTCTCCCTTTTACAATAGTAACCCAAGTCCTAAAGAACCTAGGACTATATCTAATAAAAATATAATAAGACTTGTAAGGAAAAAAATTATAAAATTTTACTGAGAGATATTTACCTTATCTTTAACAATAAGATAGGATTTCATACCCATTATGTTAGTAACACATTTTTTTAAGGATATGGATCATCAAAGATATGGTGGCAAACTAAACTGGCACAACATTTATTGAGGCAGTTCTTACTATCTAGTAAAGTTGAAAATGTGCATACCCCATCATCTAGGGATCCACTCCTAGCTCTATATTGTCTGGTAGCAAGACAGAATATTTTAATTTAGAACTGAGTGGAAAATCTTTAACATATGATTGTGATGATATATTTCTCTAAGGAAAAGTCTCAGTGAACAATTAAGAAAGTCAAGTACATTTCAAAGAGTACTTCAAAGATTGCTTGGGTCATTTATGGTTGTAAATTTAAAGTTTTTATTACAAAATCCTACAAGGAACATCTCCAATCAAACGTGACTTGGATGGCCTAGAAAATCCACAACATCCCTAAATCAAGTGCAAGTTGGGAGAGAAAGCATGTAAATGTCATTAGTTGTGAATGATTACACCATGTGGATTCATGGTGTATCCATTTCTCCATGTAGATACTAGTTAAATAAATTAATATGTTTCTATAATTTGATCATTTAAATGTATATGTTTCACAAAAAAATTTTATTTGTTAACAATTTAGTGCAAGTTAGTCAATTATACTGTTCACTTGTAACCAAGACTTGATAATTAACCAATTAAAAAATAAGAGAAAGAATAGTAAAATAGATATTGCAATAGGAAATATAATTTTCATTGCCTATTAAATTTCTAAATACCCATTCATGTGTGACTTTATGCATATCTACATGATATCTTAGTAAACAAAAGGAGGCATGGTTCCATCCACTGAAGTGCACAAATACAATTGTAGTAATTAAAATTGTTTTTTTATATTCCCTATCACTTTCAAAATTACAGTGAACTTGCTCTGAGTGAACGTGCTTGAAAATGGTGAGGCAAATTAAGTGTCCCTTCAGTAAAGTGAACACAACTGGTCTTTACATTTAAGGGATAGAATATATTTCATTAAGAGATTTCCAGAATAGGGCTTGGTTTGTTAAAAAAATATATATATATATATGTCCAGAAATATGTTGTAATCCTTAGATAAAACACTTATGAATATGTATGCCCAAGTGGTTTTGATTCTTTTCCTATGTGTAAATATACTAGTGAACATATACGAATGGGTTACTTCTTGTGGGTATGTTATTTTATGTGTTATTTAATCTGTTTAACTTATTTATTCTTTTTGACCAAGCTCGCAAATCATCAGAAGCATCTGGTAGGAAACTCTTTTTTACAGAATAATTCTGTTGCTTTGTTGCTATAAACTGGATTTTTATTAGGTATCTTGTGGCAATTAGGATGTTTTATATTTAGTTTACTGAAAATATTTGTAGTACAGTGTATGTGTTTGGGGGTTATTCTTAGAAATAACAATTGAAGAGCTCTAAAGAGGTGGGTGTTTGAAATAGGGGTGACAGAAGACAGACTATTACACTCAACTAGATTTACACTTTCCAGAGGTTTTGGGAAGGATTGTACTGTTCTGTTATTTGTTGATAGAACTTGGTATTTTCATAGGTAATTAACCTCAGTTTCCTTTCTGATATACACAAAATAACTCTTAAATAGATGAATGTTTTCATTAAGGTAAAGGAGAAAGATAAAAATAATTTAATTGCAGAGAGATCAGGAGGCCCACAAATTACAATCTCTTCAATAAGAAAAAATTTTAAACTATTACTACAAAACATATTAAGAAACATACCATTGTTTATAATACCTTTCTCTTTTCCTAATGGGAAATATTAGAGGAATAGCCCTCTTCCTTATTCCGTACATAGACAGCCATCAAAGTTTAAACCCCCAGGCCTCAAACCCTAACCGTTAAATGCTCCTTACTCCATCTGGCCTCCTTTTCCTTAACAAATATCTTGCTTCCTGTTTCCCAGAAGAAATGAGTCTAGCAGGTGTGAATAACTTAGTTTACTTCCATTCCTTCCTACACATTGAAAAGCATCACCACAGCAAATAGTTACTCTCATGATTGGGCACCTTCACACATATACACTTCTAGCTCAGTTTCTGGCACCACTAAACAGTACTCAATAAATGTTGTTGAGAGATTGCTAAATGAGCACCAAGGAAGTAAATGCCTGAAAGACACTAATGTCTTTCAAAAGGGAGTTACAAAGTGTTATAATTAGTAGTGTTGTTCCTACAGTGAAGTTTTGAATAAATAATAGAAGTCCAGTGATGGCATTGTAATAGTTACAGGATGTGTATTTCAGTATACACTACTTAACATTATTAGCACTATTGCTACAAGTTTGTTAGTTGTTTTAAAGAGAATTAGAATGGTATTGATTTTGACACTAAACAAAAATTACTGTTTTTATTGCTTTACCATTTCATTTTAAAAAGCCCTCTTTGAATATGTCAAAAAATTGAGTTTCCATGATAATGTTTTATTTCTGTATATAATATTCTAAGAAAATGTGTATAGGTGACATCATGCTAATACGTTGATTTTGTGAGTGTTATTTAATTACTGTTTATTTTTTTTGGATACAAGCTTGCTCCTCTTCAGAAATATCTGGTAGGCAACTACTTTTTAATAAAACAAATGTTACCTTTAAACTTTTTATCTGGTTGTTTGCAAGTTGTTATGTTCCTCATAAGTTATATTTTTGTAAAATATATAGAGTTAATAAAATATTTTAGTTGATAGAGGAAGTGGTTTAGTTTTATATTGAGTTGGATTTATAGAAATGATTTATATTGCAGTTTCTTATGTGATATTTTAGAAACAACAAATATAACACTGTGAAGTAGTGGGAGTTGTACAGGGTAGCAGAAGACAGATTAATACACACCACTTAAATTAGATAACCATTAATAGATGGTTTTTTAAAGAAAATGTACTGTTGTAAATTTGGAACAAAACAGCTAATATTTTAATTGGGTATTTACCTTAGAAAGTTTATAGTCTGATTTGTTCTATTTTCCGATTGTTTCACTTTATTTTTTCTGACATATATTAACTAAAAGTTTAATAAAGTTGTGTTTTTACTGTAAGATGTGTTAATACGGGAAATGACATTTATCTCATTACAAAGAAACCGAAGAACGTAACATCAGAGTAGTTGTAATCAGTATAGTAATGAATTTCTAAATTCTTCTTACAAACCGTCAACAACAACCTCTTTTTAGCATTGCATAGTGGCATAGTATAATAACATGCTCTTTTTATAATAAGCAGTAATGTAACTATATTTACCAAAGAATCCAAAAGTACCTAATAAATACATTTATAGTGAAACATTCTTACTCATTGTAGGATTATCTGCATAACATGGAGTAAAGATACGCCACACTTGACTTTTTAATGAATTTTCCTAATGTTTAAAATGAACTTTGTAATCAATTTTTAAGCTGTGTCCTGTGTATAAATATATTCAAAAATATTTTGAAGGCGAAAAGAATAAATTTTTTATGTGCTTGTGGAAACACATAAAATTGTCATTTTGTTTCTTCTTTATCTCATGAGTGTGGGTAAACATTCAGTCCCCTTTGTAGGAATAGATTCCTTTGGTATGCTCATGTCTTTTGAATGCAGTGTGAGATCTTTAAATGATACAGATGGAAAAGAAAATAAGTTTATTTGGAAAAAATGTATAATTGAAATGTATACTCCTAGGAAGAAATTGATTTAATTTTTGGTAGTCCTTTTCATTTTTTGTAGTACATTATTGACCAGTATAGAACAAAATATATTTGCAGAAAAATTCTTCATTGAGATCTTTTCCTAAAGAAAGTTACTAATCACCATTAGGTACTTAGTTACCCATAATCATGTAGCTAAGAAGTATTAGAGCCAATATTCTAACTCAGATATCCCAACCTCCCAAACTTGTGGCTGTTTCAGGACATCACAGTGGTTTAAATGGTTAAATATAGATAAAGCATACCTATTAGAATATAACAAGAAGAGCAAAAATTTTGAGAACTTCAAGTATATGCCTTAGAGGGAACTCTGGGTTGAATGTGCTGCAGTATTTGAATTTGGCTAACTCTCCTACTGCTAATTTTATTAATTAGCTGCCAATACCTTATGTCAGTGGATATAAAATTTTTAAACAACTAGAGAAAAACATTTAGAAAGTGAAATTCAACATTGTCTAAAAATAGTAAAAACCAAACCAAATACATATGGTTCTAGATTGCTTATTGTTCATTATTCATAACCAACATATTGTGAAATATTTTATTTCTGGTGTTTATATTTGTAAGATTATATTTAGGTTAACTTACATTTTTACAGAGTTAGCTGTGTTCATCTTTGTATCTAAATAGTGCACATATGAACTAGAGATTTTATGTTTGTATATAGTTATGTGACAAAAAATGTTGTAGGAATAGAGTTTGCTTCATGGAACTATATAATGACATTATAATTAATACTTATCCTTACTTTATAAAAGGGAATCTCTTAATTTGTTGAAATAATTCACAAAATTTAGTATCTTTGATTCCAATCCATTTCTGATAATTTTCATGTAAGACCTTTTTGAGAATTGTTACTTTCTGTAATGTTACTTAGCAGTGAACTTGGAATATTGATGAGTACAGAGAATTTCCTGAATATCCTACTAGTGAATGAAATTAAGTAGTATCTGAAATTTTTCCTCTAGCTCATACACCAAGCAGGGAGAAGGAAATTTTCTTTCAGTTACCATCTTTGGCAAATACTGCCAGTCCTTCCTTTGACCAGTTACTTTTTTCTTAACTCCAGAACCACTTAGCAGGAAGTGACAGGAGAAGCTAAAACAGGATGTTAGGAATATTTTTTTTTCCTTTCCCTGATTCCCTTCCTTGTCTCCAAATTATCTACACTCATGCAGGCATCTGGAGAGTTTATACCACAACTTGATGTGTAAGTTCTATAAATAGAAGATAACCAAAAATATTTTTCAAAAGAAATCAGTTGTATATTTTAAGAATCACAAGTTGTTGTTTCTTAAAAGCCACAGTAGCATTCAGCAGGAAATTTCGTTTTTAATTTATTTTAGCTGTCATCTCTAAGTCAGGGACATTGCAAATATGTCAGCACCATGAGAGGAATAAATAAAATAAAATAAAATATAATCTTCTAAAACCACTCATCCCCAGTTGTAACTAATACATTAACTTTCAGGAGTAGGGTAACTTGAACCATCCTAAATTCAAAATGTAAGACTTTTCCACCCCCAAATCCACCCCCAGGAAGAATTAGATCATATTTTCATAATTAGGTGCAGTTATTTAATTCATTGTTTTGGTAGTTGAGATTTTCATACAAAGGAAAGATTCTAATTTTAAAAATTGTTTTTCTCAAATTTTCTAAAATAGGTATTTTGAGAGTATTTTACAGCAAAATACAAGTGACAGTTTATATGAAGTAGTAAAATAATGTCTTCAGAAACGAACACTCTAATGCTACTTAAAAAACTAATGTCTGCTCGTGGTGCTTATCATCACCATTTTGAAATCTTAAAACATTTGGAATGCCAACAGCCTTTTTTGGTTAGCAGCAGTGTTTTGGCAAAGGTAATTTACACAGGTAAAAGAGGAAATAATAATGTATATCTTAAAACTCCTCACTTAAATACCACTACATCATTAGATGATCTTATCAAAGAATTTGTGACCCCTCATTTCCACTATTAGTTTGGTCTTTTCTTCATCATCACCATCACTCTTCGTATTTCTGAAATAAATGACAGTGTCCCACTCTTAAGTTCATTTTGCCTAGCTTTTTACTATTTCAGCATTATTTAAATTCTGTTGTCTTCTTTATTTATAGATTTAGATATCAGAGAAATATCAGGAACTTCCAAACAAAAAGAAATACTGAAATAAATACTTCTTGAATTGCCAGGTTTTGCTCTCATACTTGACTATAGGAACAAGTATACATTTTTTTAATGCTGTCTTATCTCTGGAATCTTTTTCCTATTTCTTTTTAAACTCCTGAAGTCATTCTGTAAACAGAAGTCATTATGGAAACTTTGTGGAAAGAAAATGAAAAAGAGGAAACCTTTTAAATGATTTGTTATTTAACAAATCTTAAAACTTCAAACCACAGTTTCAAAATGTAGCTATTATTGATCACAGATAAATATCTGGTTTTGAATGCTTTACTTTAGTGTACATTTTAATTTTGCTTCAAATTTAGAATATGAGATTTTTAAAGCTGTTTGGGTGTTTTGTTTTGGTGTTTTTGTTCTTTTTTGTTTTTAAGTCTTTGTGGGTATCCTTTATGTGTAGCCTGTATTTTTCCTTTTCTCTCTACCATCAGTAAAGAAAACACAAATCTAGTAACATAAATCCTTATACCTGAAAACAGCCTTTTATTGAAGTCAGTTTTATTTGAAATTCCACAAATCAACAAGTTCACATTCTCCAGATGTCTTCAGTTCTTATATTTAACAGCTTTGCTAATACCACTGCTGGCTTATTTACAATGAATATTTTCTCCTAGATTGATTTCTGACTGTTTTACATTACTTTCAGATATGTTTTCAGGAATGGCATTTTTATTATTAGATTTGAAATTATGAAAGTGATCTCCATATAGAATAGTATTAGAGCTTCTTAGAAATTTAAGAAAATATTTGCTTCTTGTTTAGAGGAAGTAAATGGTCCTCTAGTTTATCATGGTTATGAATACACATTTCATGGTAACAATTGTTGACATAAGTCTATGTTTTTAAAATGTATTTATATGTAATATAAATATTCTTACAAGACAAAATTTGTTTTTGTTTGTTTGTTTTAATTATATTTTCAGTGAAAGAGTTTCTAGCCAAAGCCAAAGAAGACTTTCTTAAAAAATGGGAAAATCCTGCTCCGGTAAGGAATATTTAAAATTTTCTACTATTTAAAAGTCCTGTTATATAAAATCATGATTCTTGCCCAGGTAATTTACTATTTAAGAAACTGTAAAATAGCATTAAATATTCAAGTCGCATTTTAAAAAGTAAGCTCAACATAGGAATTTTACCATAATATTATAACATTATGTTTTGATTTCCTAACTAATAATTTTATCTAGACCTAAATTGGAGAAGAACCTAATTTCCATTACAATATGTGATTACATAAATTTTGATACTAATTATAAGTTGCTACAAACTCTCGATATTTTTAATGTATAGTAATTTTGATTTGCGCCTTTGATACTATTGTGCAGTTTCAAATTCTTAATCACAAATACTTAGCTATTGGCAACATACCAAGTACACAGGGATCCTTTTTCATAAACATTGGATGGGGTAAATTCTACATAACTTAAGTACTTTAAATTGTAACTGAGACCTAAAAACCATGTATAAAAAGAGCCATTTATGTTTGTAAAAAATCTATTTTTAAAGTTAAAAATAATTAATGAACTTTAATACCAAATTCAATTTTGAACATCAACTTTCCTACCACAAAAATTTTTATTTCAAGTATCTTTTTCACTAAAAGATATTTAACTCTAAATATTTTTTGAAGATGACATTATATCGCCATTTTTTATAAAGATACTAAGATTAAAAGCACGAACTGTACTTTAAAACATAGTTACTCTAGCAGTCGTGAGAAGTTAGACATTATCTAACATCAAACACTGAGGAAGGTGAGGAGGATGGCACATTTGTATGAAAAGCAGTAACTAGCAAAAAAGAGATGTTCTGTTTGTTGTCTATTACCTAAATCCTCTCCCATTATTTACTTGGGAACTATATTAAACATTTCAGTTGGTGTTGTTAAGACCAAAAAATTAAGCATTAATCCATAAAATTAAATAATTCAATCAGAATTCTAAGAGCTTTTTCTTTCTATCTTGATATAGAATCTCATAGCAATTTAAAATCCTTAGAAATTTGAAATTAAATTTATTGAAACAAGTTTTATAACTTAGAGCTGCTTGCTCTCTCTGTAATGATTCAGCAAGAAGCTATGCTATGTCTCCAATGGCAAGCTTTGATTTGTAATAGAGATTAAATCCAATGACAGTGAACTGCAGTAACTCTCCAGATTTCTTACTCTACAAGAATCACATTACCTCGTATTTTTCTCAAGCTAAACACTATACAGACTGACACTCACAAATACTTTTTTCCAAGATTTTCATGAAGATCTTTGTAATGAAAACCTATTAAACAAATGGGTCAGCAATTACTACTTATGGCTATTTAGCACATAATTTCTTCCCAGTAATTTTCATTTTGTTGTGGCAGCAACAAATTCAATAGATTGATGCCTCCAATTCTTTGCTTCTATGCTATAGCCAAAGCCAAACAAAGATGTTTGCTCATAACAAAGCATCTGTTGAGGGAGAAAAAGAGACTGATTATTGTTCTGAGACTCTGACTTTCAGTATCTTTGTGGGAATGAGGAACTCTTCTTCCTTATTATTACTGTTTTAGGTAATAGCAGGTTATTATAACATCAGAGAAAGAGCCATTAGGATCTTTCATGCTGTTATTTCCCAGTCCTATAAGCTTGTATAAAGATAGAAATGAAGTAAGACAGTGTTTTCTTCAGAGGTAACTCTAGTGAAAGGACTCTGACCCTCAGTTTATTTATTCATTAGGATTATTTGTGAGTACAGTGAGACTATGACTTCCATGATTGTGTCAATATACTGCTGGTCAGTATGAGATTATTAAAATACGGAATTTATTTACTAAAAGTCTAATACTAGGAATTCACATTGGAATTCATTATGACCTTTAATATTTCAGCTTAGGCTCTTATTTTCTCCCATTACTGTTATGCTTTGTTTTGCAATATAATTCTCTTTTCAAATATTAGTTCATTTCTTCTTATTCAAAGGGAAAAATAGAACCAATAGCCTGGAATCTCAGTAGTCTTTTTGTATTATTTTTAAATGGATAATTTTAAATAATCTCTTCTGACTATAACTAAATCTATTATAGCTACCATTGTCTTATGAGAATTTCTAATTTTAAACTTTATTTTATTTTTCATATATATGTAGAATAATGCTGGGCTGGAAGATTTTGAAAGGAAAAAAACCCTTGGAACGGGTTCATTTGGAAGAGTCATGTTGGTAAAACATAAAGCCACTGAACAGTATTATGCCATGAAGATCTTAGATAAGCAGAAGGTGAGTGTATTTGTCTTTATTTACCTAAAGGATAAACTTCAGTTTTATCAGCTAGATTATTAAACAGATGCAATATAATGACTTTCCATTGATACCTGCAGATAATTTTATTGTTGCATTTAATTTCATTCTTATTTATTGTGACTATCTGATACACAGTTAATAAGTATACGGGGATACATTATTATTTCAGTAATGTTATTTGAATAAGTTTGTGTATGTTTACTAACAAAATATTGAATTCAACATGTAAAGAACAGGCATCTCTACTACATTCTGCCTTGTGGAAAATGCAGAGATCAATTGTACTGGATCTTTAGATTGAGGTAACAGAAACTTGGTGATTTTATTTTATGACTTGTTTTGATTGACAGTGGAAGGCCTTTGTTTAACGTGATTGAGTTTGCTGAGTTTAAAATGTCAGTTAAGGGGCTGCCTGGGTGGCTCAGTGGGTTAAGCCTCTGCCTTCAGCTCAGGTCCTGATCTCAGGGTTCTGGGATCAAGTCCCACATCAGGCTCTCTGCTAGGCAGGGAGCCTGCCTCCTCCACTCTCTCTCTCTCTCTCTACTTGTGATCTCTCTCTCTGTCAAATAAATAAAATCTTAAAAAAAAAAAAAAAATGTCAGTTAAACCAGAGAAAAAGTTGGAATACTAATACTATAAAAAATATCAAATGATTGTTATATACCTGAAACTAATATAATGTTAGATGTCAATTATATCTCAATAAAAAGATTAAATCATTTTGAAAAACCAGTTTTTAAGTTTTTATTGCATACTGGTATATCTGATGAATCTGAATGTCTGAATTGTTTATGCTTTAATTGTTAAACTTCCGTTTTCCTGGTAATCACATACAAGTAAGGGAATGTGAAAGAAAATGGTAAATCTTGAATATTATCTTACAGGTATTATGTTCCCAAGAATGACATTTTGGCTTACTGGAATATAGAAAAATGTGGGGTAAACAGTACTGAGCTGGATGTGGAATAAACAGTACTGAGCTAGTAGTTAGGGATACAGATAGAGGCTAGACTGATGCTATCCAATAGAAATAGAATGTGAGCCACTTAAGTAATTTTAAATTTTTTAGCAGCCACATTTAAAAAGTAAAAAGAAATAGTTGAAATCAATCTTAATAGATTTTATTTAGCTCAGTGTATCTAAAATATTGTCATTACAACATGTAATTAACATAGAAATGGAGACATTTTACTTTCTTCATACTGAGTCTTCAATACCTGATGTATATATTACACTTACAGTACATCTCCATCTAGGTTAGCCACAATTCAAGTGTTAAATAACCATATGTTAGTGTGGCTATCATGTTGGACAGCACAGCATTAGACTGGTCTGAAGTTCAGTCCAAAAAGTGCTTTAAAACAAAAAACAAATTTAACCTCCAACATGAAAAAGAGTAATGACTTACATCTTTCTAAAATTAAATACACCCATACACACATTTAGTTGTGTATCTTTGTCTCCTACCCTTTTTCATATAACCTTTTTAACCATGCTTCCTGAAAAAATAGTTTAATCACTCTATCCACTAAGTCACTTCCTCTTAAGTCTTTAACCCATGATAATTTAACTGTCTCCTTGTTTATCTCCTTCCTCTTGTTACTCCACTGAAATGGCTCTGCAAGGGTCACCAATCCAGTGTCCTAATCAATAAAACCAGTGGGCTCTTTCTACTCATCTTATATGACATTATAGAACCTATGACTGTGCTGACCACTCCCTTGAAACCGTCTTGTCCCTGGACATCTGTCACCCTTTGTTCTTCTAATTATGCTCACCCCTCTGGGCTCTTCTTCTTTAGAGGCATTTTCCTGTTATTTTTTTCCTGTCTACTCTTTAAAGATTGCTAATCTCAATCTCTGGACTGTCCCCTCGTCTTGTTTTCATGTTTTATACCCTTTCCCTCTGGACTCTGTCCAAGCTTCGATTCATCTTTGAGCCCTATACCCCTAATTTGTACAATCTGAGCACACAGCTCTTAGAGACTGACTAGTCCTTGCTCTAATTTTCTAGATGAGGTCATTGGGTCTCAGAGAGAGTAACTGACTTGTACGCTTGTGCTGGTAACACACAAAATGCTTCAAAATTTTGATTTAAATGAAATATTCTTTATTAAATCTGTTATTAAAGTGTTATTATCTGGATAGGCCCTAATATTTTGCTATCTTTCTTAAGGAATTAATAGACTATGCTTTAGTCATAAACATTAAAGGGGTTACATAATATGCCATTTTTACATTTAAAGTATTTAGGGAAGAAGTTTTTAATTCCTTTTTTTTTTTTTTTTTCTTAACAAGGCGGTGACTTGTTAAGTACTTTACTAAGAAGGTTACCCCTTAGATAAATCATGAAAAGAGAGTATTTGCCACCCTAAGTCATTTCTGCTATGTTAGTGTTCTGAATCCATTCATAATTAGGACAAAGACTTTATATTCTGAAATTTTTCAAGTTTGTTTATTTGAATTTGATAAAGATAAGTAATAAAATAACACTCCATGATCACCTTCTTTTCTGTTAATGAAGTTACAAGCCTTTCAATTTTGGCTTCTCCTATCTGAGGATATATGGGTTAAGAGGAAAATATCAGTACAGAAATTAAGGAAATTGCAATTCTTCATTCCATACGATTGTCAAGCATTGCTAGGAACTTCATATTTACTGTATCAGTGAATCTTCACAACTTTGCATGACATTAATCTCCCTTTTATGCCAGTGACCTTTCTATTCAAGTAGTTTTTCCAATATCAAAAAGGCTAGTAAGATAAACCAAGAATTTGGCTAGGTTGGTCTGATTTCTGTGCCTATGCTTCTCCCATCCAAGTACTAACCAGGCCCGACCCTGCTTAGCCTCCGAGATCAGACGAGATCGGGAGCGTTCACTGTGATATGACCGTAGACTGTGCCTATGCTTCTTAATTTTTCCTTTGAAATGTATTTGTTATTCCTAAGATCCTTTCTACCACCACCTAGTTTGGTTGGTCCCTCATTAATGTTAACTGGGTTTTCACAATAACATCTTAATTTCCACAACCCCAGACTTTGCACCTTCTATTAATTCACCTTCCTCACTGCCAAAAAAGTTTTTCTTACCATATCATGTAATTTTATTTACTCGCTCAAAAAGCTTCCTAATATTAATTCAATATAAGCAGAACTCTGCATCCTACTTCCAAATTCTTCATAACTTTCTTCCATACTCTACCATAGTCTTATTTCACACTGTTCCCCTGCATGTCCTCTATTCTCTACTTCTCTGATTGAAACTTGACTCCCCAGGAGTATACGTGCCATGCTGGGTGGGCTGCGGGAGTATGTGATGATATAAAGCCCATCTTCCTTATCAAAAAACTCCTCAAGTATTTGACTAAAAGAAAATTAGCCAATAAGTAATCATTTATAAATGCTTTTAAATATACATATTTAAACCAACAGAAATATTAAAAAGTAAATATAAATTTTATATGCATGTTGAAAATAAAGCATGGACTAAACCCCCAGGGTTACTTGTTATTTTTTTCTCTGCCATTTAAGGGTATTTTCTTACCAAATCTTGAGAAACATTGTCCTAAGCTTTTGTCAGATGAAACTAGCATTCAGACTTATCTTTGTGTATTACCCCCTTCAGGTAATGGTTCTGGATATTAACCCTGACCACACTATCTCCTCTGTCTTTTCCTAATCTGTGTTATCTATTCATCTGTAAGGCTCAGATGAACCCTCACCCTTTTTAATAGATTTTAATAACAGTTCATATTTTTTTGAGCTTTTACTTTGTGCTCAGCACTGTGTTAATCACTTTATATGCATTATGCAACACAGTCAGCTTTAAAGTAGGTATTATTATCAATGTTTTATAGAAGAAGAATCTGGAATTAGATTATGTATTGGGCCTAACATAAACACTTTCTTGTCTGAACACTTACAACATTATAATTGGCAACTATTTGCATATTAATATTCACATATTCATATGCCATACTTCCAAATAGATTTTTTAAATTAACATATAACGTATTATTTGTTTCAGGAATACAGGTCTGTGATTCATCAGTCTTACACAATTCACAGCACTCATCATAGCACATACCCTTCCCAATGTTCATCACCCAGCCACCCTATCCCCCCCACCGTCCTTCACTGAGAAAACCTCAGTTTGTTTCCTGAGATTAAGAGTCTCTTATGGTTTGTCTCCCTCTCTGGTTTCATCTTGTTTGATTTTTTCCTCTCTTCTCCTGTGATTCTCTGCCTTGTTTCTTTAATTCTGCATATCAGTGAGATCACATGATAATTGTCTTTCTCTAACTGACATTTTGCTTAGCATAATAGCCTCTAGTTCTAAGTAGATTTTATGCAGCATTAAGGCAGACACTTCCTTGTCTTTAGCTCAGTTGCATTATTATGCCTTTTATGTAGTAATATGCAAACTTAAAAGTAAATTAGATTTTAATTAGTTAACTTTTTAAATTAACTTAAAAATTAACTGGGCATTTATGCTTTGCCAGTTCATTTATCATATATATATCATGTATCATTTATTTCTATTTTTAATTGTTATGCCCTACATATGCATAGTTGGCTTAGAGATATAATGCAGAAAGCCTGTCTATTACAGTTTTTATTACTTATTTCATATTACTTATTTCATATTATCAATGCCTAACTAGAAGCCAACTATATCAAAATATACAGAGATAAGTATATGTTACATCTAGACAATGAAGTATTATTCATGACTCAAAAGAAATGAACTATCAAGCCATTACTAAGTGAAAGAAGCCAGTTTGAAAAGGCTATATAATCTGTGATTCCAACTATATGACATTCTACAAAAGGCAAAACTAGGAAGACAGTAAAAATATCAGTAATTGCCTGTGGTTAGTAGAGAGGAACGGATGATTAAGTGAAACACAGAAATTTTAGGACAGTGAAAGTACTCGGTATGGTATTATAATGGTGTACACATGTCATTCTACATTTGTCCAAACCCACAGAATATACAACACCGAGAGTAAAACCCTACTATAAAGTATGGACTCTTAGTGATAAAGATAAGTCAGTGTAAGTTCATCACTTGTAACAAATGTATCACTCTGGTCAGGGGGGATGTTGATATTGGGGAAGGCTATGCCTGTGTGGGGAGGGGATTCTCTTGGAAAATCCCTGTATCTTCTGTTCAATTCTGTGAACCTGAAACTGTTAAAAAAATAATAATAAAATAAATAATGAACTTTTTAAAATCTATTTTTTAAAGTAAATACAAAGCAATAGTAATCTTCTAGCTAATGTTGCATAATTTGTTGTAATAAGTATGGACTAATTAGTTATGTAACTGTTAGAATTTGGACAGAAGTGGTCCGACCACTTCATATTACAGTTAAAAAAACCAAAATCCTAAGGGTTGAAATAATATTTCCAAAATCACAAAACTGCTTGATTAGGAGGCGTAGATTAGAATACAGATCTTCTGACTCTGAGTCAAGTATTCTTTGCTCAGTATTATTTTTATACTATAATTGTATATGCTAATAACTGGATGGTATATTTACCTTTCTTATTTATGTTCAACTTCTTGAATTCACTGACAATAAGCCTCTAGCAAGAAAGAATGCTGCATTCTAATGATTTGCACATATACTGGACAATTATTTATATCTCCCTAAGGTCACCTCTTCTTAAATTAAAAATAGAATCAATGTGGGATAGAAACATAGTCTTCAAGAAGATAAGTTACTTTCCCCTGCTATGTATTTGATTGAGTAGACAATCCAGAGTAGCCTTGATTAATTCTAAATGAACTATTTGTTATAAGACATAGTTGGGTTTTTGCCAGTATTTTGTGTGTCCTCTCTTGTGACTGCACAAATTAAATTTTTAGAATTTAATCTTGTATTTATTCAGGTATTAGGAAATGAACAAATTGCTCATTTTTACCCACTGTTCTTCAGTTATTGGCTTTTCTTCAATCCTTAATTTCCTTGCTGATCTTTTAAAGACCTAAAATCAATACCAACTTATTGCAGTGATTTGTACCAGCTACTTTAGTGGACTGACTATATAAGTCATTAGGAGCTAAGTATTTTCACATACCAGTTTTTTAAGTACTGTATTAGAAGTCTGTTTCTTCTTAGCTTTTACTTCTTGACTGAAAATCATAGTTGACTTTCATAAGACCAAATTTTAAATCTTCTGTTAGGTTTTTCATTTGAATCTGAGAAACCTCATTGGTGGTTATTATTACCCATATCCAACTTAGTGATTTGCTTATCCAAGCTCATTATTACGTGAAAAACATTTTATTTAAGTTTTTCTTTTAAAATTATAGTGAGTTTTAAATTCTGTTCAAGTACATTAAATATATTTATCTCTCAATCATAGGTTGTTAAGCTGAAGCAAATAGAGCACACCTTGAATGAGAAAAGAATATTACAGGCGGTGAATTTTCCTTTTCTTGTTCGACTGGAATACGCTTTTAAGGTAGATTTTACAATATTCAAATAAAATATTTTTACCCTCATATATTTTTAAAAATATGAAACTGTGATAAGATTCTAAGCCAGATGTTAAACCTGGAGAATATGAATAAACAAAAAAAGTAATATATTTAGATTTTACATAATTAAATCCTATTGTGCTTATAAACTTAGATTAACATTTGACAAGGTTTTGGCTCTCCCTAGGGAAATTTTTAAAGGTAATATGTAACTTCTCATGAGATGGTATTACAAATTCAAATATTTCAGTTTATCAGAATCCATAGAAATATCTTATTAAGCAGTTCTTAAACTCATGCAAATGACCACATATGTTCCTTTTAAACCTTTTCTGATACAATTGTACCATCTTCTTTTCTGTAGTAATTTGTTCTAGTCTTTCCATTTATACAAGGCAGAACAGTCTTTGGCCTTCCATTCAGGTATCTCATAAGGTTGCACAAGATTTATTCTTGAAGTTGCCAGCTTTTCAGCTCTTTAGAATGATTCTTGGCATCTCTGCAATATTAATTCATATGAACCATTTTAACATTTTTTCTTTTTCCTCCTTTATTCTTTAAATCAGATGAACTTCTGTGTATTTAGGATGATGTTAAAAATCATTAATCTCTCTGACCTAATTTAGTACATAAAATGTATACATTCTTACTTTTGCAAATTGTTATTTTAACTGTTATTCCTTTGCATACACTATAGCATTAAGTCATTGCCTCGGTGTCTAATTGTTCAAAAGTTAGTGTTCCCTGCAAAGACAGGAACAGCAAAAATCCCAGACTAATTTGTGGCAGGAATACTAGGAGAAAATAAAAATGAATTCCCCATTGTTGAAAAATGAGAGCATCTTCCATTTATTCTCTCTTTCCCAATGTTAGTAACCTCTCGGGTAGATTTTAAATTTGTCTTTTTCTAATTTGACATGGTATTATCTTAAAATATTTTCTTGAAATAACCTAGGTTTCATAATTTTGATTTATTCTTTTTAATTCTTCATAGGATAATTCTAATTTATACATGGTTATGGAATATGTTCCTGGGGGTGAAATGTTTTCACATCTAAGAAGAATTGGAAGGTTCAGGTAACTAATATTTTATCCTCCTCAAATCTTTATATTCTGTGTGTTTGTTTAAAACCAAATTTTTCAGCTTTGTCAATGCTAAAAATTTATTTCTTTTAATTTAGTAATATGCTAGCTATATGAAGAAATTATGTAGAAACATTAATAAAAGGCCATACCATACTGAGTTTTAAAAAAAATCAAATGAAAAGAGCATCTGGGTGGCTCAGTCAGTTAAGCGTCTGCTCAGGTCATGATCCTAGGGTCCTGGGATGGAGCCTATGTCTGCTTCTCCCTTTCCCTCTGTCCCACCCCAGCCCACCCCACCCCCAACTCGTGTGTGCTCTCTCTCTCTCTCAAATTTTAAAAACCTTAAAAAAAAATAAAATGAAAGCACCATGATACCATTGTAAATATTCTACCTTGGTAGGTATTATGAAGGTCCATTATTTAAAGAATTTCTAGAACACACAAAATTTAATTTAAACATACCAATATTAATTGAACAAATATTAATACAACTCTGGGAAAGAGGTTTGCGTAAAGATGAAGATAAGAAAGGGAGTACCTAGAAAAGATAATAACAGTATCATAGTGATGAGATTATGAAAGTTTGTTTCAAACAAATTTAATTCTCCTTAAAGTTGTTGCTATATTGAGTTTTAAATATATGCGTGTAATTTGGGCACCTGGATGGCTCAGTCAGTTAAATGTCTGCCTTTGGGTCAGGTCATGGTCTCAGGGTCCTGGGCTCAAGCCCCACATCGGGCACTCTGCTCAGTGGGGAGTCTGCTTCTCCCTCTCCTTCTGCCTGCTGCTCCCCCTGCTTGTGTTCTCTCTCTCTCAAATAAATAAGTAAATAAAATCTTTAAAATAGAGTTTATGCCTTATCATTAGGTTATTACTGAAAAGGCTACACAATTTTAAAAATAGATTCTGTTAACCTTACCTGTGTGTAATAGTTTGTAAGCTACTACTGTGTATTAGAAATCACTAACAGAATGAAACTGAAACCCAGAGCAGGTCCAGCTTCCTTTAGCACATTATATGTTGTCATGATGAAAGTGTATGCAGGAGTTCAAACTGGGCTGATGGTAATCTGATTCAGGAAAAGATGATGATTGATTCAGATTATCACAAGATCATATTCAATTATGGGCCAACGTTAGAGTTATTTTAGTTACCTGAGGCCTAAGCCAAAATACATTTATTGACCTAACATGATAAGGCACCTAATATGTTTCGGGCACTATGCTAATGCAAAGCAACTTCTGTTTATTTTTAATGACTCCTTTCACCGATTTTCCTCTCTCCTACTACTCTTGTTCACACAGACCCAGAATCCTCAGATTGCCCTTTGATAATTTAAAGTTGTACATTGAAGCACTACACCTAAACCTGTCTTCAAAAACTGTTTTGTCCATTTTTTATAATTACTAACTTCTTTCCTTTGCAACTCCCCACACTCGTATTTCTTTAATACTTGGTACTAGGAGGAAAAGCAAGTTGATTGCAATAATTCACACTGAGACACTGTCTCTTCTAATCTGTCACTTGTACTGCATGTATGCTTAAGAGGTTACTAACTCCTATCTTAGAAACTTTGAGGCGACAAGAATACTGATTTCTTGATGAGCATGGCTTAACAATATTGTTGAGCATGGCTTAAAGCTGTTTCAGCATTTTCAGAAATATTTCTGAAATATTTCAGAATATTTCAAAATATTTCAGAATATTTTGCTTTCATCTTTCAACAATTTGATTATAGATCTATGTAATGTTCATGTTCCTCCATTCAAATATCAGTGTGTGGAAATAAATATAAAATGCTTAGTGCATCTTATATTCTGATAAATTTATATTTATTTATAAGGTACTAAGTGCATCTTGTATTTACAGATGCATGGAAAATTGGGAGGGGACCTTCCAAGTCAAATGTTTCCAAAGTGAGGGATGTTTCAATGACAAGGATGATTCTTCCAGTTTCCCTTTAAAATGTCCCTCCCCCCATTCCTTGTCATACAATGTATGATACAGATTTTACAGTCTTGAGATGGGGCTGGAACTCTAAAGGTATTATAAAATATTTTCCCCTAAAAGTATTTTTCTTTACATATTCATTTATTCAACAAATATTTCCTAAGCATCTGATATGTATCAGGCTAGAACCTAGGAAATATAGTGACGGGCAAAAGGAGCAGCATATATAATCTTTTTTGGAATTTCTATTTCTGGTGTTGAGAGATCAAATTAATGCCAGCCATCTTGAGGGAAATTCTATTCATAGTTCATGTTATTTATTGAGGACATAAATCTGAAAGTCATTGTAGTTTATCAGGCCAGTTAGCAGAATTCATTGTATACACTAGCAGATGAAATAGAAATTCAAATTAGAAAATCAGTACATCCTTTGGAGTAATACTCAGAATGTAGCATCAACATTACACTGATCTATCAATTGATCTAATTTGTGCATATAAGAACTGTACATGTTTACACATACTAGTTACACCTATGTTTATATATCTGAATAAACATGGATAGTAGAAGATTTGGAAATTCAGACACTAGGATTGTATCTACAGTTTCTGGATAGCATTATGGGTGCGCTTTACTCTTCATCAATATTTTATGATTATTTTTTATAATGAGACTGTATCATTTTTGTAATAGGAATAGTCTGGATAAAATGGCATTAGTCTTCAGATTAATTCAGTTAAACAACTTCTGAGTTTATTTCTGTGAAATTCTTTAAGCGCTTAAATTTCTGAGAAAGGTAGACAGAGCCTATCAACAGTAACAATGCCCTGATAAACCATGTAATTGACACATTTGCTTTTCAGTCATTCTCAAGGCCAGATATAAGTATAAAGACATCAATATCTTCTAATATGGCCAATAATAATTTAAAATAAGATGACTATTTTAGAGTTATATTTTTCTTCAATATATGCTGCTTCCTAAGTATATTAAAAAGTATTATTATTTGAAGATAATTCAGAGGTTTAGTAGATATTCAGAAACTAACAAGATTATATATGTTTAAAGGAAAAAATTTCTTTTTGCTTCTAAAATATCTCTACCCTATATTAATTTTTTATATAATCTACTAATTACCATGTGTTAATTCATTTTATAGAAAAATCAATGTTTTTTTCTTTGTAGTGAACCCCATGCACGGTTTTATGCAGCTCAGATAGTGCTAACATTCGAGTACCTCCATTCACTAGACCTCATCTACAGAGATCTAAAACCTGAAAATCTCTTAATTGACCACCAAGGGTATATCCAGGTATGACTTGAGCACATTTATATAACGTATTTGAGAATATACTAGGTGAAAGTTGTATGTATTTAACCTCAACTACCAATATTGGATTTTTTTTTTCCTTGAGCAAGACAATTACTTCTTCCTAATAGCTTAAATTGAGCTCATGGTTCTGCCACTATTACAGAGACCTAAAATCCCGTCAAGAATAGAACCTGTTTATACCTCCCATAGTCTGTAGCTGTGAACAGAACACAGGCTCCTACATACGGAAATATATAGAATAGCTAAATTTGTGAGTTCTCATTTAGTGCCAGGCATTATTCCAAGTGTTTTACATGTATCATCTTTTTTAGTCCTGATAACCTTATAAAGTTAAGTACTGCTGTAATCCTCATTTTGAGGCGAACAAAATTAAGGCACAGCAGGTCACATGGGCAGTAGTGTCAGAATTTGAAACCAGTCTGTCGCCAGAGTCTTTGCTCCTTTAACACTACACTGCAGCTGCCAAAGAGCCCTGGCTTCCAGTACTGAACTAGTGGAGGTGTTTTCTTTCTGCTGCTTCTATCAGTAGAGTGAGAGCATCCCTTTTTACACAGTTACCAATAGGTTCTCCTGTTGATGCTTTTGCACTTCTAATGACATAATTTATGGCAGAGCATATCCTGGACTCAAGGAACACTTTCAGCACTGCTTCATTTTTGTTAAAACTATCTACTGTTACCTTTTTTGATGTTTATTTCTTTGTTTGAGTCAGGGAAAAATTCTCCAGAGTGAACCTTCATTCACTAATAGTGGCCTGCATGGATTAGTCTCAATTACATTGACTTAATTTTTTTTCCATGGTTTTAATTTTAACCCTGATTTTTAACTTTCAACTTAAGTATGATAAATACATTTATTGTGAATTCATGAATGTTCACAAGTTTTTTTTTTTTTTCTTTCATAGGTTACAGACTTCGGGTTTGCCAAAAGAGTTAAAGGCAGAACTTGGACATTATGTGGCACTCCAGAATATTTGGCTCCAGAGATAATCCTCAGCAAGGTATATTTATAATCCCATTATGCAAGAAGTAAAAATATAAGGCATGCATCACTGTAGACTTTTAAAAAAGAGTTTACTGATCTAATATTAAACTTCTGTCTCATCTAAATTATGAATTTGTCTGATTACTAAAATAATAATTACTTACAATCTACCACTAATCCAGTAACCTCTCAATTTTAACTCTGGATCTAAGAGAAATAGTATGGTAGGGCATGGGAAATATAGTCAATAATATTGTGATAACTTTGTATTGTGGCACATGGTAACTAGATTAATCATGGTAACCATTTCATAATACATATAAAATGTTGAATCACTGTGTTGTCCACCTGCAAGTAATATTGTATGTCAACTCTACTTCAAAAAATATAATGTGAATAAATCTAACCTCTAGATTCATATTTTTTTCTTCCAATTTTACTGAGACTAAGTGCCATAAATCTCTGTATAAATTTAAGGCATACAGCATCATGGTTTGATTTACATAGACTGTGGAATAGATTACCACACATCATATCATATAGACATAGTAAAAAGAAAAGGAAAAGTCCATGTTTTGAAACAAAAAGCATAGCCTTTTCATAATTATTCCCAGTAACAGGAGTGTGGGAAACTTTTGCATGTGTTATCCCACAAGGCAAATGTAAAAATGATAGGCACTAGTTCTCAATTCTTCTTCTATTTCAACTTTACCACTTCCACTTAAATGAAAGAAATGTAAGCAGACTTCTTTTATTTTAAACAGGAACACTATAGCAATTGAATAGTCTTTTTAAAGATAGTTTTACCTTTCAAAGCAGTGAAGATGTTGTGAGAGAAATTTGTATCATTATCTAAAAGGATGGTTTCGGTTCTGTTTTCCTTCCCACTGCTATCCCCATGCCGGGAAAGCTAAAAAGGAGAAATTAACAATGACTGAACACAAATAATGCCAAGAAAAGAAAAAGGGACAGCACACATGCCTTAATACAAACTGGAGAACGACCCCCTGAATAATTGAAATTTGGATAACCTATATATACCTAAATATAAGAATAAAATAAATGACCTAATTCAACTTTCCTCTCATTATCTTTATAATTTAAATCATCTATAACTTTTCAGTCTTTTGTAATCTAAATATCATTGCTGTTAACACATTTCTTCTGTGAGAACATTTAACAATATGATGACAGAATAAGCACCAAAACTTTAAAAAGTGTGGATATATTATAAAAGTAATGATGTTCATTGCACAAAATTTGGAAAAGGGAGAAAAATAAAAAGAAACAACCCAAAAAAACCTGTCATCTCACCATCCAGAGATAGCCTTTTTAAAAAATATTTTTAATATATCTTTCTGTGCATGTTATCATAGTTGAGATATAGTGAATGTATAGTTTGTACTCAGCTTTTTTCACTTGAATGATAACAAGCATGCAAACATCATTCTAATGGCTTATTTGCAAATGTATGAAAAAGTATTTTGCCATTCTTCTGTTGCTAAATATTCATATCATTCCTTTTTCTTTTTTTTGCTATTATAAATAACTGTGATAAACATAAACATTTTGTGCATAAAGCTTTTTCTGCATTTCAAATTATTTTTTCAGGACAGATTCCCAGAAGTAGAGTTACTGGGACGAAGGGTATGAATATTTTTAAGTCTCTCCATAAATATTGCCAGAGTGCTTTCCAAAAACATTGTAACATTTTACACCCCTATTAGCAGTATGAGAGTGACTGTTCAGTCACACTATCCAGCATTAGATATTCTTATTTTTAAAATCGTTACTAATTTAATAGGCAATAAATGATATTTTATTATTTTAAGTCTCATGTCTTTGGTTATTAGATTTTTTTTAATGCTTTATAGACATTTGGTGGATTTTGTTTGTGTGTGTGTCTGAATTATTAGTTCCTGTCTTTTGCCCATTTTCAATTGTAATTTAGTTTTTTTTTACTGATTTAATTCTCTATATCTAGGGTATTTAAATATCTGGCATAATGTTTATAAACATTAGCACACAATCTGAAAAATAGAAATCGAAGTTTACTAAAGTATCTGGCTCAACATCACATGCTTTCATTATAGTAGAAGTATTATAATAAATGGCATTACTAGTGAGTTGATTAAAGCAAAGTTGATGCCCATTTCTATTAGCGAAACAAAGTGCTATTTTTATGCCAGTCTCCCTTTAAAAACACATATAGTAAAAAAAAAAAAAAAACTGTATTATAGTTTATTCTAGCTAAATAATTTGAAAATTAAATGGTTTATAAAGCTAAAATTTTAACAAAAATTTGAAGTATGGGGAGCAGCGAAGGTAATTTGAGGGCAGACCAAAAGATGTGGCAAAAACTCAGTTCATTTCTCTCCATGATTGAGTTGGGCTTTTTCCCATATCTTTTGTGCCAACTGACATTGATCATAATTGATAACAAACTATATATACATGCTAATATTTTATTTTTATTTTCTTATAAATACTGCTAGTTCTTAATTTTAGCAAGTTTAGTATGAGAGGAAGAAAACAATTAGAAATAACCTTAGAATTATACATTTGGGTTGCAGTGTACTTTTACGTACGTTATTTCCTTTTATTTGATAAAGTCCTTACAAAAACCCCATGAATTAGTAATTTTTTTCTGTATACCTTTTAGAGATGAGAAGCAAGATAGTAGGATAACTAAAACAAACTTGAATATTTATATTTGTTAGGCTCCAAATTAAACTTGTAGCTTTCATTAAGATCCTGTGAAGTGGATAAGAATGCCCATAGTATATTCATCTCCTAACATCAACAGTATAGAGTATTGTGAAGTCAACTCTACTGTTTACTATGAAGTCCAGTATTTACCATTTTGTTTAAAAAACCTTTGCTTTCCTAAGAATGCTCTAGAAAACTTGATATATAAGGTTATGGGCCTAGAATGGACTTGAAAAGGTAATTTAGTAACTCCTTTCCTATTGTTGAGCAACTAAATTATCCCAATTAACTAGGGGATATATATTGTCTACAATATTCTTAATGATTTTAGGAAGAAGATTTAATAGTATTTCCTGATCCAATATCTGGAAATTCTCCCTGTTGTTTAATTCAAATGTGATCTGATATATTTTGTTCATTTTTTTATTCTATCCTGAATAGCTAGCTGCTCATCAACTGCTCTTTAACAAATTTCATATACTTGAAGATCATTTTGAAATCATCTATGACTTCAGTCTCTTCTGAGTAGATTAAGTAATAATTAATATTTTCTGCTGTTTGTCTTAGGGCTACAATAAGGCAGTGGATTGGTGGGCATTAGGCGTGTTAATCTATGAAATGGCAGCTGGCTATCCCCCATTCTTTGCAGACCAACCAATTCAGATTTATGAAAAGATTGTTTCTGGAAAGGTAAGCAGTATATTTTATTATTCCTCTGTCATTCATTATTTCTATAATGTTGCATAAGCTTTGTAGATCAACACCATTATGTAGCTTATGAAAGATCTCAAGAAAGAATAAGAACCAAAGATGATATGAAGAATTTTGACAGAACTAAAATACTTTAAAATCACTGAATGAGAGAAGCATACAGTAGTTTACCCTTATCTGCAGTTTCAGTGATCTGCAGTCAACTACAGTCCAAAGTAGGTGATCCTCCTTCTGAGCTATCATCAGAAGGTCAGTCATAGCCTACCACTATGTCACAATACCTACGTCATTCACCTCACTTCATGTCATCAGGTGGGAATTGTATCATCTCACGTCATCTCTAGAGGGTAACATACAATGAGATAGTTTGAGAGAGGGACAGAGAGAAAGAGACCACACCCACATAACTTTTATTACAGCAGATTGTTATAATTATTCATTATTTTTAATTTCTTACTGAGCATAATTCATAAATCAAACATTATCAGAGGTATGTTTATATAGGAAAAACAGTATATATAGGGCTCAACCAAGATTAAGAATGCAGAAATTACACTAATAGTTCCAAATAATTTAATTATAGATCATTACAAAGTTCCTGAATCTTTACTACATTGCTTTTATTTATACTTAACTTTATAAAAGGAATAAAACTGTCTGATAAGGATGCCATAACTAAATTTCACTTACTTAGAAAAATTGCTTTATTTAAAATGAATGTACCTTTATTTGTATGAATTGGCCTTCATCAGGCAATCATTACATTGTGTAAAAGTTTTTTAACTGCTTATGAATATGTTTTTATTTCACATCAAACTCTAATAGTCAGGATACAATATTAATATTTAAATCTGCATATATTCTAAAATCGTAACTGTTGAAATCTGAGTCACCTTGACAACACCTTAGCAACATAAAATTTTATCTTATCACACATATTTTTCTTCACTTATTTAGAAATAGAATAGGATGTTTAGTGTACTGTTGTTTTTAACTAAAGGCTCCAGATTGCCAGATTATCTCTTCCCATATTGTATATAAAGTTATTTTTATCCCTTTCCCCTATGCTGCTAGAGTAGAACTCATGAAAGCAGAATATTGCCATTAAGTGATCTCTAGGATCTGTTTTATGTGAATATGAAGTCTTTTGCACCAATCGCAATAAAACTATCTGTTTCAACACCCAAATCCAAACTAGAATGTATCTTTATCTACCTTACAAAAGTATTATTATCTCTCTAGCTAGTAAATAAAAGCCAAATTGGAGACAAATATTTTAATTTTGTAATTATTCAAGTCATTAAAAATCAAATTATGGTCTTACAAATCCTGTATTTGTATTTAAAATTGTCAATGGTTTGGATGATGTATCATTTAAAAATATATGTTTCAATGAGAATTATTTTTTCTAATTTTTTAGAAGTCTGTTATTATTTTATGCTACATTTTATATGTATTATATTTTTCCATTCTGAAACCATGTTACAAAGACTATAGGTGTAGTAACATCAAAATTAAAATAAAATGTATTTAATGAAGTGATTAATTCACTGGAATACATACATTCAAAAATTAGATTAAGTACTTTCTCTATTACAATATTTTAACTCAGGTTGGTATTTTTAATGCACAGAAAGATGATCAATCAGCTTGTTAGCTTCTCTCCTACACATATTTTGCCTTTAAAAAAGGAAGGGGTGGTATTTTAAATGTCAGATTATTCACGCAATATCAAGGTTCAGGTTTAGAAATGATAGTTGACAGAAAAGTCTTATAATTCTTACATTAAAGTTTCCATATCCTAGCAATATATATGCTGAGTTTCTGTATATAGTCTTCAAATTTCATACTTCGATGCCATATACTGTATGACAAGAATCAGTTATAGTTTCCACAACAACTCTGTTTGGTTGCATTACTCTTAGAAATATAAAACTTAATATTGTGTTCAAAATTGATACTTGTAAATTAGGCAGTCAAGTAACAGCTGTTGTGGAAACCATAACTTTACAATCCTTAAAATTATATAATTAAAAAACAAATTCTGAGCTTCATTACATATAAAGTAAATATTATTCCATTATTAATGAGCACCAGAAATGCACACACAGACACTCTACAAAATGTAAAGTTGTAAACACACGTACATAGAGAATGATCAAAGAGGTAGTGCATTTTTTCCTCCAGGGAAATTCACATTCATATGAGGGATAATTGATTAGCAGTTAACTGACTATTCCTTTTTGTGTCATGTGTCCCTAGAACCATTCCCAGTTTAGGTGATTCACTAGGAAGAGTCTTAGACTTCAGCATATAGTAATACCCAAGAAATTAATACCATCTATTCTAACAAGTGCATTCATTATAAGATACCTTATAACAAAAAGGTATAAAGTAAAATCAGCAAAGGGAAAGGCTCATGGGGCAGTCTCTTGAGGAAACTAGGCACAGCTTTCAAGAGTCTTCTCCCAGTGGAGTTAACAAGGGATGAACTTAATTCTTCCAGCAACAAATTGTTGTCTACCAGGGAAGCTCATTAGAGACTCAGTGCCCAGCAATTTTATTGGGATCGTATATACACCTTCTGCCTAGTGCATACCTACATCCCAAACTCACAGAGCAAAATAGATATTCAGTATAAGCCATACTGTTTGTACAATCTAGGTACAGTGAACGCTCATTATTTAGGGAAAGTTTCATATCATTTTAAAGAACTGTTACCATGCCACTTCCCAGATACCTGCCTAGGGCTAAACTTGCAAGCACGCATTCCTTAAGGGTAACAGCCCCAACCTGCTACATTATCTCTTTTCTGCACAGATTCTATTTCCTAAATAATAAACACATGTGCAGAAATACCACTACACTTTTTCTAAGATGCTATTGTTAATGCTTTTGGGAAATTTAAATGCATTTTCTGTTTGTCTATGGCTATAATTAAAGAAACTTCGAAACTCAGTAGTCATTTCCATAAAATTCAAAAGCAGCTTTACCAATGCCGAAAACCCTGGCCATTTCTTAACACCTTGCTGTGGTCATTTAAAATTCTTCTTAATAGTTTCTTTGAGACAGTCCTTATTCTAGTCTTTTGGGCAAATGACGGCAACTTGTTTTGCAGTGAAGGGAATGAGGATCTGGTGGGTAATGGTCCTTTGTAACCATCCTAACTCCCGCTCTTTTTACATAGGTAAAAGAACAGATCAGAGAGCCCATATTTGTAGTACTCATATTTAATAAGTATTTTTTAAATGTACTGGTTCTTTTTATTTATAAAGATCCAGGCTGATTAAAGTTGCCTCAGGTTCTATGAAACAGTGTGGAGGTTGGTACCGTATCTATAGGAAATCTAATGTATGAAAGTTGTTATGCCTTTTGAAAAACTTATTAATACATATGCTCATTTTTGCTAGATAAATTTGTTACTGGGATATAGATTTCTTGTGCTCGCTTCGGCAGCACATATACTAAAAATGGGATATAGATTTCTTAGAACTATACCTAATTTAGAAAGTTAATTTTTTTCTTTTTTAAAATTTAAATTCAATTAGCCAACATGTGGTACATTAGTTTCAGATACAGAAAGGTAATTTTTAAAAATTTATTCCAGCATGCTTATGGACAGGAGTTAACAGATTATTGCTTGGTGGCTATGTGCAAACTCTTTTGAGTCATTTAAGCCAGTAAATTTTATCCCAATGCATAAAAAGTCATATTACTAGTTAAGCCATCTCCCTGTCACTTGCAGAATAACAGCAGTAAAAATTTTCCCTTCTTCAGTCAGAGATCAACTTTGTAATTCTGTGATTAAACTGGGTGTACACAAATTTGATTTTGGTTTTATTTTATTTCTTAAAGTAAAAAAAAAGTACAAGACTTTATAAGCAGAACCAATATTCTATCAAGTTTGATAATTCAGAGTGAATTTTGTAGTTGGTTTAACATATTACATGATATGATTTGGTGAAGTTGTTTAAAATATCAGCTATAATTACAATGCTGTCTTTCTAAAATAGGGTCATTTCCTTTTTCTCCTTCACTCTACCAAATTTATATACCGTAAGAAAAGAAGAAAATGCTCTTCTATAAATTAAAAGGTACAGCATAAGACAAGAAGGAACTTCTTGCCTTCTCCAAATGACTTTTCTAGCACAGACTGTCCTTGAGTAGTCCAGATATCTAGTTAGAGATATTGCTGTCTTCCAAGTTCCTTCTTTGATTCGAAAATTCAACTTATTAAAATATTATTCTAACAGAAAGGTCAAAAAATTAAAAATGTATTGAATTAGTGCCTTGCATCAGTTTCATAAAAATTACCTAATTTCTTTTCAAACCGGGGGATGAAGTACACTTTCATCATTTTATAGATGAAGTAACTGACACTCAGAAAAGTGAAAGTTTGCCCCAAAGTATAGAGTATATATGTGACTGAGTTGGAATTGAAACTAATTCTTTCTTTGGAAGTGAGAGACTGGTAGAATTTTTGAGATGATTAAAAATGCTCAGTTTTATTTAGCTTAATTCTCTTATCCTATATGTAGGTAAATCAAGATTCAGAATTGCCCAAAGATAAAAGGTAGTTTGTGGCAAAGCCAGAAACAGAATCTAATTCAGTGGTTCATTTATTATCTGTACCCTTAGCTTCAGTGACTCTTCACAATCTTAGTTTTATTCCTGCCTTACTAATCTATCCTTGTCACCCTCCTTGCCTTGGTCCTCTTCTCTCTGCACTTTCTCCACTGGCGCTCTCATCCAGCTTCACAACTTTAAATACCAACTGACGATTTCCAAATTCAGTTTTTCAGTCCATTCCTGACTCTTGGTTGCAGACACTTGTAGCCAACTTCCTGAGATCTCTGTTCAGGTATCTAATAAATATCCTAAACTAACTCTGTCCATAACTAACAGATTTTTATTTTCCCTAGCAAATCTGTTCCTCCCACTGCTCTTCCATCTCAGTTGATGGCAACATGATCCTTTCAGTTACTCAGGCCAAGACACGGGGGAGTCTTCACTCTGTATCTAATGAACAGGAAAACCATTTGGGGTCTATCTTTATCTACCTTTAGAATATACAGAAGTCAACCACTTCTTACTACCTCCACTGATAACTGCTGTCTTCTGAGTCACTGGTTCTTTAAAAATTTTAAATTAGACCGTGTTACTCCTTCCAGAACCTTGCAATGATTCCCCATTTTCTTCAGTGTAAAAATCAAAGACCTTACAGTGCAAGAGTTTGTGGGGGATGAGTGAATGACAACATTTTGATAAATTACTATCATTTCTCTTCCTTACTAGGATGGAAACTCTATGAAGATAGGACTGTTTGTCTTATTTTGTTTACTACTGTATCCCAAGCACTATGTGCCAACACATAGAAGGTGTTCAATCATTATTTGTCAAATTTGAATTCTTTGTTTGATACACAGTCTATGTCAAAAGCTTGTTCTGTATGTCTGTACCTCACAATAGAAATAGATCTACTCTCAAGAATATATTATTAGGAAACTCAGAAGTAACTTAGTCTCTGAAGGTTGTTAAAGAATCCTAACCAGGAAATATTACTGTATATTGTGCAAATACCATTTTAATGCCAGTTTCCAATAATCTTATCTCAGATCTAATGGTTTAATGGATCTAGACTTTATCTGGCTCTTTTTCAGTTACTTTCACATTGTTTGCCCAATAATGTACTGGCTGAAGGACATAGAAGTCAGGAGGGTTAAGTTATTTTTCCCAACAATGAAACTAAGTTGGTAGTCTCACTGGAGCTTGGGTTCCTTATCTTAAAGGTTTAGACTTATCTGAAGGTTTAGACTAAATTGAACTAAAACTTCCTTTGCTCCAATATTCTAGAATTCTGATTTCAATTTCTACAGCAGTTATAATTATTAATAATAATAGAAATAATACTCTTCTTAATATAATTTTGAAGGAAAAATTAGTCATTCTTCCCATTATAGATATCTTTGGTGTTTCCAAGTTAATATACCATAAATAAAAGCTTTGCGTTAAAACACGATTGTGTTTAAGTCATTTTCTGGTTTTTGCTAATTTCAGTTTGATGAATCAACATGGCTCTTTGGAAAGTCAAATCAACAAAGAAACTACATTTCTGATCATGTTTCAGATCATAGAAAAAAATACTTTCATAATGATTTCCATTATTTCTCCTTCAGTATACTTAAGAGATCTGACATATTCTCATCATTAACATGCTTACTATGTAAGTGTGGGCTACCTAACAGAATCTCTGGGGGAGAACAGCGTGTGATACAGAGGTGAAGAGGATATGTCTATCATTTGATAAGGTTTCCAGATAACTCTGATGTCTACTGTCATAACCCCCCAACTACAACTCCCCATTTGAAAATAACTCTTCTAAAGTTTACAAATGTATACACACACATTAACTAATCCAACACCAATACTTCATCTGCATTCCAAAATAAAGAACTACTCTATTTAGGTGTGTTTATTCTTTAGGCATTCTGTTGCACATTACCTGAATCTGAAAGAATGGTACATTGTCTAGTGTTCTGAACATCATGAAAGGGAAAATAACTGGTACTCTACATTGAGCAGTTCATGCAGACTCTGTTCCAAACAAGGATAGCTCCACTTCCAATAAGTTACTTCTTTGCAATCTAAGCAAAGTTGGAATATAACCACTGTGTAAATATATCATGTTATTTTTAGACTGTATGCCTTTTGAATACCACATATTCTCTAGTTTCTACTCCAACTATGATAAATGAGGAAGTGTGCAGCAAATATTTTTAAGATGAAAATTTCATTCTTTTGGAAGTGTCCTGACAACTGTTTTTAGGCTATTGAATCATGAAAACAGTATGGAATAATTAAGAATGTATACTCTAAAGTCAGAATACCTGGTTTGGAATTACAGCTCTATTACCACTTATTAGCTCTATAGTCTTGGCAAGTAACTTAATCTGTGTAAATTTCAATTACATCACCTGTAAAATGGAAGTCATAATCATGTTTACCTTAATGTTAAATTTTGGTTTTTATGAGCCAGTGTGCATTAAGTTTAGCGCAGTGCTGAACTTCTAATAAGCCATTATAGCAATAAAACTTTCCTTTTAGAACTAAAAACTAAAGATGGTGGCAATTCACCTTTTTTTTTTTTTTTTTAGAACACAAACCCTATTATAATCTATGGTAATATAAGCTTTGCAAAAATGAGGATTTTAGTTGCTAATTTCTATGAGTTGACCCCCAAATCCTGTTTAGTTATTAGCTATTTGACCTTCAATTAGTCTTTGGTTGTTGGACACAAATATTAGTTTTCCTCTAGTATGATGATTTTAGTTTACTTACATTAAAATTTTTTGCATCTGTCACTGACAGAAAAAATAAAACTTCTGCACAAAGTAGTGAATAGGGTTGCAAATAGTGTTTCTCAAGCTTTCATGCACATATGAATGAATCACTTAGGGATAAAAACCTCAGAATTTCAGACCCAGTGCCCTCATCATTTGAAGTAAGCCCCAGAAATCAACATTTTTATCCCTCCACTCTCCCAGTTGACTCTGATGAAAGTGGGTCCTAGGAACACACTTTGTACATAAACACACTTTCAGTACAAAATAGCATCAGTAGCAGAAGACTAGAGTTAGGAATCTTGCTTTGCCATAGAGTCTGGCTTTGCCTGCTAATGGTTTAACTTATACTTTGAAAATATGAGAATGTACATCATGTTGAGCTTTTTTAAAGTCAGACTATAAATTGAAGACCATGTAATAAAGAACAAAACTCATGAGCCTAGCAACATGACTAGATTTTTAGTCCCAACTCTGCCACTTTGTAGTCTAATGATTGGGTAAGTCATACAATGTCTGCGGATCCTAATTTCTCCATCTTTAGAATAGAATTAATTCCATATTCACCAGGTATGCCATAGTTCATTGCTATATATCCAACACGAGAGCAGTGTAGTATATAGTAGGTCTCAATTACAGTTAGCTGGATGAACAACATTATTTGAAATGGTGTAATAAATTCGGGGAATAACAACACAAAAGTGGCACAGTACCCTCCCGCCAGAAGTTCATGGTCTGGGGGAAAGAGACATACACAGATAATACAGCATACCTAAATGAAGATCAACTGAGGTAATGTCATGACACGCAATAGGAGTTAGGTGATGGTGGCACTTGCAGAAAACCATAGCAAGAATGTAAAGAGCTCAGAAATGGATCTGTTAACCCTTTAAAGCATTTTCTTCAGAGGTCTCTGGTCTGTTTAAAGTTGAGGCCATGCTAACCACTGGAATGTATGTTTGACAACATGGTGTGTTGGTACAGGTCCGATTCCCATCGCACTTCAGTTCAGATCTCAAGGACCTTCTAAGGAACCTGCTGCAGGTGGATTTGACGAAGCGGTTTGGAAACCTGAAGAATGGCGTGAGTGATATAAAAACTCACAAGTGGTTTGCCACCACAGATTGGATTGCTATTTACCAGAGGAAGGTGAGTCGTTTCTTTAATTTAAGAGCTTTGAAAAGTTGGTATTTAAATTATATATAGGTAATACAGATTGTTCCAACTTAACACAGGACTTTAATTTATTTTTACCTTTGAATTAATACTATGCAGGATGTAAGAGACCTTTCCAACCCACAGCTTAAAAACGAGTTTTCTCCTTGATAAAAGAGAAAGCATATTCTGTTTTGACCATCAACCTAAAATGTTTTCAGTGTCAAATTTCTCCTACCTAGGCCTCTTATTCTTCAAATATCATGGTAATGATACAGCAGACAATGTCCCAAAGGTTTGCATTTCAAAACTGATATGAAACCACATTAGAAAAACAACATAAACAAATAGAGTCTCCTACCGGAATTGGCACAAGCTAGATTCAATATCATTTAATAGCTAGATTCATTAGATATTGTTCAGTGTTTATCACTTCACCTTTATAACAAATTAAGACATTTAATAAAAGCTTTTGCTGTGAATTACTTTTATCTCACCTTTGTTTCTTAAATGCCCGGTTAAAGATAATTTGTATTTATAAAGTGTTTACATCTTGAATATATTGCTTTTTTTCCCATAAAACAAAAACTTCTGTTTCAGAGACTTGCCATATTTAATGATGTTGTGCAGCACGAGTGAATTTCCTTAGGAAAAAAATGTAAATGCTGTCATTGAATATTAATAGCACATTTTTCCAAGTTTATATCTTTTAGAAAAAATTACAAAAACAAAGCATTAAAAGAATTTAATAATGCAACAAAGACCAAAACAAGGCGAGTACAGTAGTCTCTGCATCTCATAAGATAGGTTCAGAAACTCCCTAGCCATTAAATCATGAAACAGTCCTTAGCATCATTACCTCAGCTGGATGTGCTGTATGGCCAAGAGCAATTCTATTTGGGGGACTTATTGAATCTATACTTTCGTTCAGTGCTTTTTGATCTGACTTCTTTTTGTTCTCTCAGCATTTGTTGAATGAATTGAATTTTTTGGCCCCTTATTTGAAATTCCACCTTTACTAATGCTAATTTATTAAATACTTCAGTCTGTTTGTGAAATTTATTTTTTTTAAGATTTTATTTATTTATTTGGCAGAGAGAGAGGTCACAAGTAGGCAGATCAGCAGGCAGACAGAGAGGAGAAAGCAGGCTACCTGTTGAGCAGAGAGCCTGATGTGGGGCTTGATCCCAGGACCCTGAGATCATGACCTTGAGCCAAAGGCTGAGGCTCAACCACTGAGCCACCCAGGCACCCCTGAAATTTATTTTTAATGGAGTTCCTTTTGTCTATTCTTGTACTGTATACTATACCATTTTATATAGGCTTATGGTATTTTTTTAATTTTCAGAATATATATTTAATATGTGGAATTCTTATAAATATTCATGGAAAAGAGTACATAATTCAGATTTTTTTACAGTTTTACTGTATGAAAAATACACAATACAAAATCTGCTGTCACAGCCATTTGTAGGTGTACAGTTCAGTGGTATTAAGTACATTCACACTGTTGTGTCGCCTTCACCACCATGTCTCTCCAGAACTCTTCCATCTTGCAAAACTAGAACTCTGTACCCATTTAACAATAACTCTGTGTTTTATTGGTCTTTCCAAATATTTATATGGTATTTGGGGCTCTTAATTGGGATAACAGTATATTAGTTAGAAGAGAATCAAAATCTTGAAAATACCTTATAATGAACATGTTATATTTCTACCTTTATTCCAACATTTTCTGTCATTCAATAAAGTCTTAGAGAGCCCCGCCCCATATAGGTCCAGTTTCTTTCGTAAGGAACCAAAATCTCTACTTCACTATGAATGGGGCCTTTATGGAACCTAGTTTAAAATAATAATAATAAATTCCTCAAAAAAATAAAGTTATTCCTTAAATTTATACTTTGATTGCTATTGCAAATGCATTTGCTTTGCCATTATAGTAGACTATAGGGGGAAACATAATTTCTATGTTTGTGTTGTAACTGGCCACCTTACTAAATTCTGTTGTTGATTTCCATAGGTTTTTCAGTGATTTCCTTGCATTTTATTGTTAAATATTTACAGTGGGCGGAGGTATCATTTGCCTCTACTGAAAGAGTAAGACTGTTGAGCTGTATTGTCTTACTCTTGTTTTGAATGGGAATGCCTTTCATGTTTTAGCTTCAAATATGAAGTTAGCTATTTGTCTTGGATGACTATTCTTGATCAGGTTAAGGAAATATCAAGAAAAGAAAACAAAAAACATGTAAAAAAAAGAAAATATCCTTGATTCCTAGTTTATTGTGCTTTTTCTTCTTTGACATATTAGCATGATGAATTATATCAATTAGATATCTTCACATTCTTGAACATCATTTAATCATGAGGTATTATTACTGTAATACCTGCAAAATATTATTTAAAATATGCAAAATCAATTTGCTAAAATTCTATTTAGGATTTTTGTCTATATAGTCATAAGTTTTATTTACCCGCAGTTTTGTTTTTCTGGAGTTGAGATTATGGGATTCATTAAATGAATGAATGAATTCATTAAATGAGCTTGGAAATTTTCCATGTCTTTTTATTCTTTGAGACACTTGAGGAAATAAGAACTAACTTGTACTTATTACTTGGAAATTTTAACAAACTAATTTTTCTTTGGCTTTTGGTTTCTAAGTTTTTGCCTCTTCAATCAATTTCAGAAGTTTATATTTTCTTACAAAATCATCCATATTCCTCTGTAATTATTACTGTTTATACTATCTTTATTGTTATATTTGTGTTAATTAATGCTATATATAGATGTATTTATTAGATTTGCTTGAGGTTGGCCCGTTTTATTAGTATTTTTAAAATGATACATTTTTAATATTTTCATATTTATATTAAGAAAAATTTCTGCTATTGGCACTTACTAATCTACCCATATTGTGTATTATATTTTTACACTTTTTTTTTTTTTTTTAAGAAAAGTCTTTTACTTATTTGAGAGAAGGGCAGCACAAGGTGGGGGAGGGGGAAATGAAGAACCAGGCTCTCTACTGAGCATGAAGCCTGATATGGGGCTGGAACCCGGGACCCCAGGATCATGACCTGAGCCCAAGGCAAATGCTTAACCAACTGAGCCACCCAGGTGCCCCTACAATTATTCTTAAAGAGGGATTATACTGAACTGCTCCTGCCCATTTAGAGTTCATGTGCTTTCCAGAGGGCTTGACTTACCTTAGATAGTGAACAGCTTATCTGCCAAGAAGTAGCACCCTATAGCAAACAGATTGTAGTATTGAACAGATTGATCAATGGCAGATCTTGACTATCAGTTGGACTGGAAGATCCCTGGATAATTTATAAATAGAAATAATTGAGTACTTCATTGTAGCCATTTGTTTTAATGTCATCTCAGTTATAACTGTGCACACCAATACCAAATTATCAAAAATGATAATTTGAATAGTTTTCATAGTCTTTGTTATTCTCTGACCAAGTGCTCACGAGCAACGAAATAGTCCAATAGTCCAAGGCATTTAGCAGAGAGACAGGAAATGGAAGAAAGAGGCCTGGACAACGCAAACTGTGCAGTCACTGTACGTGTAGAGATGATCCCGACAGGTGTGATCCTAAACTGCCGCGTGGCTAGATGTGAGGTGGCTGTCTGCGAAGCTGACTCCTCTTTGTGGCGCGGAGCCACAGTCCCCAGAGCGCGCATGTGAGGCAACCAGCTGGCAGACTAAAAGATGATATTGGACTTCCCAGTCCTATGGTCTTTTTACCTTGTTCTTTTTAAATGTCTTGTTTGTGTATGTATCTTATACTAACATACTTATGTGAGTAAATAATTTATAAATAGCTACACATATTTTGGTGATTTATACTCAAAAATGCTTTATTAAAAGGTATATAAATTAAAAAACTTTGGAGACCACTGGTTTACATATTAGAAAAAACTCTGTATCAGAAGCGGGGAATCATGAGTCACCTGGGTGGTTCAGTTGGTTGAACATCCAACTCTTGGTTTCGGCTCAGGTCATGAGATCAAGTTTCACATCAGGCTCAGTGCAGAATCAGCTTGAGTTTATCTCCCTCTCCCTCCCTCCCCCTGCTCGCTCACACCCTCTCTCTCTCAAATAAATAAAATTTTTAAAAAGGAAGGAGCTGATAAAGAAAAATCTAGAATTCTGTAACCTGAAGTGCCGGCATTTTGATACCATTGGTTAATTATCCTAGACATCTCTTAAGTATTGGACCATTCCTTGAATGAAAATGTTGAGATAATAGCAAACCTACCGTTTGCTGCTTTTTCTAATGCTGTTATCATTTAAGGACTTAAAGGCATTTAAAGATGTTACCATATAGTAATAGTGGAAATGTATTTTCTTTGGGTATTTAGAAACTCCCAAGCATTCATTTTTCTTGTTTATTATTCTAATACGTGTGTCCTCCTCGCCACACACACACCACCACCGCACAATTAATTCAAGTCTTAACACTATCTACCTGGAGATAGCATCAGACCCCATAGGTTGAGGGCTCAGTCCTCACTCAGTGCCCCCACCACTTCAGACATTCATCACAAGTCTAACCACCTGTGCTTCTAACTAGGAGGCTATAGATCAGAGGTTCCCACAAACTCCTCCTGGGTTTCAATTACTTTGCTAGAGCAGCTCACAGAACTCAGAAACTTCACTTATTATTACCAGTTTATTATAAAAGAATGTAACTCAGAACAGCCAGGTGGAAGAGATACATAGGACATGTATGTGGAAAGGGCTCAGAGCTTCCTGCTACCTTCAAGCACAACACTCTCCCCAAATCCCCATTTGTTCATCAACCTGGAAACTCTCCAAACCCCTTCCTTGTGAAGTTTTATGGCTTCATTACATAGGCATGATTGTTTAAATCATTGGCCATTGGCAACTAAATTAGTCTCCAACCCCTCTTCCCTCCTGGAGGTCAGGGGCTAAGACTGAAAGTTCCAAGTGTCTAATCAGCACCCATCCTTAGGTTAGCTAGGGGCTTTCCAAAAGTCATCTCATTAACATAACATTTATGAAGTCCAAGAGTTTAAAGAGCTCTGTGCTCAGGACTGGGATGAAAACCAAATATATTTTTCCTATTATAAATCATAATATCACAGTTACGTTTCCTTCTCAAATGTAGGTTGAAGCACCATTCATACCAAAGTTCAGAGGCTCTGGAGATACCAGCAACTTTGATGACTATGAAGAAGAAGATATCCGCGTCTCTATAACAGAAAAATGTGCAAAAGAATTTTGTGAATTTTAAAGCCAAGCAACAAGATGACATCAGAACTCACACTCAGTCTTTGCACTCTGTTGGGAGATACGGTGGAGCTGAGACCGTCCTTGTTGAAGCAGTTACCTAGTTCCGTCATTCCAGCGACTGAGTGAGGTCTTTATTGCCATCCGTGTGTGCGCTCTGCATCCACCTCTGTAACAAGGCACCGCTAAGCAAAGCATTGTCTGTGCCATAACACACAACTAGACACTTTCCTGCTTCCCTTTGGTTCTCCTGCCCTACGTCCATTTCTTCCTTTTTCATTTTCATCAGTTTTTCTCCAAACAGTACTCCACTTTATTTTGTTGGCCTTTCGGATGGGCAGTGTTATGGCTCTGTGATATTTCCAAGGAAGGATAAGTGTTGACTTTGGTAGTTCTTGCCATTATTTTTGTTGGTCAGTGGCTTGAGGATATACTTCCAATAACTATTTTTACTTTGAGTAGCTCAGACTCAGTTTTGCCAAAACTTTTGACAATTTTTGAAGACAGTTTTTGTCTCATTTTTGTCTCTCAAACAAGGCAGTTTATACAAAACAAAACAATAACTTTCATAGAATTCACTGTTCTGGCAAGACACTTGGATAGACTAACATTGAGTAGTTAGCCCCAGCAGTTTGAATTCCTAGAGATCAGAGGCTCTATTTCCCTTCACTACCTTTTGTATCATCTTCCCCTTGAGTAATGAAGTGACCACCTGTGCAGTGTGACAAATGTGTCTCATTCACAGGAAAAACTAATGCTATGGATCATCACTTGGTACCAGCACTTCTGTAGGTATTAGAGCTAGCTCTAAGATTTCTAAACCTTCACTTCTCCATAAGCGTTTTAGCCAGTATTTTAACAGAAGGTGACTGAAGAAGAAAGTGACAATTTTTAAGTTTCTCAAATAGTCCTCATTGTAAACTTTTTAAAGGAAAAGAATTAAAAACATTAATGCGGACAAATACCTTCTGAGTCAAACAAATGGCTTGATACTTGTAAATGGTATAGAGATGCTCTTATTTATATGAGGTTTTTCTTTGTTTCGCTTTGCTTTGTTTTGCAGTAATGTTTTGTTAAGAACAAAAGGAATTGTTGCCAGGTTATTCTGATGTACTCTATTTGTCAGCCTGAGGGAGAGGCACTGTTGAAGCTTCGGCTTTCATCCTGTGCCTCATCAATGAGGGAAAGGGACAAAGTTTTTTTTAAAACTGCCACAATTGTGTTTTAATTTTGAGGTGTGATATTTTTAGACATGTCAGAATTTCAAGCCTTTTTCTTTCAGTAAACAGAATGTATGATCATGCAGATACAATTTTAGTATTTGAGTTTAATTTTTTTTCTACTTCTTTGCCAACAACATTGCTATCACGTGGAAATTTCAGGCACTTTTGCACACTTAGTTCAACGTTTGTTGAGAATCCATGGCTTAACTCTGTTTTTTAAATATTTTTGTCTTTGCTTTTAAATTTTGCCATCTGGTTTTATCTCCGTGTGTCAGTGACCTATCTTAAAACAACACACCAAAAGTCAAAAATAAACTGTGTTCATTTTTTATGATCAATTACATGCATATAAGTTGTTTTTAATCAAACCGATCTTAATGTATATATAAGCATTCTATTTGCTTCATTATTGGTGCAGGTCACTGACTACTTCTTTTCCTCTGTACCACACCCCTGTATAAAACCTTTGAAGACATTGAAAAAAGACATTGAAAAAATATCTGAAATATTCTCTGCATCAATCTGTACATCTATAGGTTGTCAAGTGTTTTTGCATGGTTATGTCATTTAAAAGCTGATGCTGATTTCAGTTGGTCCACCTATATTTAAAATGTGCAAGGAAAATATGAAATACTTTGCTGTATCAAGTTTTATGTGACAAAAATATATCATCATGTTAATAAATTTAATACATCATTTGTATAAAATACTTTAATTAGTTTTTGGCCCAAGAACATGCTGATCATTGTATTCTATATGTATGCTACAAATTCTATGGTAGCTTTATTGTATATTATTGTAAGATTATTTTAATAAATCATGGGGATGACACTTTGATTATTACGCTTTAGTTTTCAGCAATTAAAAAGATTTGGACTCTGCCTAGGTAGATGACCCCTAGGCGTACATTGGTTTTGAGGGCTATTTCACCATTCCCATTTTACTCTCCATTTAAAGGACATGAACAAGCTCTCCGACATGCCAAGAGAGTCTATTTCCAACCAATCAAATACACTGAATTAGAATATCTTAAAGTTATATAAAACTCACAGTTTCAGCCACAGTTTAGCCAAAATGAAATAAAAACTTGAATAAGAAATCAGTGGAAAAATCAGTATTTAACCTAAAATCACATTATTGGAAACAGAAGAAATGACATTTTCCTCAGTAAATAATAAGGAGATGGCATTGCAGAGGGAGGACCCCTGACTCAAAAGTCAAGACATTTGGGTCTCAGGCTTGTCTGTCACAGGATGACCTTGACCTTAGCTCTACAAAATGAGTTCCGTTAGGCAATTTCTAAGGTCTTTTCTAATTTTCACATGTCATGACAAGAATCTTTTTATTTGACAGTTTGAAGGGATAATGTGCTTTGAAGTAAGTCTTGGTAAGGTGATATTTTAGGGCCTTTCTTCTCTTTCTTCTCCTTATCTCTTACAGTGTTCTTAAAATTTTTTGAATATCACAAGAACTTCATGTCCCTTTTGATTCCTTCCTCCTTCACTGATGCTAAAAACCCAATTGATATCAAACTGTCAACCTACCAAAAAAGATATTGTGGCTTGTGGGTATTGCTGTCTTTTTTTTTGATATGTTCTTGTATTGACTGCCCATTGGCCTGAAAATACTCATCAAAAGCCTAAAAAAAAAAAAAAAATCATTTTTTTCCCACTGTTTTATCTGCTTGTTGTAAGAATCAAATGAAATAATGTATGTGAAAGCACCTTGTAAACTGTAACCTATCAATGTAAAATGTTAAGGTGTGTTGTTATTTCATTAATTAATTCTTTGTTTAGAATGGAATTTCCTATGCACCACTGTAGCTAGGAAATGCTGAAAACAACTGTGTTTTTTAAGTAATCATAACAGCAAAATTAAAGTATCTTCAAAGGATAAAACAGTTATTGAGTCTTGTATTCTATTTGGTGCCCTTACCTCCCGATTTCTTTTCTGCAGATACTATAGATGCTTATAGATTCCAGTTTTTAGGCATTTGGGTTGATCTGTGGTAGTGGGAATGGTAATAGGAGAGAAACATCCACCAATCAAGTCCAACTGAGTGTATATTAAGAAACTAATAAATTCATTCCACAGTTTCTAAAAAGTGGATCTATTTCTTCCTCGTGCTCTTACTCCAAATTACTCTTAACAGAATGTTGAAAATATTCATAGTTAAATGACTGATACTACAAGAGACATCTCCTTATATTGGAACAATGAACTATGAATTTTTACTTTTTTTTTTTAAAGATTTTATTTATTTGACAGCTAGAGATAACAAGTAGGCTGAGAGGCAGGCAGAGAGAGAGAGAGAGAGAGAGGAGGAAGCAGGCTCCCTGCTGAGCAGAGAGCCCAATGTGGGGCTCGATCCCAGGACCCTGGGATCATGACCCGAGCTGAAGGCAGAGGCTTTAACCCACTGAGCCACCCAGGCACCCCAAATTTTTACTTTTTTTTTCAGAAGTGTTGTTGAGTTCACATTACCTCTTTTGATTTCAGCCAGGTTGATTAGTGTGTGTTTCTGTAGTTGTCCTTGACCTCAAGAAATGATGTTTTAGGTAATTACTTTAACAGCTTACTATTTTTTATTGTTAGGATTATTACTGCAAATATTTGTAAATATTGATGTACTTTATAACACCATGTTTACTATCTTTATACCAGTGTTTGCTTCATTTTATCATTGTCAGGGCTTAACACAAAATGTCAGTTTTCTCATTTCTATATACAACTAATTACAAAAATCTAGGCATATCTTCACTCCAAATCATCATTTGAAAGCCATTTAAATTTTCTCTTATGCACAAATATTGGATGTGAAGTTAAATATTTTTCATCTTAGTTTTCTTGAACATTTTCCATATGCCTTACTAAGCCTTTGATAAGGGCTCTCTGATAAGGGCTGAATTGTGTTTCTTCAGAATTTATATGTTGAAGTCCTCCCTGCTGTAGCTCAGAATATGACTATATTTGAAGGCAGGACCCTTTTTTTTAAAGATTTTATTTATATTTGGGGGGGAGAGCAGGAGCAGTGGAGGGGAGGGGCAGGCAGAGGGAGAAGCAGGCTCCCCATTGGGCAGGGACCCTGATGTGGGGCTCTGAACTAAAGGCAGATGCTTAACCAGCTGAGCCACCCAGGCACCCCGGGAGTTAGGACCTTTAATTAGGGTAAAATGAGGTCCTATGTATGGGCCCTAATCTGACAACTGGTGAATCTGTAAGAAGAGATGAGGACATAGAAAATGCAGGCCCAGAAAAACCATGTGGAGACATAAGAGGGAGATGGCCCTCTACCAGTCAAGGAGAGAGGATTCAAAAGAAGCCAACCCTGCTAACACCTTGATCTTGGACTTCTAACCTTTAGAACTGTGAGAAAATAAATTTGTGCTGTTTAAGCTGCCCACTCTGTGGTAACAAACTAGTACACCCACCAGTACTCCTGTGTATACACTGTATTCCTCTGATAAAGATCTTGCACTGATCTCACTTCAAATGCTTTGTAACTGACACAAACTGAAATAACTTACCATAAGCAAAAAACAAGCAAACAAACAAAACAGTATCAGTGTGGTCACAAACCTCAGTGTACCTGCTGTCTTACTTCTAATCTTTTCTGGACTATAAGCAGGAAACAGAAGACAGTAGTTACTGAGCATAGGGGAAAGGATGGGTAGCTGAAACCAATTCTAACTCCTGGTTAGACTTACTCTTGCCATCAAGCTATCTTCTTGAAGCTGTGATAATACAACCTAAAATTGAGCAAATCATTAAATTTAGAGTCTCTGTCATCTCTTAATGGTGAGGTTAATGAAATGGCCAAAAGGAAATTTGGAAGGGGATAAAGTGTTGGTGAATAAGCTGCAGATGGTTCAGTGGTAGCAACTGTGACAGTAAATTATTACCTCAATATGTTAATTTTCTATTGCCAATGCAACAAATTGCCACAAACTTAGTGACTTAAAACAACATAAATGCATTATCTTACAGCTCTGGAAGTCTGGTATTAAAAATATGTTTCATTGGGTTAAAATCAACATATAAGCAGGAGTGTATTCTTTCTAGAGACTGAAGGGGAGAGTCTGTTTCTTTTCCAGCTTCTAGAAGACCCCTTTCCTCCATCTTCAAAGCCAGCAATATTGAGCTGGGTCTATATGTTGCATCCCTCTAAGCTCCTCTTCCTCCTCCCTCTCACATTTAAAGACCCTTGTGACTTTACTGAGCCACCTGGATGTCCAGGCTATTCACCCTATTGTAAGGTCAGCTAATGAGCAACCTTAATTCCCCTCTGCCATATAACCTATCACATTCACAGGTTCTGGGAATTTGGGTATGAACATCTCTGGGGCAGAGGGAGAAAAGAGAGAAATTATCCTACCTACCACACTTACTAATGTCATTTTTAGGTGGAAAATATGATTAGCCGAAAGGCAGAATCTTTTCACAATTTCACAATTTTCACAATCTTTTCACAATTCCAACAGAACCTAGACTTAAACAGATTTTCCTGAAGTGTAGTGACTAGCAGACAGTGCATTTTCAAGGACACTGTCATGGAACTGGAGTAGCAAATCCATTCTGAATACCTTCAAAGATACTCAATATCACAACACTGTTCACTGGCACATTGCAAACTAAAACCACAATTGGATATCACTACATACCCACAGAAAGACTAAAATCAGTAACACTGGTAATGCCAAGTGTTGGTGAGGATGGAGAGCAACTGGATGGAAGGGTCATGCATTCCCAGTGGGAACGTAAAATGGCACAGCCACTGTGCCAAATAGTATGGCTGTCTGTACAAAGTTGACCATTCACCTGTCGTATGATTACCCACTCTACTTCTAGGTATTTACCCAAGATAATGAGAACATATGCTTATACAAAGACATAAATGTTCAGCAACTTTGCAACAGTCCCAAAATGAGAACAATTCAAACAAACAGCAGCAGATGAACAGATCAGCAAATGATGCTATGTCCATGCAATGAAATACTACTCACCAGGAAAAAGGAGCACACTACTGACACAAGCAGCAACATAAGTGCATCTAAAAAGGATCTTGATTGTCTACACTTGCAAAAACTCATTGAACTTTGTACTTAAAAATGAGTACATTATACCTTTGTAAAGATGTTTCAAAAAACAATTATGCAAAGGAAATAAATTTTAGAGTACACAGGATCTAAATAGAAGGTTAGTGATCTGGAAGATAGAGTTTAGGAAATCTCAGAATTTATACTCAAATGGTAGAGATAGAAAAATATGAGAGAAAAGTTAAGAAACATGGGAGGTCACCCTTGAGACATAATTGTCTGAAGTTTTAAAGAGAGGAGACATAAAAATGGAAAAGTAATGTCTCCAAAGTTCTCAATGACTATTTTTAATCTTAGAATTATACTCCCAAGCAAACGGCTGTTTCGTTGCAAGGTGGAGGACATTCTTCCAAGGCACCCTAGCCCTCTAGCAACCAGATAGATCTGACCAGTAAGAAGTGATGGTAAGACAGAGAAGGGAGCAGAAAGGTATATGCAGAGTGTTTCCCTCCCTATCTCTCTCTCTGTTCTGTACCATCGCTGGAGTCTTCTCCATTGTCCCAGCTCCTGGTCACTGTTATAGTTCTCCACTAGGTAGCCCTTGCTTCTCAGCTCTGTGAACCCCACTCTTCCTTTTTTTCCTCCAGGCCAGGGCAATAAATTGCTCTGCTGTTACTCATCTTTGGGTGACTTCATCATTTTAGTATTTGTCTTTTTCTTTGGCTGGTTTTATAAATATGACTGATACTTTTTTTGTTATGTTAAGTGCAGCTGTTGGACTCCCTATTCTTCCATCACCTGTAGAACCAATTTCTTCTATTAAATCTCCTCTGTTGAAATACCTAGAATGGTTTCTGTTTTCCCAGCTGGACTCTGATTGATGTTCCCATTATCATCACTCTTATTCTACATTGTGTTGAAGGATCCTAGCCATCATAGTAAAAGAACAAAGCAAAGGTAATCCTAGCCATCACAGTAAGAGAAGAAACAACAGAGGTAAAATTAAGGCCACTCCAAATAAAATATGTTGTAAAAATTTTTTACCTACAGGGACTCAATAAGGCACTTGTAAAGGTATATGTGAAGGAAAATGGTCCTTCAAGGAAGAAATAGCTTCTAGAAAGCTTGAAGAGAACCACTCCCTGTCCCCCCCCCACCCCGCAAGAAAAACTTCATTAGAAATAAAAATGAGATAGACATAGAAGAGCTTTAAAAATTCTGGTCATGCTAAAATTTAAAAGACACACAAACCCTCCTTTTTTTCCTTTTGCCCTCCATCCCCAAGCATATAGAAATGATGGAATATATTTTAAAATATCTTTAAAGGCATAGATTCCACTCAAAACAAAATAAACATCTCCACAGACCAGAAACACAGTGGTACACAGTGGTAAGTGGAGATGAACCCGCAGACTCACCTAACATACAGAGAAGATTTTTTTTTTTACAATGAGATAATTACAGAGCAGAGAATAAAAAGGTGAAGAGATTAAAGAAAGTTCAGAAATGATAATAGATACTGAGAACAAAGATGATCTACTGTTGGCATCCTGAATTTTGAAACAAATGAATGAAACAAAAAATATTCAAATATATCACATAGAAATGTTCTGCCAAAATGAAGCAAAAACTGAATTTATATATTGAAAGAATACACTGTTTTTCAGGGGGAAATGACACAGAGCTTTCAACATCAAGCCATACTATGATCAGGATATTGAACTCCAATGATTAAAACGTTATGCATAATCACTTCTCGGCCTTTTGGCGAAGATCAAGTGTAAAATGTTATGCATAAGAATGAAGTCACCTTAAGGTGCAGGCAGAAACAGATTGGCCTCAGATGTCTCCACAGTAATACTTGGTGCCAAAAAACAATTAAATAACAGCTATAAAGTTCTAGGGGAAAGAAAGTAGAAGCAAAGAGTATTATACCTAGCCAAGTTGCCTTTCATTTAAAAGCACGAGACAGGTCCTTGTTAATAAATGAAAGAATTTGAAAACCTATGAGCCCTTCATACCCAACTGGATATATGAATCAAAATAAAGAACTTAGTAATGAAGAAGCCATGAGAAAAACCCATGGTGAATACTGAATCTGTCTAAATGTCATAGTAATTATAAGCAACTATGGTAATTAGAACTATAGAACTAAATGGAAGTGTTTTAAACCTTGGCAAAATTAAAATAAGATAACCAGCAAAATTGGAAGGTGGGGGGGGAGTGAGACTGGTAATTTCTTACCCTTTATTACAGGAAGTCAACTAATAGAATCTAAAATTAGTATGTGTGGTTAAATAAGATAATGACTCTAACTTCTGAATGATTTTTTTATAATTGTGTAACTATTTTAGCAGTTTTTCAACTTCTTTTTCTTTTGTTAAATTCAATTACATTTATTTTCATTTTAGTTTCTCCTGGTAAATTGGATTTTATAATATAAGTAAAATGAAGTTGAAGACCTTCTGTTAAAAAGTATGATGTAATTTTTATAAAATGCATGCTATCTAGTGATGTACCTCTCCCATCTCTCTGGCCTTCTGGCTCTATGTGTGCATAGGGTGAAGCCTGGGATGTAACTCACGGCATGGGATTTGGGGTTATCTCCTAATTTCTCCTTTGTACTTTGCTGAATTGTTTGCATTCTTTAAAATGGTAAAGCAATTAATAAAAAATCAATATGACCAATAATGGAGCATTGAAATTTTTATCCATTTTTCAAAAAGCAAATGTTATGATACTTACTCTTAGCAAGTAAGCCATTTTCACCAGAGTGCTGTCTTCTCAAGAAAGCCCAATGTCTTTCTTTCAAGATTGAAAATGAGACAGCATACCATTGATAATCCTTTTGAGCAAACCACCAGATATCACTGAAATAGCCTCATGAGCATTATCACTGCCACAAAGAAGTGTTTTCATCTCGTTCCTCATTTCCCAAACTCACGAGCACCCTTCCCTTTAACAGCCAGACCACTGCCATATGGAAAAAAAGACTCTTGTCTTCACTGCCCATTTCTTCAGAGTACACTGAAAACTCATACTCAATGAGCACAACCACTTGTTCCTAAAATTTTACTATTTTCTTTATATTAAATCAAAGTCAGGAAGCACACAGTTAAGTGCAGCCTGTTCTCTCTGAATAAATCATGTGGTTACTGGCATCCAGAAAAAGCCTCTTTCATTCAAGTAGCAATGTCCTTCTTTGTTGCTTACGGATCTGTGGATAACTTCATTCCTGTCTGTACCATGGCTCAGAAAATAATCGCAAACCAAACACAAATTTTCTTCCATATGATAAACAAACAAAAATCCGCTGAGCACTTCACATATACTCAACACCTAAAACCGAGCATAGAATCTTCTCATCGGTGGTCTCACCTACACCGTTCTGGATAGCATGCCAGTGATTTTTTGCCCTCTTTTTACTTTCTCTCCCTACATACTTGTTATTTATGGAACCTGGCTTGCACCTTTCTGAATATAATGTGTTGGTACCAATTCTTGCTAAAAGAGGAAGACTCTGAATCTTGCTTTTGTACTTTGGGAACAGATAGTAGTCCTAGACTCTCCCTAGCAAATAATAGACCACACAATGCAAAGCATTTTTAGCAAAAAAAAAGGGGGGGGCGGTGTGCGGAGCAGTGAATTCACATAACCAGGAAGTCTGGGGGCGGACTTCTGTCACAGTAAAGTCTAAAAGACCAAACTATATCACCAAATTTTGCCTCTCTCTCAACCACTTGGCCCTGTCCTCAGAATTCACTTCACCCTCAATAGGTAACATTCCATGGAGCAGAAAATAAAACCACCAGCCCCTTCAGGCTTGCACTTATGAAAGTGCCCATGGTCTCAGATGAAGGAGATGGAAGTTTCAGAAGTTTCTCCTGCACTGTGTAAGTCCCCCAAGGGGACTCATGGTCCAGCCTGGGTCAGAGCCTACGAGGAGACAGCCATGATTAACAGCCTCACCAGAATTCTGTGGACTGGGGAGAGGTAGCTTTCCAAAGAAAGTTGTGCTGGTCAGACAGGAAAAAGTTGATGTTCACCAAAGTCTTCTATATTTTCCACCAAAAAACCACAACAATTTTGTATGGAAAAGCATTATTTTGTGTTCTGGAGAAACTTTGTGGGTTTACCAGAGTGGTGGGTGTAAAAAATTTCACTTTACCATGCCAGCTCTTAAGAAATGATCCTAATAAACAACATCATGAGCTAGGGGCAAATGACTCATCAATCCTATAAAACCCTTTCAATTTACATGTGGTTCAACCTTAGGAAATCAATTATTCTGTTCCTGGAATTCACAACATTAACATCCATTCCTAACTTTAAAATTTTAAAAATATTTTAGTAAGTTATGAATAGGAAGCTTTAGTAACATGGTAGTAGCAATATCCAAGAAATCTATCATAAATATTTACTTTATAGTGAGATATTAGAAGCATTCATATTTAAGTGAAGAACAGGACACCATTATTATTCAACATTTTCTTGAGACTGTAGTCAATGCAATAACTTCCAAAAAATAAGCAGAGGTTTATTATTGTTAAATATTGTCACTAAGCAGGCAAATGTGTCTACACTTAAAACTAAGACAATGAATTGAAAAATTACTGGACTTAACAAGAGAACAGAGTAAGAGGGCTAAACATAAAATTAACCTATAAAAATCAATCATTTTTCTTATGATTTAAATAAACAATAACTGGAACCTGCCTCATTAGTGCAGTAGGCCGTGTGTCAGCCTCATAAATAAATAATAACTAGAAATGTAATTTTTAAAACCCCATTCACAATATCAACAAAACTATATCATACCAAAGGCTAAATGTAATGAAAAAGGGGTATGCTTTGCTTGAAGACAACAATGGTTACAGAAGAACACAGAATATAAATGCATCCACAAATAAAATTTTAAAATAAATAAGTTGGGGCACCTGGGTGGCTCAGTGGGTTAAAGCCTCTGCCTTCAGCTCAGGTCATGATTCCAGGATCCTGGGATCAAGCCCGGCATCGGGCTCTCTGCTCAGCAGGGAGCCTGCTTCCCCTCCTCTCTCTCTGCCTGCCTCTCTGCCTACTTGTGATCTCTGTCTGTCAAATAAATAAATTTTTTAAAAATCTTAAAAAATAATAAAATAAATAAATTCTGAAGCAAATTTTGCAATGTATATTACAAAGGATTAATACCCACCACACATAAAAGGAGTCCTAGTAAAAGACAACCCAACTAAAAGTAAGAAAAAAGAATATGAATAAGTGACAAAAAAACACAAATGGAAAATTTTTTTTAGAAAGCCCAGGCATATGAGGAATCAGCATGAAGTGAACACAAGATGGCAAAACAATGTAAAAGATTTGGGGATGGGGGAATATTTTTCACGTGTAAGAACTCAGAAAGGTTATCTCTTACGCATTGTTTCACACCAAGTTGTTTGGAGACTGGGGTAAAACACAACAAACATGAGGATGTGGAATGTAATAAATGGTGAGACCAAACCAAGAGTTCAAGAACAAGAAATGCCAGATAAAAACAGAGCAGTGGGCCTAGAAAGCAAATGCTCCACACTAGAACAAGAACTTGGTGAGCTCCCACAAAGGGGCTTTAAGAAAACATAAAAAAAGGCGGGGCACCTGGATGGCTCAGTCGGTTAAGTATTTGCCCTCAGCTCAGGTCATGATCTCAGGGTCCTGGGATAGAGCTCTGCATCGGGCTCCCTGCTCAGTGGAGAGTCTGCTCCTCCTTCTCCTCCCCACTCATGCTCTCTCTCTATATCTCTCTCCCTCTCAAATAAATAAACAAAATCTTTAAAAATTAAATAAATAGGCTAAAATGGATCTCAATAACACATAAGATAGAGGTAAAAGGCAGGAAGATATAAGGATTTGGTGAACAGAAAACATACTTCTAACAAAAAACAAGGACTCTATTAAATACAAAAAGCATCTAAACAAGAAAACTAGAATCCAAAAAATGCAGAATATTAAAATATGGTGTATGAGCAATGATGGAGTGTAGGAAGTAGAATCCATTCTTTGTCATTTTTTAAACACCAGGAACATTTGTGGTGAGCAGAATGTGGAGATGCGCATGCCCTATTCCTTAGAACATGTGACTATCTTACCCTTCTGCAGCAAAAGGAATTTTGCAGATGTGATGAAGATTATGAAATTTGATATGGGAGAACTACCCTCGATTGTCCAGGTAGACCCCATCTAATCACGAGTGCTTCGTAGCAGAGACATCTCCAGGCTACAATCGCAGAAAACCATGACGATGGAAGTATGATCAGAGAAATCCAACGACTGGCTTTGGATATGGAGGAAGGAGCCACAAGCCTAGGTAGGTGACCTATAATAGCTGGGAAAGGCAAGGGAATAAATTCATCCATAGAAACCCCAGCAGGACAGCTCTGCTGACACCTTGATTTTAGCCCAGTGAGACCTGTGGAGGACTTCTGCTCCCAAAACCTTAGATTCGTGTTGCTTTAGTCAATCACTAAGCAACTGTGGTGTTTGGGAGGGCACTTAGTCTACGGGAATTTGTAGACTCCAGCAGCTGGAGGCTAATACGCTCTATTAGTGCAGGAGTGCAGGAGTCATGACACTGACGTGTGACCCCACACTGAAAAGGATTTCATAGTCTCAGTAGCATAAAGCTACTTCTGATACCCAACCTTTTAGACTCAACCTACATATGCTATAAGCCTTGAAGAAGTTTACAGGATAGAAGGCAAACATGAATTATCCAAACAAAAGAACTGAGAAGGTAGAAAGAGCAGTCGATGGAAGCGTCCTTACCCTACAAAACAGGGACCCGGAGACCTCACCGAAAGTTGGCGAAATAAGAAAGAAAGATTTAAGTACGAAATGTGAAATTACACAAAGGTACTGACAGAACAACTAAAGATAGTGTTAACTATCAAAAATTAGGATGCAAAGGGAGAAAGTGACACGGGGTGGTATGATATCTAAAATGGAAAAACCAGTAAATAATATAAATGTAGTAGTGTCACAAAATTTTCTGCACACACCATCTAAAGCAGAGAATACGTAACTCCTTTGGGCCTCATCACTCCAGTCCTTCTCACAATCCCACACCCTTTGGCCAAGGGAAGAAAGAGTTTTTATATTGTTTGACTAAAAGCATACTCCAGACTAATACATCAAACAATTCCTTTAGAAAATATTCAGTCTCTCCTGAGAGTTTCCTTTCCCCCTGATCCCCTGATCATGTGTCTGCAGGAGGTGGTGAGGAGGTGGGGCTGCGGTTCCCTCATGTGTCCTCACTGCACTGGGAATGGAGGTCCTGCCTCATGCTGGACCTTGGGTGTGTCCTGCGTTTTCCAATTTGGTTCATTTGCTAAGCTCCGCATGTCCGGCACGACGCTCGGCATGAGTCTAAGTCATCTGCTCTTCCAGGTCAGATACCCCATCTGCTCCAGCCCCACCGAAACCCCCCCATCTCAGGTCACAGTGTGTTCTGTCCACATTAGACATTTGGCTGCCCTCTGCATTGATGGTCAGGCACAGAAGCTCTGAACATATGGGTGTGCCACCATCTGTCGTGAAATTGCCACTGGCATGTCACTACTAATGATGAAAATACCAAACACCCTCCTTGATTCAGGAATCCCTTTAATGGCAAGCCCTCAATTACCTGCAGTCCAACACATGCTCTTGAGTGAGCGACAGGGAAGCTATGGCGGCTCTGGCCCCACAAGCACCCAGGGGAGCGTGTCACCCATGAGAACACCATCAGCATGTCATGGCAGAAATGTCCAGCATTGCCAGCATGCTTATTTGCGGCAGACGCTGGGCTCTAGTATGCTCTAGTGTTCCTCCTTCACTTGTTCCGCTCACCCAAGAAGCCTCCAAGTCCTGGCAGGCCGGGGCTGGTTCTCATGCGCCTTCAGGTCAACCTGGCAGGCCCTACCCTTCACCTAACGAGTGTTGATTTGTTGCCCGAATGTGGGTCTGAGAATACTCTGGACATGTTAGCCAATAAAATTATAAATCAGATAGGCTCACAGAAGCTGTCCATTCTGGCACAGAAGCACAAAAATTAGATGTGACAGCTATTCTCCTATATCAGCTGTGTCATCAACGGAACAAGTGTGGGCTTTGAAATAACATCTAGTGAATAATATCTTGGTTCCATCGTTCACTGGTTGTTCAGAAATGAGCAAATCACTTGGCCTTGCCGATGCTCAGTCTCCTCACTTGTAAAATGGAGATTTAAGAAGGCAAATAAAATTGAAACAAGTTTAAAAAGAAAAGCATTTAAAGCATCTAACACATTTCCTCATTCATAACAGGTATACAGTGAATAGAGAGTGAATGTTCATTTCTTTTCCCCTCTCTCTTTCCCTCAAAGGGGGGAGGTGTAGATAATATACCCAGAGAAACAGGAGAAGAGTAAACTTCGGGCATCAAAAAAGGTGATGTTTGGGGGCATGTGAGTGGCTCAGCAGGTTGGTTTCAGCTCAGGTCCTGCTACAGAACTCCACAGTGGGCTCTGCACTCAGAGCACAGTCTGCTTGAGATTCTCTTCAAAAAAGAGAATCTCAAAAAAGTGATGTCCAGTAACTGTGGGTCCAGGAGCTGGGTTTCTTTTTCCCTCTGGGTCTGCTGCCCTCATACAGTCAGGCAGATGGGGAGTGACCGTGGGACTGTCCTTGTGCTGATCTTCCCCCCAAGACTTCCAGTCAGTCTACAGGCTTTGCTGGGGGCTCTGCTGGCCAGGCTCCCAGTGAAGACAAGTGCCCCTTTGTGCCTGTTCCTTCCATTTTTAGAAAGATGACTAATCTGCTCTCTGTCTGAGAGAAATGCTTTATAAATGCCCAGATCTAGGACTAAGTTGCAGGAGCCTGCAAGGTCCACAGGGTCTGGGTACTTCCTGAGATGGCGTCACCGTGGGAGTAAAAGCAGGCCATGCACTGCCCTTCCCCTGAGCGTCCACACAGGGAAGAGTCCTCACACCTGGAAAGAAATACCTAGGGATCACCAAGGAAAGGGGCAGAGCTAAAATCCACTCAAGTTCACCTCTTTTTCCCTGAAAAAAAAAATTCTTTTTTTAATGAAACATTATCTAAGGGTTGCTCTTTTGTCTGGGTCACGGGGAAAGTCACGTTACTTTAGAAAGGAAATGAAGTGGCATTTCTTGGCAGCCAATTTTGAATTCTACATTTTAAATCATTCAAAGAGCTTCTGCAGCTGGCGGAAGATAGAAACTTATTTGAAGAGAGGACTGAGAAACTCATCAAAGAATTACAACTCCTTGGGGTAATTTTGATCCTAAATAGGACAGATGCCATCTGTGTGGCATGGTTCCTTCCTTCATTCATTCGTTCATTCAGAAATATTATTAGGCGTGATTGTTGTGAGGGCCCTCTGCTAAGTACTCATGACACAAAGATAGGAGACGTGGACATGAACAAATAATTAAAGCACGTGAGACAGATAAAGAATGTATTAGCAGAGCACAACGATTGCTGGGAATAAAGGCTGCAGAAAGGCGGAGGGGAAGGAGTTGGGGAACATTGCACAGCTTAAGTAAGCCCTGACCTTCTGGGGTAAGGACGAGAAGGTCTCCAGGTGTATCCATGGGGAAGGGCATCCCAATCAGAGAGACCAGTGAGTGGTAAGCCACAGCCCAGATACAGGGAACTGCAATCAATATTCTGGAATATGGAAATACGAGATAGCAATGGAAAAGTGGTGACAGATGAGGCTGGAGAGGTAATGCTGGGTCACAACGTGAGAGGCATGGAATGCTAGATTATGGACTTTGGACTTCACCCTGTGGGTTATTGGAATCCACTGAAGAATGTTCAGTAGAAGCATAAAATGATGTGGTCTAAGTTGCATTTTAGAGTGTAGTCTGGAATCAGGAAGAATGGAGCCTAAGAGATGAGCAAAAACAGTGTTATAATAATCCAGTAAAGAGGCAATCATGGCCACAGGTACAAAGGAGGGGACAGATTGTAGAACTTGGTGACCACTGGACTAGAAAGTGAGGGGTTCCCAAGTCTCATGCTCAAGAAGCAGATTTGGGCATGAGTGCATATGGCTGTTGAAAATGTAGTTGGTGAGGTTGTTCTCAGCACATCAGAGAAGTGTATATAAACACAGAGGTTTGGGAGTCAGCACACACAGTACAGGTCAGCACACACAGTACAGGTGGTAGCTGAATCCTTAGGCATAATTTTCATTTCCAGGGGGGATACATGGAGCCTGGACCTCTCAAAGCCAAATATGGCAATAGATGTGCTTGGTTTAGCTCCCATAATGCTTTTAAACATTAAAATTTCCTGCCAATAATTAAAAGCTGTGAGATATATCAAAGAAACAAAATTGAAAGTTCTGACTTTTTTTGAAAAAGCAAAAGATCTGACAACAACATAGTAACAACTGGCTGGTTGATCAGCCAGTGTCCCTTTACCCCCCTGTCCAGCTTCACTCACTCATTACCACCTGTTTGGTCTCTGAAGACCTGATTTGCAAAGAAAGGGCTATAGAACAAGCACGGTAAGGGGCTGGCAGCAGCTGCCACCCGGACGCTACCCAAAGACATGCACGTCCCAATCTCCAGAACCTCTGAAGAGGCAAAGGGGGCAGCAGATGGAATCAAGTTGCTCAGAGTTGTGCGGATTACCCCAGTAGGGTCAGTCTAATCACAAAGTCTTCAAAATCGGAAGGGGGAGGCAGAAGAGGAAGTCGTAGTGATGCAGCATGAGAAGGACTCAGCCCCAGATTGCTGGTTGGAAGATCGATGAGGGCCATGAGCTTCTGGGAACTAGGAAAGGCAAGGAAATAGACTCCCCTCTAGAGCCTTCAGAAGGAAACACAGCCCCCGCTGACACCTTGATTTTAGCCCAGTGAGATCTGTGTATATCAGTTCTGATGTACAAAACTGCACAATAACTTTGTGTTATTTCAAGCCACTAAGTTTGAGGTTACGACAGCCATAGAAAACTAGCACACAGCTGAAAGAAAATTAGTAGCCAGGAAAAGAGACTGAGAAAAAAACAGGAGAGAACCAGAGGGAGCATAGTTAGATAATCAAGAGAGAACCCATTTTCAAGAATATGCCATCCAACGACACTTTCATGGCAAGTCCAGTTCTGAGGAAGGGTGCAATATACCAGTGATGTCCAAACCGAGGGGAACACATCAGATCCACTCTGGAACATTGTTAGGGAGATCAGTCCCAGCACCCACCCCAGGCTACCGCCCTCCACCGACGCAGATCCAGGTTTAGCCATCACTGAATGAGATGAACCGGCGTTTTACTAGATTAAATGAGTACTTTGCGTTTGTTGACTTAGCTCTTACTCTTAAGGCTCCTTGTAGCCTTTTAACAGAAGAAAGCCCATTTGAAATTTAATGCCACATTTTATTAAAGCTATTTATCTGCACGATTTTTGTCCCTAGGTGGATAATAAACTCCTTGCAGATGGTAGGTGCTTGCCAAATATTTGCTGAGTGCCTAAATGAAATGGATGTAGCCACGGGAGGACTCTGCTATTTTCTAGAGCCAGCAGGAAGAGCAGAGATTGTTTATCTCTTAAGCCTCTATAAATTAAACAATTCGGGTTATTTATGCACTTGCACTTGTTATATGGATGAAGTTGTAATTTTCTCCTTAGATGTCTAGAATCCTCCACTACTCACCGGGTCATCAGAACAAGCCAGGATTAATTCCCAGAGCGCTCCTGGACAGTTGACAAGGTACCTCCTTTCAGTCTCATTCCTGAAATGACCTTAGGTAATAGTACACTATTCTCCATAAAATGAAATCTATCTCTCATCTAATCCTGGAGGTTGCAGAGAAAATTCCAGTTTAATACCCAAAATCACTGAGCTAAGAGTGTCAGCCTCAGAGCCACGGTGGCCATCCTCCACTTGGTATAACTCTGAAGGTCAAAATGTGACATCAGTGTGGGCCCTGGACACACCGGCTAATGGAGACCTGATCTACTTTACCACCAGCAGCAAATTACCAAGACCAAGGAGAGTATTGTGCTGCTGTAGTCCCAATGTGGGAAAAGAATTCCAAATTCTGTTAACAGAAGGTTAGGACTGAAGCAGAGATTTCAGGCAAAGGGAAGAGCCATGAGCTGAGATCTAGAAAGCGGATTCTAGAAGCTTCTGAGGGACATCCTGCCTTCCGGGAAGAAGGGGTATCGATCAACTGTATGGACTGTAATAAGAGTGGCTGACAGAGAGTGCTACATGCATTCGAGCCAAGCATGTCAGGAATGAGTATGACAGCACAGAAATCGTTGGAATGGAAGCCACGTTGCAGTGTGTTAAGAATATGCTTTTGAAAAGCTCAGATGAGATGGGAAAGTAGGTCAGGGTGCTAGAAAGAAATGCCATAATAAAGGAAGATTTTTATTTTGTTGTTATGTGCTTGGTTCTATTTTTAGGATTAAGAGGACTCAGAAATATATACAATCTGAGGAAGGGAGAGGCTTAAAACACAGGAAAGAAAATGAAAAAGGAACAAAGATGGAGCTGAAGTGGAGAGATGGGACCATCAACACTAGGCACAGGTAGGGTTAGTCAAGAAATATCTCTTGAGAACTTACTATGCACCAGGCACTCTCCGAAGTGCCGGGAACGAACAATGCAGACACAGACGCCGTCCTTCCCTGCTGACATTTACAGTCTAGAAGAGCATACTTCCCTTCGGTTCCCTTTAGTTGTGAGGGACAGAAGCCAACCAGCTTAAGGGGAAAAGAGAGTTAACTCACGAAACTGAAAAAAAAAAAAACAGGCATGACTGCTTCTAAAGAGTGATTGAAATATTACAGGATTCTCTCTGCCTCCCACTTGGTTTCATTTTTCTCAAGCAGCCTGTACCCCTGTGGTAGCAGAGATGGTGCCCACCATCTCCATCATGACATGGTCTATAACGCCTAGAGTCTTGGTAAAATTAATAGACCACATCTCAGGGGCTCTGCCAAGCGCCTGTGGATTGACTCTGAAGAGATAAGGCACCAGAGTGAACGATGTTGAAGATGCAGAGATTCGAGGATGGGAAAGGGGATGCCTAGAAAACGGCTTTTCTCAGAAAATTGGAAGCCAGTCCATATGCAGAGAAGGTGGGGCAGAGGTAAGTTAGGGGGTATATGGAAAAGGGTCAAGGCTTGGAAGAGTAGCTGAGGAAAATAGGAAAAGTGGAAGACTCTTGCCAAAAGGATGATTAAGGGTTAACCAATTTGGAAAACCATGAATTTGTCATGGCCCTAAGCTGCCCAGCTACATAATTTTCTCTGCAGGTGCAGCCCTGAATAATGACAGCTGTGGCCATTTGTGTAGAAAGGTGCAGTGAGGAGCCCAATCTTCCCACCCATTCTGGGAGAACTTGGCTATCGCGCAGACCCCCAGGAGTCCAGGAGCGGTATTTGTACAAGGGCTCCCGAGGCTCTCAGGAAAGAAGGACAGAGTGTGGCCTTGTAGGACACTGAATTTAGGCAATGCAACCTCCCACATCTCAGGAAACCACCCACTAAGCACAGGACACTCATTTGATGGCACAAGGATGCCCAGACATTAGATCTCTCCTGGACCGCATCTCCTTGAAAAGGAAAAATGTGCAGGTTGCACTTCTGGCTGCTACCTGGCAAATGCTTCATGGCCTTGGCCCTGGTACATTTTCCCCTCCAAATTGTTAAGGAATTAACTTTTCTTATGCTCCCCTCAAACACCAGGCACTTTAAGTTTGATGTTTCCTTTAGCCCTGTCATCATATTGCTAAAATGGCTATGACTATACTAGTGTTATAGAGGAGGATGTTAAAACTCAAGATGCTGCTAAACTTGCCCAAACTGACACAGCTAGCAAGGAGGGGCCCTGGGGTATGGAAAGGCCGTTCTTTCGTCTCTTACTTGTGCTCCTATCTTCCATCATTGGGTTTCCTAGAACACCATTTGCTACACTGGGAGCCACGGATTTCTGGAGGTCCTCAAATGTATTCTCAAGGTCTGTGAGAAGGCTTTCTGCCCTTAGAGAGCCTTTCCTTTGCTTGGGTTTCAGAGACATTGGCCTACAGAATGGTGATCACTTGCAGGGAGCTGCCTCCTCGCCCTGAGCAGGTGTGGACGGGAACTTCGGGAGGAAGTACTGAGCTTGTCATTGTGTGGGTTGCGAAGGGCGTGGGCCCCCCCCAGCTTACCATAGCCGTGCCTTTGCCAGGAATGTGTCAGAAGGGGGATGGCAGTGGCTCCCAAGGAAGCCAGGAGGAGACATGCAAGCTGCCAAGTGGAAAATACCAAGGACAGTAATGATCACAGCAGAAAACAAAACAAAACAAAACTTCATTTGCCTTCAAAAGGCAAAGTCCAGGGGGCTTGGAGCTTTGCTTATAACACTCGAGGAAGCCCAGACCAAACACCATTGCCAGTGTTACCCCTCCCACACTTGTTCCCAGGACCAATGGAAAGAGTGAGATTCAAAGGTTAGGGCTACATAGAACATTACATTTTAAAAGTACCTCTACTTTAAAAAAAAAAAACCCAAAAAACTTTTACTCCTTCGCAAAGCTCCTCCAGTAAGGTATTATTAAGCCCATCTTATAGGGGAAGAAATAGAGCTCAGAATGGAAGGTCACAGGACAGTAGCAGGGGCAGAATCAATTGCTGGACCTTCCAGGGCAGGTTGCTTCCACTGAGCCCACTCGAAGTACCTTTCCCAGCAGTACTAGAAGACATCAGCATGGAGGTCAACTGCCATCTCCTTGAGTTATCTAGTTAATATACTTTCAAGAAAAAAAGTATATATATATATATATATATGTATATATGTGTATATACATATATATGTGTACATACACATATATACTTTATATATATATACATATATATGTCATATGTATATACATATATTTTATATGTATATATATGTATATACATGTATATATATATTTCTATATATATACATATATATGTATGTATATGTATATACATATATATATTTCCAGATCAACATGGTATTTGCTCCTACTGCAAATACCGAGTCAACAGATGTTTCACAATGGAATATTCTGGACAATGAAATAAAGGTCTTTAATGCTCCACGTCTGGTTGATGGTAAGTTTTCTCTGCCTCCTCACCAGGCGAGGCCCTTCCTTAAGTAAAGCCGAATGTGTAATTTGTTCTCATCGCTGTGGCGAGCGCAGGTAAGGCTTCGGAAACAGAAGGAAACAAAACCGGATTTTGGAAACCACCGCATTTGTCAGGGAATGCCCTTCCTTTGGTCCTTCCTACCAGGTTTTGCTTTCTGGATGATCCCCAGTGGAGACATCCATACCCATCGAGGGCCGAGAGCTGGCAGCACTGGGGCCAGCGCCACTGGCTAATAGGGTTTGTTTGACCCCCATGGTTGTTGGGAGTTTGTTTCCCATGTTTTTCAAATGGTTACTTAGTAACCAGTATTTAAAATTTGCTTAAGACAATTTAAAAAAAAAATCAGATCTGACCCAACTCAAACATAAACACCATGATTAGAAAATGGGCAAAGACTTGAACAGACTTTGCTCCAAAGAAGATACATGAGTGGCCAACAAGCCCACGAAAAGATGCACGTCATGAATCATGAGGGAAATAAAAATCAAAACCACAAGGAGATACCACTTCCCACCCATTAGGTTAGCTAATTACAGAAGGAGGAGGGGGAGGAAGAGAAAAGTAAATGACAAGAGTTGGTTAGGACGTGGAAAATTGAAACTCCTGTGTACTGCTAGAGGAAATGTAAAATGGGGTAGCCACTGAGGAAAATAGCATGGCAATTCCTCACAAATATTGAAAATAGAATTACCACACAATCCAGCAATTCTAATTCTGAGTCATACCCAATATAACTAAAAGCAAGAATTCAATCAGATATGTGTATTCTCCTGTTCATGGAGCATTATTCATAATAGCCAAAAGATGGAAGCAACCCAAAAGTCCAGTGAGAGATAAATGGATATGCATAATGTGATATATGCATACATGGAAGAGTGTTCAGCCTTAAAAAGGAAGAAAATTTTACCACATGGTATCACATGGATAAACCTTAAAGACATTATGCTAAAGAGAAATAAGCCAGTCTCAAAACAAAAAATGTGATTCCACCAATGTGAGGTACCTGGAGTAGTAAATTCATAGAGAAAGTCATTTCAGGCAGGACCCCACCATATTTTCTGAGCAAGGAACATTCTCCTGCATGTGAGAGCTTTTCCTGGGCCTGGTTGGTCAGATGAAGGCCTCTTATACCACATGCTATCTGACCTGGGACCCAGGTAGCCTGGAGATTTCATAAATTCCTCCAGCCAGGGCAAGAAACCCAGGAGCACAGTCTCCAGTCCTATATGTAAGGAGCTTGGAAATCACCATTCTGTCCCCACAACATATAAAATGTAGAACAAACTAAAAAATAAACAACGCTTCTTGAACATTTGAAGACACAGGAGGACAAGGCAAACCACTACCTCTAATATAGGAGAGACAGACAAATACAGGAAATCACAGCTTACCTGAGCAGACTCTTGAGTAGAAACCACCATGGGAACCAGCGCCAGGGTGGGAAAAGCTGACTTGCAATTAATGAATTATAAAAGGCTCAGTGTGGGCAGGTCTGAGAGTTAAAAGCTACAGAACCTAGTTTTAGACATGCCCCCAAACTGTTATGAGTTTTAACTCCAATACCTGACCAGGTTCTCATAGTAAATAGCCTAGAAAAATCCCCTGGGGCTCCTTGGGGGTGTGGGGGGAGGGGCGCATTTTGAAACACACCAGAGCTCTAGGTTCTCAACAAGTCCTGCGGGCAGGGGAAACTAATTAACCAGAAACTAACCTGCTGAGGTAATATGAGAAATTAACTGGCCTGGGGGAAGAGAAATACCTAACTCCAGATAGCCCACCCTGTCCCACCTAAAGGGAGGAGGGATGTGTGGAGGAAAAAAACCTGAGAAATACTTGTGTAGTTCAAAGGCCAGAGACCTCCAGTCACTAAGAGATGGAGACCTAATCCTAGGGCTGTAAAACTCTCCCTCCCTCTCCACACCTCACACCACATTACTAAAGGCCCATTTACAGCAGTTCATTTTACTTGGTACATCTGTCCAGTTATCAAGAAAAAATTACAAGGCATACTAAAAGGCAAAAAAAATTTTTTTGGAAGAGACAGAGCAAATCGCCAAACCAGACATGGCAGGGATGTTAGAATTATCAGACTGGGGCTTTAAAACAGCTAGGACTGGTTCTAAGGAATAAGTAGACAGCATGAAAGAATGGAAGGGCAATGTAAGCAGAGAGAAGGAAATCCTAAGAAAGAACCAAAAAGAAAACCTAGAGATTAAAAAAAAACACACACTCTAAGAGAAACGAAGAACACCTCTGATGGGCTCTTTTTAGTAGACTGGGCACAGCAGAGGAAAGAATCCCTGAGCTTAAGGATGTATATCAGTAGAAATTTCCAAAACTGAAAAGTAAAGAATAAAGATTGAAAAAAATAGGAAAGACTATCCAAGGACTATGGGACAACTGCAAAATATGTAACATATATGTAGTGAGAACGTCAAAAAGAGAAGAAATTGAGAAAGGAACAGAAGAAATATTGAAACAATAATGAATCAGAATTTCCCAAGTTTATGTCAGTTACCAAACCATATATCCAGGAAACTCAGAAACCCCGAGCAGGATGCATGCAACAAACAAACAAAAACCACCTATATTTAGGTATAATATTTTCAAATGACAGAAAATCAAAAGTGAAGAAGAAGTCCTGAAAAAAGCCAGAAGGGGAGGGGGGAAAGCTTACCTATAGAGAAACAAAGATAAGAATTATATTCACCTTTTCCTCAGAAATCATCCTAGTCCATCCACATAGACCAAACATTCTAGAATTCTGAACCCTACAAAATTAGCATTTAAATTTAAATTAGCATTTAAAACCAAAAGAGAAATAAAAATTTCCTCAAACAAAAGTGGAAGGAATGTTTTACCAACAGACCTGTCTTACAAGAAGTGTTAAAAGAACTTCTTTAGACAGGAGAATAATATAGATTAGAAATTAGGATCTACATAAAGAAAGGAAGAGCATCAGAGAAGAAACAGTGAAGATAAAATAAAAACTTCTAATTTTCTTATTCTTAATTGATCTTGCCAGATAACAGATTGTTCACTACTGGGGAATTAATCTAGACATAGACCTTACACCTTCACAGAAATTAAAATGAATCACAGACCTAAATATAAAGCACAAAACTATAAAACTTCTGCAACACCACATTGGAGAGAACCTAGATGACCTTGGACATGGAAATGACTTTTAAATACAAACCAAAGGCACAATCCATGAAAGAAAAAATTGGTAAATATATTTCATTAAAATTAAAAACTTCTGGGGACACCTGGGTGGCTCAGCTGGTAAGCATCAGACACTTGATTTCTGCTCAGGTCACGATCTCAGGGGTGTGAGATCGAGCATCACATCAAGCCCCATGTTGGGCTCCACGATGGGCATAGAACCTGCTTAAGATTCTCTCTCTCCCTGGCGCCTGGGTGGCTCAGTGGGTTAAGCTGCTGCCTTCGGCTCAGGTCATGATCTCAGGGTCCTGGGATTGAGTCCCGCATCGGGCTCTCTGCTCAGCAGGGAGCCTGCTTCCCTCTCTCTCTCTCTCTCTGCCTGCCTCTCTGTCTACTTGTGATCTCTCGCTGTCAAATAATAAATAAAATTTAAAAAAAAAAAAAAGATTCTCTCTCTCCCTTTCCCTCTCCCTCTCCCTCTGCCCCTCCTCCACCGACACTCTCTCCCCGACCTCAAAAAAACAAAACAAAAAGAACTTCTGTTCTGTGAATATTCTCAAGAAGGATGACTAATACTACTTTTTTTAATCTTTATTTTTTAAAGTAATCTCTACACCCAGTGTGGGGCTCAAAGTCACTACCCCAATATCAAGAGTCACATGGTCCACTGACTGAGCCGGTCAGGCACCCCAAACTTCTGCTGTGTAAGGCAGTGATAAGAAAATGAGACGACAACCCAGAGACTGGGAGCATACTTTGTAACAGATACATCTGATAAAGCACTATTACCCAAAATATACAAAGATCGCTTAAAAACTGACAATATGAAAAGGAACAACCTAGTTAAAATGGGCCACCTCTTAACAGACAACTCACCAAAGAAGACCTAGAGATGACAAGCATATGAGCTCTTCATCACATCTGCAATGGGCAGCAATCAGAAGACTGACATTCCAGAAAATGTCAACATCACTCTGAAGGGCTGCACAGCTATTGTGGAGAGCCTCAGAAGAGCCCTGGGGAAGGCCTTCCAGCGCATCAGTATAAAACTCCGTCTTCTTGGAAAGAAAAAGAAGAGGCTCTGGGTTAACAAACAGTGGGGAAATAGAAAGGAAATGGCTACTGTTCACACTTTCCGTAGTCACGTACAGGACGTGATCAAGGGTGTTACACTGGGTTTTTGTTACAAGATGAGGTCCATGTATGCTCACTTCCCCCATCAATGTCATTAGTCAGGGGAATAGGTCTTTGACTGAAGTCCAAAATTTCTTGGGTGACAAATACATCTGCAGTGTTTGGATGAGGCCAGACATCGCTTGGGTTCAATGTCTCATGCCCAGAAAGATGAGTTAATTCTGGAAGGAATGCTCAACTTACATCAAATTTAGCTGCTTTGATTCAGCAAGCCACAACAGTTGAAAACAAGGCTATCAGAAAATTTGAGGATGGATCCATGTCTCTGAAAAAGGAATAGCTCCTCAGGCTGATGAATAACTTCTAAGTTGTTCAGGAACAGAAATAAAATGATAGATGATTCTTGGGACCTAGTTGTGATATTTTAAAGATACAGTAAATGCGCTGTTCTTTTTGAGAAAGCATATCAAAAGTTGCTCCACATCATATGTCATCAGGAGAAGGCACATTAAAAGCATGATGAGATACTACACACACCTATCTAGAATGGCCAAAATCCACAACACTGACAACACTAAATGTTGGTGGGGTGGGGAGCAACAGGACCTCTCAGACATTGGTTGAGAGAATGCAAAACACATAGTCACTTTGAAACACAATTTGGCAGTTTCTTACAAAACTAAACATACTCTTACTGCATGATCCAGCAAACCATGCTCCTTGACATTTGCCTAAAAGAATTGAAAACTTACATCCACACAAAAACCTGCACAAGAATGTTTATGACAGCTGTTCTCAGAATTGTAAGAGCTTAGAAGCAACCAAGATGTCCTTCAGTAAGGGAACAGATAAATAAACTGAGGTCCATTCAGACAGTGGAGTATTATCCAGTGCTAAAAGAAAACGAGTTATCAAGCCATAAAAGGACACAGAGAAAGCTTAAATGCATACTGCTTAAGTGAAAGAAGCCAATCTGAAAAGCTACATATTATATGATTCCAACTATATGACATCCTAGAATAGCAAAACTATGGACATGGTCATTTCCAGGGGTTAATGTAGGGAAAGGGTTGAATAGATGGATCACAGAGGATTTTTAGGGCAATGAAAACACTCTGTATGATACATGTCATTATACATTCATTCAAACCCGTTGAACACACAATGCCAAGGGAGAACCCTAATGGATGATCACCAGAGGGGATGGGGGGGTGGAAGGATGGTGAAGAGGAGTGGGAGATACAAGCTTGCTTCCAGTTGTGGAATGACTAAATCATGGGAATAAAAAGCACAGCATAGGGAATATAGATAATGGCATTGTAATACGGTCATGTGGTAACAGACGGTAGCTACACTTGCGGTGAGCACAGCATATCATATAGAGAAGTGGAATCACTATGTTGTACACCTGAAAGTAATGTAATATCGTGTGTCAAATGTTCAAAAACAAAAAAAGTGAGCCCTAATGTAAACAATAGACTTTGAATGATTTTGACACGTCCATGAAGACCCATCCATGTAATGAATATCTAACTCTGGTTGCAGATGTTGATAATAGGAGAGGCTAAGCATGTGGGGGGGACAGGAAGGTATATAGAAAATCTCTATACCTTCGTCTAAATTTTTCTGTGAACCTCAAACTACACTAAGAAAGTAGAGTCTAGAAAGAAACTCAAGAGCTGGCTGAGGTCTCCCGGATATGGCTCAGCATTGCCACAGGAAGTGATCCTGGGCTGAGCAGGAGAGGTCAGTTACCATGACCAGTGTGCTTGAAACAGTCACCAGACCGATAAAGAGGGGACAAAAGAGGATATGGAAGAAGGAAGAAGAAGGAAAGCCATCAGTTGGAATAGAGTTTCTTAACTGGAAGGACTAACAAGACAAAACAGGAAGAGAAGATAAGAGTTATTCTGGAGTCAGAAGTGAGGCACTGGGGCTTGTCAGTCTGGTTCCATCAGGACCTCAGCAGTACCGAGCACCAGCCTGAGTATTCCTGTCTTATGTGGCTCCTGGTGTCACTTCTCCCTAGAAACAGCTCGATGTGTCCCTGAGAAGGGAGAAACCCAAACACACCAAATTCCACCCTGAAATACAATTTTGGAATTTTATCTCATTCTCTGAAAACCTGTCAGACAATGTCCATTTCAGTAATGTCATCAAATGATTTCTTCAACTGGCAAAATTTATAATCGTAGGCTTATAAAGACAATTAGAGAAAACTTGGACAAGTTGGGCAAACAGGCAGTTGTTACTAAGGTCCTACTCAGCCAACATTTGCTAATGTCCTAATGTTAACATCCAGTCAATGCCGACCTTCTAGCACTCTAAGATTCCTGTGACTGTGGCAGGTAAAAGAGTTTCAAACTGAACGCTAAATGTGTCCATGGACTACTTCCTTCTGAATTGATTTCCCATGGCTGACTTAGCCATATAATGTGTGATAATAACAAGCTAACATGTCATAAATCTTCATATATCCAGCATTTGACTTTATTACAGTGGCCCTCCTAGAAATGTGGATTACTTCCCTGTCAGGCAGTTTTTACCTGGTTTTGCTGTCCTTAGCCCATCCGTGGGAACGTGTGCGTTTTTATGATGTTGGTACAAACAAGTATATTGATAGACATCTAATCACCATATTAATTGTTAACCCAGACTGGAAAAGTTTCATATTTTTTTTTTTTTTTTATTTAATAGACATTTCTTTCAATAGACAAACAAAAGTTAGAAGGAAAAAGCATGTGTTAAGATTATTTGAGTAAGAAAATTCAGTTGATGAGCTTTAATTAAATTAATCTGACTTAAATGCGAACGTCTTGAAACCTAAAACTAGAACCGGAAATTTTGTCAAGACCTACGGGCTACACCCGTGTCCCGTAAGTTGAATGATGACTTAGAACTCCCCAAAATAATGCACTGCTTTATATACCTCACTAACAAATAATGAAGAAAATTGAGATAGAACCTATTTTCCTTCTAACACTGGATGGTTCCTAGGTTATTCAGGGCGGGAACATATGACGTATGATCCGGTATCAAGGCAAGGACGAGAGTACTGACTGAAGAGCCACTTTATGCTGGGGGTTCTGCAAGTTCTGAGGGTAGAGCAGGGGAGAGGCAGGATGGTGGGAGGGGGTTAGGTTAGGGAAATGGGACACGCAGTTCTCTGATGTCCAGAGCTGTCTGGGCACCTCCATAGCTGAACCTTCTGGGCTCATCCCTCACTTGTCTACTTCTCTACTTTCAGCGAAGCTCTGTTGCTTGGAAACTCACATAAAATGTGAAGTGGGAGTGTTGCATACCAACCTATCATAACCCTGTTTTTATTACCCTTACGGCATTTCAAGGTGAAAGACTATATTTAGCCTTGTATTTTGCCTTCTCCGGGAAATTCCAGACAACTGCAAAGAAGCTGTGAAGTTTTTCGCACCCTTTGGTGGGACCCTGTGCTTTCACACTCTGATCTTCAGGAAGCCTGAGGTCCAGAGGTCCATTTACTCTAGGACACGAATGGTCTAGGAGCCACTTACAAAGCAGGGCATGACTGCCATTCCCTTTATCCCCTCTTTAATTCCACAGTACAACCTTAGATACAGGATTTTTTTTTTTAACCTAAGTTTTACATAAAGAAATGACTGCTAGCTATTTCCAGACCAATTTATCTGCTGTTATGGGAACCTCTCTAAGAAAAAGACATGATCTGTCTGACATCCTTCATCCACCCACTCCACTTTCTCTTTTCTAATGAAAAGGTAGCTGTGGTAAAGCTACCTTTGTATCATTATTAGGCTTAAAAGACCGTCTGGCAACATAGGACACTAGACTTTCCCATAACAAGAAAACAAGCAACTTGGGTCTTTTTAAGTGAATGAAAACACTTCCACACATTTTTTTCAGAAATAACAAAAAACTGGCAGAGGGTCCCAGGGAAAAGCTAGCAAGCATTGCCATATGTGAGTCTCTACATATTTAACAGGAAGAGGGCGTTTGACCCTTTGTCCAAACCACTGCATACGTGGATTCCTGATCTTGTTCCTGCTTTATTTACTTACTGTCTCTCACATGTCAGGTAATAAATCGTCCCTTCACGTCACCCCGACCCTGCTGGAAAACATCTCTAGTTCTATAAGGCACACTGTAGATGGCTTTCCAATTAAGGGCATGGGATCTGCAGTCAAAAGATCTGGTTTTGAGACTTGTGTCTGTCATGTACTTGCTACATAATTGAACACTGCTGTTTACACCAAGACTGTGTCCTCCTCCGTAAAATAGGATTCTTACAGTACCTACTTCAGTTGCCTCATCTAACCAAAGGAAATAATAACATGGCAGATCTCACTGGGTTAGTGTGAGGACACAATGAAGTAAATGAATGCAAGGTTCATAGCAGAGTAGGGTATACAGCAGGCATTCAAAAATGGTAGTTCTAAAGATGATATTATAAAGATGGCATTTAGAAAATGACTCTCATGTCAACCATGTCTTTCATTGTAGATTCGTTGATTGGTATCTATCCCTCCTGCAAACCAGGACTCACTCTGAGGCCTCCCTCCCACACCCTCTGCCTCCCAAACTATTCCACCTCCTGAAAATGCCCAGAAACCATCATCCTTGGCACTCATTGACCACCAGTGCCTTCTATCAAGTCTCATCCTCTCTCTGCTATACTCTTGCTATAGCCTCTTCACCACTTTTTCTCCCTAATCTCTTTGCCTTCTGCTTTCCCTTCTTATATCCTTACCACACACACAGTGATCATTCTCCTCCTCCTCCTCCTCCTCCTCCTTCTTCTTCTTTTTTTCTTCTTCTTCTTCTTCTCAAAGATTTTTATTTATTTATTTGTCAGAGAAAGAGAGCAAGCACCACAGGGGGAGCGGCAGGCAGAGGGAGAAGCAGGCTCCCCACTGAGCAAGGAGCCTGATGCAGGACTTGATCCTAGAACTCTGGGATCATGACCTGAGCCAAAGGGAGACACTCTACTGACTGAGCCACCCAGGAGTCCCCACAGCGATAATTCTAAAAAGCAGTTTGGTCATGTCCCTTCACTAATGAAGACCCTACAATAGCTCCCTATTAATAAAAGGATTATCTCCAAAATCCTTGGCCAAACATACAGCCCTGCATGCTCTGGCTATCCCTTCCTATGCCAACCTTGTTCCTGCCAATCTCTCATGACTGCCCCACAGACCAGCAACCACAGAAACTCTTCTAATTCCAAGAATATTGAGGTAGCCACACTCCAAGATGGTCCCTAATGATCCCCACCTCCTAGTATTCATGCCCTTATGAAGTCTTCTCCCACACAGTCCCAGAGTTGCTCTGGGGTACCAACAGAATGGCAGAGGTGGTGGTGTGTCACTTGCAAGATGAGGTTATAAGTAACTGGGGCTCCTACCTTCGCCTCTGTCTGCCTTTCAGATTACTGGCCCTCAGGGAAACTACGCCATGTAAGTAAATCTATGGAAAGGCCTACCTGGTAAGGAACTGAAAATTTCCACTGACAGTCACATGAGTGAGCTCAGGTACTGCTCTTCCCGCCCCTTCAGATGATTGTGATCCCAGCCAATGCCTTAGAACAACTTCATGAGAGACCATAAGGCAAGACCATCCAGTCAGGAGTTGCCCAGATTCACGACTCTCAGCAACTGTATGAGATCTCACTTATTATTGTAAGCTGCTAAATTTGGAAGTAATTTGTTAGGTAGCCACAGATAATTCATGCAAAAGCCCTCTTTGTTTATACCTCCTTTCCCTTGCACATTCCTTTAGACGTGATGCCTGTTGTCCATTCCCATCATGTAAGCCTCAGCGCAAAGTCGCTTACTCCATAAAACTGTGCCACTCCTCCTCCACACCCTGAGTGGTCTGTCATTTGTGTCTACATAACATCTGGCATTTACCTCCACTGTGACACCTGTCATATTGTCCTGTATGGTAGTCTGAATAATAGTCCCCCAAGATACCCACGTCCTCATCCCCAGAACCTACAAATTTTACCTTCTATAGCAATGGGAACTTTGCAGATGTGATTAAGTTATATCCCTGACATAGGGAGATTATGGATTATGGATTATGTGGGTGGATGGATATCATCGCAAAGATCCATGTAAGAGGAACCCAGGAGGATTCAGAGTGAGAAAGATGACCAGGGATGGTGGAAGCAGATCCTGGAGTGACATGTTCTCAAGAGGGAAACAGGGAGCCACAACCAAGGAATACAGGCAGTCAGTAACAGTTGAAGAAAGGCAAGATAACAAATCCTCCCCTAGAGCTTCCAGAAGGGACACAGCTTCGTGGCACCTTGATTTCAGTCAAATAAGAACCATTTTAGATTTCTAATTCCCAAAACTGCTAAAAGAACAAATGTGTATTTTAAGTCACTAAACCTGTGATCATTTGTTACAGCAACATAGGAAACTCATACATCCTGTGTGTGTTTGTTAACCACACCCCTGACACCAACACACACATGAGGCTCTTAGCTCCCTGAAAATCATGTTTGTTTCCAAAACCTTAAACAATACCTGGAATATGTTAGTGCTGAGTAAAATGCATTGGTTAGTCAAATACATAAACTAGTTTAAATTCTTCGGGCTATAAATTACATATTCCATTGTATAATCAAATGTAATGGTTTCCTCCAAGAAATCTTTCCTGGTGAAGTGTCATTCATTTCCAGGCAGATCTACAATTCCTGTCTAGAAAAAAAAATCTTAAAGGCTTATCCTTAAAGCAAAAAGGAATGTCAGAGGTCATCTCTTAGGTGTGATGACAGAGGTGAAATATATTTCTGGAGTAGATCTTTCTTTCCTTAAATGTAAGACTTAAAAGAGACACAAAAATGTGGACAGTTCGGTGAAGAAACACAAATGTAAGTAAAGGGTCAGGACTCAAGGGGGTGGCGCCTGCATTTCTGATTGATAGCATTGATCTTACTGAGGGTACATACACTCTGCCCCTCACTCACTGTGAAACTCTACTTATTCTCAGTTCCTTCACCCATATAATTAAGTGATTGATTAGAATTTATTCAGTATTTATTTAACAAATATTTGTTGAGAATCTACCATGTTCCAAGCATAGTTTCAGATGTCAGGAGCATAGTTTTAAACAATACATCCTACCCTCATGGATTCTAGAGTAAGTTAGATAATAAAAATAAATATGAAAAAATATATAGTATGACAAACACTGTGGAGAACAATAAGTTAGGAAAGGAGCTCAGTGAATACAGGAATAGAGGTGGATGAAGAAAGAGAAAAATTCATTGAGACCGTGAGGTTTGAATCAAGTCCAGGGGAGTTTAAGGAGCAAATAATTCAGATAATTGGAAGGAAATGAAGGAGTGGAAACAGCAGGTGCAAAGGCCCTGAAGCAGGAGAATTCCTGGTATGCTCCTATGTTCAAAGACTAGCAAGGAGTTCAGCATATCTGTATTGGAGTGAACAAGAACAGGAGTGAGCAGGAAACAAGATCCGGAAAGGTTTTAGGGAAGGACCAGATACAATAGACCAATGCTGACCAATACAAATCTAATGCAACCCAGAAATGTGGAGTCACATATGCAACTTAAAATTTTCTACTAGCCACTCTACAAGAATAAAAAGAAACTGGTGAAATTAATTTTAATACTATATTTTGTTTATCCAATATATTCAAAATATTATAATTTCAATATATAATCAGTATAAAGATGACTGAATATTTTACATTTTTATGTTTTATTTTTCCAGTTTTTAAAAAAATATATTTTATTTATTTATTTGAGAGAGAGTGAGGGTGAGAGAGAACATGAGAGTATGAGAGGTGAGAGAGTCAGAGGGAGAGGCATACGCCCTGCTGAGCCGGGAGCCTGATGCAGCCCTTGATTCTGGGACTCCAGGATCAAGACCTGAGCTGAAGGCAGTTGCTTAACCAACTGAGCCACCCAGACACTCCTATTTTTCCAGTTTTATTGAGATATAATTGACATATAATATTGTATTAGTTTAAGATGTACAACATAATGATTTGATGTATGTGTATATTGGAAAATGCTTTGCACAATACATTTAGTTAACTTCTATCACCTCATACAGTTACAATTTTTATGATGAGAACTTTTAAGAACTACTCTCTTAGCAACTTTCAAATATACAATACAGCATTATTAACTATAGATACCATGCTATATATTACATTCCCATGACTTACTTATCATATAACTACAGGTTTGTACCTTCTGACTCTTACACCTATTCCCTCAATACCCTACCCACCACCTACCACCAGCCCCTGCCCTGGGCAACCATTAATCTTCACATTCTTTTTTCTCAAAGGAATTCCTCAAAATCTACTGTGAGTTTTACTTCTCAGTTCAGACTGACCCTACCTCGAGTGATCTCTAACCACATGCCACCAGTGGTCACCTGTTTGGACAGCATAACTATAGAGCTTTAGAAGTCTTTGTAAGGGCATTGGCTTTGACTCCATAGGAAATAGGGAGCCATGACAGAGTTTTGAGAAAAGAAGTGACATGATCTAATTTATATTTGAAAGGATCACTTCGGTTGCCATGTTGAGATAGCCTAGAAGGGGTGACAGGAGAAGCAGGGAGACAAGATGGGAGGCTGTGGTGGTAATGCAGACAAGAGATGGTGGTGGCCCCACCCAAAGGGGAACAGCAGAGATGGAAGAAATTGTTGAACTCAGAACATATTTTGCAGATAGAGCCAATAGGGTTTCTTGACTGACTGAAGTATGAAAGAAAAAGGAGAGTTAAGAGTGAGACCAGTAGAAAAACATGAAAGTTTTCATGGGTTTTAATCACTTGGTTAAACCACTTAACTCTCCTGAGACCATGTGTCTTTCTCTGTAACAAGGTGACAGCATTCTAGGAAGAGGAACCCCAAGATCATAGGCTGTAGGGCTAAAGTGTACCAGGTGTGCTCAGGGAAAACCAATGTGGTTGAAGAGGTGCCAGCAAGGAGGAAAAGCAGCAGGGATGTGGTCAGAAAGGTAACGGCGATGTGGGTTATAAAGGAACCATGTTGCTGTCCCTTCAATTTCAGGGAATAATGAGTATAACAAGTAAACTCACCAAAAAACAAAACTTAGGCCACCATGTTACGATTAAAAACTCAGCATCAGACTTATCCAGGCCGGAACTATCAATTTTTATGGTCTTTTGTTTTTCTTTTCCACAAATTCAGTTCATCTTATATATACAGAAGGTGTGGACAACGAGAACAACAGAGTTCTTTTGATTTGCTTCAGAAAGAGAAAGCCGTTCAGAGCCAGAATTCCCATGAAGGTGATGAAGCTTAATTTTGAAGCCTCTTCTAGCACTCTAGACTCGATTTTGTATTCAGCCTTTTTTTTTTCTTCAAGAAAAAAAACTGGATACACTTCAGGATCAACAAAACCTAGATCTTCTCCTACTTATGAAAAACATTCCATCTTAGACAACTCTTGGGAATAAAACTAACTGACATCTCTTGGGAATAAAACTAACTGACTTGGGTAAAAGCAGAGAAGACCTGCACACCTGGCCAGGACCAGTCATTATGCCCCAGGAAAGGAGTCAACACCTCCCCAGCTTCTGCCCTTTGGAAAGATACAGTTAAGAGAATTATGTAGGAGGATTTATGTTTGTCCTTGCTAAGTCTGTTTGATCACAAAATCAGGTGTGTTGCTTTAGAAAAGTATAGAATCCTAGGTCTTACCCCAGATCCACTGATTTGATCTCAGAGGGCAGAGCCCAGGAATCTTTATTGTAAGGAAGCTCCACCCATGGGCACCAGTGCATTAGGGCTTCTGAAACATAATTTTGAGATAATAAGGCGTAACTCTGGGAATTCCTGGGAGGAAGAGCAGTCTGGGTCCCAAAAACTGGGTGGGGGAGTTCCGAGCTGTTCATTACTTCAAGAGACACTCAATCACAGATTCATAGTTTGGGTAGCTCTTTCTCTACCCTCAAAGGTGCATCCAATAAGAGGAAGGGCCAACATTGGCCATCTGAGACCAGGCCTGGGTAAGAAGAGATGAACTCAAGATGGGGCCCTCGGGTGGCCTTCAAGGATGTGGTCATGTTTCTATCCCATGAGGGGCCTTCTGACCCTCCAGAGACCTGCAGGGGAGCAAAAAAAAAATTTTTTTTGCTTGCCAGATTTCCAGTTTCCACATCTGGCCTGAGACTGGCTGGGCTACAAGGAGAGGCTCAGGAGAGTGAGCCCAGGCACATTTGCTTACATGACAGAGCAACAGTTCAGAGAGGCTGAAAAATGAGCTCAGAGTTACCCAACAACTAGGCTGGCAGATCTGGGAGGGCGTGAGCCTAAAGGTGTCAGCAGGGGCAACTCTCCCTGCCCCTATTGCATGGAATAAAAATTTTGTTTTGTTCTAGGAAAGAATGAAGCCAAAACAGAGCATCAGTGCTGAGAAATGGAAAGAGAAGGAATCCTGAAGATGCTGTTGGGTCTCCGGAGACAAACTTTTCTGAGGTCAGCCCTGCCTTTCTTCCCCTCACTCTGACGTACCAATAAATTCTTTTTTTGCTTGAGATAGTTTGAGTTGGGTTTCTGTAACTTGCAGTCAGAGTGTTCTAATAGAAGTTCTGTAAACATTAAAAGAATAATAGACAAATATAAAAGATGAATAAATGAAAAAAAGTCAATTTACAGAATCATATCTTTGGTAGCATTCTATTTGTGTATGTAAAGTATGTTTTGTGTGTGAATTTTATTTTATTTTATTTCATTTCACTTTTTTTTTTTTTAAATGCCTAGGAACGACTGGAAGAACACTTACTACACCGTTAGCAAGAGATAAGACTGGGGAATTCTTACAGTCCTAGACTGGTTACTGATAATGGGCATGCATTACCTTCATAATAAAAATACTAAATGTAAAAAGAAAAGGGAAAAAAGTTAGTCACTGAATGGACCAAATACTTGCCTGCCCCCAAAGCCTTGATTTTCTTGGCAGAGAGAAGAGAGAATTAGAGGCAGAAAATAGAATAGGTTCTGCTGTTATCCAATCAATACTATATTGATTGAGCTGGTAAGGCAGGGAGAAATAGACAGACTTAGTTACATACGACTAAGAGAGTTTGCGTCATAGGAAATGAAATGCTCAGAGCTTAACCGGTCAATGAAAATACAAAAAGAGCCAAAAAGTCACCATTACTATTTAAGTCTCACAGTTTGGGGTTGGGGAAGGTGGGTGTGGGAGGGGGAAACAGTATCTCCGTAGAGGTGCCAATTGGAGACTGGAACCCGCTGACTAGAAGACAGAGGGAGCCTCTGCAGGTGCTCAGAACTTGCAACATTACCACTTCCAGTTACATGGGCAGCCAGGAAGCCCTCGTTGAAACAGTCACTTTAAACGGAAGACATTGGGGCGCCTGGGTGGCTCAGTGGGTTAAAGCCTCTGCCTTTGGCCCGGGTCATAATCCCCGGGTCATAATCCCCGGGTCATAATCCTGGGGTGACCTGGGGTCCTGGGATGGAGCCCTGCATCCGCATCATCATCGGGCTCTCTGCTCAGCAGGGAGCCTGCTTCCCTTCCTCTCTCTCTGCCTGCCTCTCTGCCTACTTGTGATATCTGTCTGTCAAATAAATAAATAAAATCTTAAAAAAAATAAATAAAGGGAAGACATTAGAGGAGAGGAGGCAGAGAGAGCCCTTGCAAAAGGGGATTAAGAGGAGTCAACAAGTCACCAGAATTAAAAAGATTAATCCAGAAGCAGAAACTCTCCCACCAAACGAGGTGGGATGGACCCCAAGAGGGTGGCTTTAATGAATTCTGTTACCTCATTCAAAGGACTCAGAGTAAAGGAGACCCCCCAAGACCTTATCATTAAGGAAGCAACCTTAAAAAAAAAAAAAAAAAATATATATATATATATATATATATATATATATATATATATATATACTCTGATTCATAGTACATAGTACATCGACTTCCAGGGGTTAATAAAAGAAAGTTTTAATCTCTCAGTAATTACAAATTTCACAGATTTTTGCAAATCTGGCATGTAGCAAAGGAATCTGAGCTGGGTTGATACTTTAGGGCAAACGTACCAGAAAGAACACAAGGTGAGAGGGATTGAGTCAGAGGCAGTATCAGCTTCTATTTTCGGAAAACAGCCACTCTGGATATAAACCAAAAAGGTAGGCAGTGTGTATGCACTTGCCCTGAGACCGAGTCCACATCAGTCTCTGGTCACAGCTGCACACAGAGATAGCAAAGCACTATCTCCCTATCCAGGGAACTAAGATAAAGATTGCATATGACAACATAGTTTTTCCACAAAGAAAATTTGCATCAGCGGTCACCCCGCCTCTGAGCAGAGACTTTCTGGCCTCCTAGCGGAGCAACAGCTTGTAGTCTAAGTTCTTTCTCCACCCAGAAGCCCACTTGCCATACTAATCACCCCTGGGCACACTTATCATTCGAGAGCATGCCTATTTTAGCAGCTAGATAGAGGCAGAGGCTGACCTCAAGTGCAAGTATTCTCAGACTGATTTCATCTTTGGCTTTGTTCTTCTTTCTTTGAAACCTGGATTTATGGCAAGCCAGGCCATCCATCCATCCCCATCCATTTAATCAGTAAAGTGTCAGCACTAATGACAGGTGCTAGAGAGATGGAGTCAAATGAGACATTAATGGAACCAGATGTGAGTAAGATGATGCTGCCGTTACGATGGCATGACCATGCTTACTACCCCACTCTCAAAACTTCAGTTTCTTCAACCTTAAAATGCAACTAAATGTCAGTACCTTTTGGAGTTGGACTGAGGGATATCAATTGCCTAGAACTGCTCCCTAAGTCACAGTTATTATTATTACAGACTATTAGTGGAGGAGACAACGGAATACACCACAGGTTACAAGGTCATGCCATCTACATAATCTAGGATGCTCGCCTCATTTTCTCATCAATGATTAGCAATCTTAATTCCATGTGCAACCTTCATGCTCCTTTGCCATGTAACCCAACACATCCACAGGTTCTGGGGATTAGGACGTGGGCATGGGAAAGTACGAATTGTTCTGTATACCACAGCTATAAATCTAGGTGAGGAATTGCTGAATAATAGAGTACATGGATTTTCAATTTTGCTTCATAATGTCAAATTATTTTCCAAATTAATCACACCAATTTATACTCATTCCAGCAAAGTAAGAGCTGTGCTTGCTCCATACCTCATTAACACATCCTGCTCAGACTTCTAAAAAATTTCCCATCTGGGGGGTGTAAAACTGTATCTCAGAGTTTGGATTTTTATTTTGCTAATACTGAGATTGAGTATTTTAATATGTTGATTGGTCACATGGGTTTCCTCTTCTGTGAATTGCCTGCTTTTCTATTTGTTTTTTTTCCTTAAAATTCATAGCGATTCTTTATTCATCTGAATATTAGTATTTTGTCACTTAAATACTATAAATATTTTCTCCCCATTTATGTTATGTTCTGATGAACCAAAGCTTCTACTCTGATTGTGCTCAGATTTCTTCAATATTTTTCTTTACAAATTATATTTTTGTGTCTTTAGAAAATTCTTTCTTATCCTGTTGGCATAAGGAAGGTCTCTTATATTTACTTCCAAAAATTTTAATGTTTTTCCTCTCATATTTATGTTTCTAATCCACCTGAAGTTGATGTTTTTGGCATGATGTGAGGCAAAGATCTAATTACATTATGTCTTCTGTCAGCTGGATAACCAATTGTCCAAGACCATTTACATCATAGATCAAGTTCCTCATATTCCATGTCCATTTGGGAGCTTTCTCTTATATTCTATTAGTCAATTTATTTCTTCTTCTGCCAGTATCACAGTTGCTTCATGCATTACCTCTGTAACACATCTCTATATTCGATAAGACAAACCTCTACTACCTTTGTTCCTTTTTGACAGTACCTTAGATTTCTTGATTCTTTATGTTTACATATATTTTAGACCCAGCTCAATTTCTTCAAAACACCCTGTTGAGATTTTTATTACAACTTCACTGTGACTATGCATTATTTGTGGTAGAGTTGAACTCTTCACAATAACGAATACCCCTATTCATGAACATGATATATTTCTACTTACTTACACATTCTCTAATGTCTTACAATAAAGTTATATGATGTTTTCATAAAAGTCTTGCAACATATTTGGTGAGAGTTATTCCCAGGTATATTGTAGTTTTGCTGTACTTGAAAATGATATATTTTTCAAAGTACATTTTCTTACTCTTTTTGTTAGTAATTGATATTAATCTCATATCTATCAAATTATATTATTAATTTTAATTTTCAATTTTATTTTAATTCTAATTATGAATTTATTAATTTTTATAATTTTCCATAGTTTTTTATTTTTCTATGTGGATAATTACATCATCTATAAAGTAATGGTAATTAAAAAAAACTTGTTATTCCTTTTCTTTTCTTTTTTTTTTTAGGATTTTATTTATTTATTTGACACAGAGAGAGAGATCACAAGTAGGCAGAGAGGCAGACAGTGGTGGGGGGGGTTGGGGGGGGAGCAGGCTCCCTGCTGAGCAGAGAGCCGGATGCAGGGCTCCATCCCAGGACCCTGAGACTATGACCTGAGCCGAAGGCAGAGGCTTAACACACTGAGCCACCCAGGTGCCCCCTTTTCTTTTCTGTGTGGCTAGGACTTCCAGTATGTGTTGGCTAGACATAGCATTTGTAGACATTCTTCCCATCTTACTGATTTCTAAAGAAATGCTTCTAACCTTTCACCAGTGAGTAAAATTGTTGTGAGTCTTTGGCAAATATTTTTTATCAGCTCAAGTGATGTAATGTCTATTCCTAGTTGACTAAGAGTTTCTGTTTGCTTGTTTGTTTGCTTGTTTGTCTTAACATGAATATTAAATTTTATGCACCGATTTGTCTGCAACTATTGAGATGAGCATGTGTTTATTCTTCATTAACCTATAATTTGGTGAATTACATTAATTGATTTTTCAAAGGTTAAACTATTCTCTGTTCTAAGGATTAAACTCAATTTCTGTATTGTCTAATCATATCTTTCATGCTTTTTGGAATATTTTATCTATCGATTACTGAGAAAGATACATTTAAATGATTCCCTATAGTGAAGAATTTGACAATTTCTCTTTGTAATTATGTCACATTTCCTTTTATGCTATTGAAACTATGTTATTAGGTATGTAAAAATTGAGTCATTTTATCTTCCCAGTGAATTAAGTTTGTTATCATTCCTGAAGGATCTCCTTTGTCTATCAAGTTTTTTGCCCTAACATCTATTTTATATGATTAGATATACTCCAACTCTTTTTTTAAATATTTGCCTAAAATATCTCTTTAATTCCAACTCCTCTTTATTTATATTTTAGGCATGTCTCTGATAAGCAGCTCAGACATAGATTTTTATTTTTTTTAAGATTTTATTTATTTGTCAGAGAGAGAGGGCACGCACACAAGCAGGCAGAGTGGCAGGCAGAGGTGGAGAGAGAAGCAGGCTCCCTGCCAAGCAAGGAGCCCCATGCGGGACTCGATCCCAGGACCCTGGAATCATGACCTGAGCTGAACGCAGCGGCTTAACCGACTGAGCCACCCAGGCGTCCCTAGATTTTGATTTTTTATTTTTTTATTTTATTTTTTTTTAAAGATTTTATTTATTTATGAGAGAGAGAGAGAGAGAGAGAGAAAGCGAGCATGAGCACAGGCAGACAGAGTGGTAGGCAGAGGCAGAGGGAGAAGCAAGCTCCCCACTGAGCAAGGAGCCCGATGTGGGACTTGATCCCAGGACACTGGGATCATGACCTGAGCCGAAGGCAGCCGCTTAACCAACTGAGCCACCCAGGCGTCCCTAGATTTTGATTTTTTAATTCAATCTCACAACCTGCTTTCAACTGGAAGTTTAGTCCACTTACTTTTATTGATACATTTTAATTTGTCTCTATCATCCATTTTTAAACTTTCTATTTGTTCTGACTTTTCTGTTTTTTTTCCTGCTTGCCTTATTTTAATTTATTCAATTTTTTAATTCCAAAAATTTCCCTCCTCTAGTTTTGTAATTATAAGCTTTATTTTTGTTCATTAAGCAGTTCCTTTGAAATCAGAATATGCATGCTTAACCTAACAGAGTCTATACTTATTATCTTTATAACCTTCCCAAATATATAAGGATGTGAGAATGTTTTAACTCCTATCATCACTCTACCTTAAAACCTATTATTTTTTAATTCCACAAGTTGTACTTTTATTATTTATTATTTGTATTCAGATTTATCCAACCATTGTGCCTTTTCCTTTACTCAACATCAGTTTTTGTTACTCAAACTTTCCTACTGGATAATTTTCCTTCTTTTTAGAAAAAAATTTTTAAAGTTCTTTTTTTTTGTTTGTTTATCTGTTTGTTTTAAGTTTTAAGTGATCTCTACACCCAACGTGGGGCTCAAATTTACAACCCCAAGATCAGGAGTGTCATGTTCCACTGACTGAGCCAGCCAGGCATGCCTCATTTTCCTCCTTCTTGAAGACACTCTTTGAAGTTCTTTAATTAAGAGTTTATTGGTGTTAAATTTTCTCAGTGTGTGTTTATCCAAACTACCTCTATTTTATCCCCATTTTGAAAAATAGTTTTGGTAGAGAAAGTTAGTATTTACCAAATATCCATATAATTCTCTTCATTTCTCACTCTCTTTTGCAGATGGCGTGGGACTTCGTGACTCATTCTGGTCAAAGGACTGTAATTAGAAAAAATGTTTCCCTTCAAGAAAAAGGTAGTTAGAATCTGTGTTCCTCCATGTTCCTCTTTCCCTCCTGAAATGATCTCATTGCTCATATAACCCTGGGTGATGTAGCTAGAAAGAGCAGAGCCGCTGTCAGCCTGAGTCCCTTGGTGACTGTCTAGAGCAAGGCACACTCTGACCTATCCTTGATGCAAGAGATAAACTTTCATTAAGCCACAGAGGTTTCAGCCTTAATTTGTTACTACAGCATAATCTAACTTATTCTGATGAGCAGTTTTAATGGGTAAAGTAATTATTTCAGTTACTATCCGTCAGCACATTTAAAATACTTTCCCACAATCTTCTGTCTTCCATTTTTGCTATTCAGAATTCACCTGTCTCATTGTTATTGCTTTATTAGTAAACTGTATTTTTGGCTTTGGGATAATTTTAATATCTTCTGTCTTTGACATTCTGAAGTTTTGCAACAATGTGTTTAGGTGATTATGTGTCTGTGTCTGTGTCTGTTTAAATTTATCTCATTGAGGGTCCTCTGGGTTTTAGAATCTGAGGTTACTATCTTTCATCAGTTCTGAAATGCCTCATTAATTGGGTCCTCAAATATTGTTTTTTTCTTTCCTGTATTATCTCCTCTTGAAATTCTGATTAGAGGCATACTTAGCTCTCTCATTCTATCCTCCATGACTGAACGTCTCTGTCATATTTCCTAGCAGTTTTCTCTCTGCGCTGCATTTTGTGTAAGGTTTCCCAATCCGTGCTTCCCATTCCCTAATTCTCTGTCAGCTATGGTTTCCTTCACTTTCAATTCTTCCACTGGGTTTTTAATTTCAATCTTTTCATCTTTCCTTTCTAGAGTTCTATTTTGTTATTTTTCAAATGCGATGGATATTTTTATATTCTCTATCTCCTTCCTCACATTTTTATTTCCTTTATAATTTATTTTACCATGTTAAACATTCATTTTACTTTTAAATTTATCCATATATCTAACAAATGATTTATATATTTTATCACTTATGTTAAATGCTTCAGAGTAAGAGAAGTGCTTCATCTATTTTTATTTTAATATTTTTATTACTTCAAATTGCTTATACCTTAGAATATACAAAACTTAACACTGGATTCTTCCCTGTTCCTAGAGGTCTAATTCTGTGTCCAGCTGTCACTATGGGCACAAATCTCAATATATAACATTCATTACTGTAGCTAAACCAATCACCCTACATCTGCTGATAAGTGTGTCTTTCTCACGTCACTAAGTCAGCCTCCAACTGGCCTTATCTCTAATGCAAACTTCATGATTTTAATTCAGGAGTTTATGGTTATTTCTAAATCTCAAGATCTACCCCCTTCTTTCCATATCTCTAGACTGCTGCTGTGTTTTGAAGAATGTCCAAAAATCTGACCTTTGGATAAGGGGATGAGACTGTACAAATTTTTGCTTCTTAGTACCATCTGCCTGGGAATAAAAATCTCTGGGCAGGAAGAAATAAGAAAGGAAGGAAGACAATTTTGGGGAAGTCTGCATATACATCCTTCCCACTATGAAGAACATGAGGGTAAGTATTCTGTATCCCAATGATGAGTTTTCAATAATTAGGGGTAGTTTCAACAACAATTTGATCTACTATCTATTTATTGTTATAAATCCTGGCTTATGAATTATACTAAAATTATCCTGCATTTTCTAACTGATGTATGGCTTGTGATCCTGTGTCAGTCCAATTCTTACAGTAAGGAGCAGGTATTACGTGTTTTGTAAACTTTCTAGACTAAATCATCTCAGCAACGTTTATTTATTTCATGTGATAAAACAGATCCCACACTGTTTAAAAAACAAAACAAAACCCTGAATTTGTTTTCAAGTGTACGCTTGACCCTTGACCAGCATTCTAGGTGTGAATTTTAGGTATAACAATGTTCACAAGGAATGTTAACCTTAACAATGTTTACAGGTTTTTCATTTAAAGCATGTGGATTCATCTTCAATATCAGCACACAAGACCTCCTTTAGTCCCTTAACAAACATTCTAGTATCCAACACCAAATGTCAATATCCAATATCAAAGCAGCCAATATCAAATCTTGGTTGGGAGAACTAATTTTTATAAAACACTGTTGAATGAAATGCAGTCTATCTGTATTAGCGTCTTAAGACTGCCATAATAAAGTCCCACAAATTGGGTGCCTTAAAACAACAGAAATGTATGCTTTCATAGTCTGGAAGCCAGAGTCTGAATCAAAGTTTTGGCAGAACCAGCCTCCCTCTGACACGTCTACGGAAGGGTCCTTCCTTGCCTCTTCTAGCTTCTCTTCCAGGTGTCCCTTAGCTTGAGGCCGCATAACTCGTCTTTCCCTTCATCTTCCCTCTGTGATTCTGTCCTCACCAGCACCTTTCTCTCTGTCTCACTTCTTCGTACAAGAATACCTCCTACTCCAGCACAACCTCATCTAAATAATTATATCTGCAATGTCTCTATTTCCAAATAAGGTTGCATTCTAAGGTCCTGGGGATTAGGACTTCAACATATTTTTTTTGGAGGACACATTTCAACCCAAAGACATTATTTACTCCTCCAAAGAGAAGATTTTATCTTCTAAATAGGCTTGGATCCCACTACATATGAACCACAGGAATTTGCCTTCTCTGGACTACGTGGAGATGCCAGATTTTCACCTTTCATTAAACAATGCTGTAAGAAATAGCTTAATGAATGGCACCTTTGTATTTACTAATCAAATTCATTAAGAACCTTACTCCCTTTGATTTCTTTTCAGAACCAAACATGACAAAAATTTTCCCCCTGAATAACTCACAGGTTTTCATTTAGAGTCAATGAAAACCATATATCAAATATGTGTTTTTTTTCCTTTCTTTTTTTTTTTAATTATGTATTTTTTCTTGCTTTGGTTGCTAGGAAGCTTAAAAACTCAGCCATAATTTAATTTAACAACTTCGTAGGATGCTGCCGCTACATACCTTCATTTTTGTTTCTCCTCTGGTATTGATAATTTATTTTCATTTGGATATTGAGTAGTTTTTAAAATTGCTTCTTATATTATTATGAGTCACTTGAATACTTTGTTTAAAAATGTTAGTAATAAGTAAGTGGGGGGAAAAAAAAAAACCAAAGAAGTAAAATTCTCTCTCTCCCTCCTCTGCCTCCCCTACTTTCTTTCTCCATGTCTCTCTTCTTTATTCACAGCAGATTTTCCTCCTGTCCCAGCTTATCCATCACTGAATGACTGACCAAAGACTATGAGCCATCAACACTCAGTACTCTGGTTTACATTTTAGACGGATGATTCAAACAGTACACAGGTCAACAAAGCAAGGCAAGATGCTCACTTTATTCTTGATGAAATCAACTGATAAATCTCCTCGACTTCTTCAAGAAAGGTCAGGGAAAAAAAATAGCATAGGAGCCATGCAACAGTAAAAATACAAGAAATCTGGAAAAGTAGAGGAAATAAGTAGAAAAAATTAAATCCCTGAAAATCACACTGAGAGCATCAAAGAATAGAATTTAAACAGAAGAAAATTGGACATGGTGGGCAAGCTATTGAAAAAAAATCACATAGAATTTAGTGGAAAATGACACAGAATGAAAGTGACGAGGGGGAAGATGAAAGAGGCAGAAAACAAACAAGAGAAAACTGACAGGAATGACTGCTATCTTTGAAGCTATGAATGAATACATGGAACCAAAAAAATTTACATAATAGAAGAATTTTCTGAAATAAAAAAGATCTTAAAATTACATTTTGAAAGGGCTTACCACATTCCAAGAAAATTTAATAAAAGCTTTTTTTTCTGGAACTTCAAGGACTGTTTAAAAAAAAAAAACAAAAACAAAAACTATGGTCATCCAGGCCAAAGGAAAAATGTCATCCTCAAAAACGAAATCAGACAATATTAGATGCTAGGAGAAAACGGAACAGTGGTTAATGAATATTAAAGAAAAAAAGTTTCTATGCCTGGTCTAACCTTTCATATGTAATGGTAAGAAAAAGAAATTCTCAAATACATAAGAACTCAAGAAGCATAACATTTATGAACTTCTGAAGAATCTGTCAGCAAAAAAAAATCAGGACAATGAACAGATGAGTAACAGTAATGAATTCATGAATGAGAAAGTCACAAGGTAGAAAAGGTTTGGTGATGAGCTCTGAATCTCTTTGTACATGAAATTATATTTAAGTAACTAGGATTCTATGCCATAAAATGAAATATAATTGCTATAACACTTAGAAGAAAAATTATATAATATAAAGAATAATATTTTGATGATAATAGAGAGAGAGAGATAAGAATCATGTTTGCTCTCCAAACTAACAGAAAAGGGGAGGGTGGGGAGAAGAAAATAGTCTAAGTAGATTAATTTCATCATCTTTCACCATCATTTCATTTCTAAGGTAAACTAAGAAGTATAAATGTAAACATATAAGTTAATACACTTTACACTTCTAAATTGCTAGAGAGTGGTAGGTGGCCTTCTCAAGTGGCTCCCAGTGATCCCCAACTCCTGGTAGCATGCCTTTACGTGTAGGCTAGACGTAATGACTTGTCTCTAACAAAGAGAATGTGGCAAAGTGATGTTTTTCAGTTCTGAAGTTGCACTTTTAAAGACTGTGAGTTCCATCTTGCTGACACCCTTTCTCTGCCTCTTCTCTCACACTTGTTTTGATTAAGCCAGCTGCCATGTTGTGAGCGGCCCTATGCTGAGGCCCATGTGACAGAAAACGGAGGCTCTCTAGCTGCCCAAGAGGAACTAAATCTTGTCAACAACCATGTGGGGAAGCTTGAAAGCAGATCCTCCCCAAAGGGAGCCTTCAGCTGAGTACGGTGCCCAGTACGACACCTGAAGCGGAGGACTCAGCTGAGCCATGCCAGGATTCCTGACCCACAGAACATACAAGGTTAACGTGTGTGCTGTTTTAAGCTGCTAGGGTTGGGGGTAGTTTGTTTCACAGCAAAAGATAACTACTACACAGAGGAAGATAAAAACAAAAAGCAAAAACGAGAATGAAGAAAACAGATCTTAAAGCAAAAGAGAAAACAAAGGAACAAGCATTCCAAATGTATACAGACCCAACAGATAAAGTTAAAAATACCTCATTAAAATAATTTCAAGTAGGATAGAATAAACCATTTTTTTAGAAAATGATTAAATGAGACAAAGAGAGACACTTTATGACAGCAAAGAATATACAACTGATTCATAAGCAATGAAGTTAGTATTGCTAGCATGAATCTTCATATATCAAATAATATAAAACACATCAAGGAAAACTTCAAGAAATAAAAAAATAAGTAAAAAAAATGTTAGGAGACTTTTCCCAAAGTGTCCTTCCCACAAGGCTCCAAACATCCGCTCATCTGTCTCCATGTTCCAGGCTTCCCCAACCCCTGAAACTCTTCCACTGAGTCTTCTGGAATTTGTGATTCCTCTCCCACATCAGTTTTCATTGCTACCACTCTGGTTCAAGCCACTATTATTTCTTGCCTGGGTTACCGCAATCGCTCCTTGCCCATTCAGCTTTCTCCATTGCTCTCTATGATCCCTTCTAGATACAGCAGCCAGGATAATCCTTCCAAAATATGCCTGACCATGTCACTCCTCTGCTCTAAACTCTCTGGTAGCTGCCCATTTCATTCAGTGTGTAAGTCCAAGTCCTTGTTACACTCTCCAAGCTTTATATCACCTGTCCCAACCCAGTGGTCACCCTCAGTCCTCCTCTTTCTCACCCCGGCTTTCTCCAGTCCAGCCACACTGACATCCTGGCTGTTTCTTGAAAACTCCAGCCACACGCTCGCCTTGTGGCCTGTGCCTAACTGTTCTCTCTCCCTGGAATGTTCTTTTCTCAGAAGTCTACACAGTCATTCCCTTACCAACTCCAAATTGTTTTTTGAATGTCATCTTCTCAATAAAATTTTTCCTGATCATTATATTTAACCTTTCAACCGACACTCTCCTGTCTTCCCAATCTCCTTTATCCTACTTTATTTTTTCAAAACACTTTCTAATATAACATAGAATTTACTTACTTAATTTATGTTTATTATTTATTGTCTGCCTCTTCCCACACTCACATTAGAGTATAAGCTCCATAAGAGCAGTAAACTTCTATTTCATTTATTTATGTAGCTCAAGTATCTAGAAAGGTGCCTAGTACATAATGGGCACTCAAAAGACATTTGTCAACTGACCAAATACATGATTCTCAGCCTTGTCAAACGTAATGCCTCTTTTCATAATAAATACAGGGCAATCTGCTCCTTAACACTGTGAAAGGAAAGTCATAAACTACCTACACATATAATTTTTTAAAAAATTCAAAGTGATGCCTTAACTGTAATATAAAGGAAAAAGTAAATGTGTGATTCATTATGGAACTGCTCAGGCATCCCTAAACTAAAAGTCGCAATGAAGTAATCAGATGCTTGCATTCATCTGTGGAATCCCTGTGAAATGGACAGCCATAAAATGAACTGTATTGGTGATTCAAATTCCAAACACTGTATTGCCATTCAACGTACTGCATTCCAGGAAAAGTCAATACATCTTGTAACTATGTGAAAAACACTTTATGTTTATATATAAAAGAGACTCTAGGCTCCAGTAAATGTAAATAGTTTTTTCATCTACATGAATGGACAGTAGAATAATCAAGTCACACCAAATGCAGGAAATTCTTTGCTATGCAGTACTAGCCTGGGTACTGCAAGATACCTGGCATCTTTGGCTCCACCAACTACATTCCAGTAGTTCTCCCTCCCCAGTCCCTGGGACAAGCAAAATCACTCTGGTAAATTTCCAAAACAACTCCCGGAGGTAGATCCATCCCAGCAGACTGGATCTGTAAATCCAGTAGCCTGCTTTTCTATTGTCATTGGCTACCTCTCTATAGCATTTGACCTGTTAATAAAATCCTCTTCACTTCTCCTTCCTTCCTTGGCTTCAGAGTCATGGCACTCCTGCAGCTTTCCCAATTTCACTTCTGTAGTTCCTGCCAGGTGTCACTGACTCTTCCCCTCCCCTTGCCCATGTCCAATGCCCCTCCTTTAAAAAAAAAAAAAAAAAAAAAAAGATTTATTTATTTGAGAGAAAGAGAGAGAGAGCAGGGGGAGGGACAGAGAGAAAAGGAGAGAGACTCTCAAGCAGACTCCCCGCTGAGCATAGTCCCAAGCAGGGCTCATCTCACAACCCAGAGATCATGACTTGAGCAGAAATCAAGAGCAGGATGCCTAAACAACTGAGCCACCCAGATGCCCCTGCCCTTCCTTTTCCCACTCCACGAGGTCTTCAACTCACTCTCCTAAGGAATTAATTATCAAAGTTTTGTTTCTACACAGAATACCCAAGTCCACACTTCCAACTGACATTCTGTCATTCATACACAGAAAGCCTCAATTATACATGTCCAAAATTAAACTAGTCATCTTCCTCTAAAACCTGTTATTCTATCCATTGTACCTATCATCCACTTAGTCACTCTAGAAGTGACATTTATCTTTGGACCCTACTCCTCGAGCCCACATTCAGTTGATTGCCCTGCTCCCTGTTCATTTTGCCTTAGAAGTGTCTCATATCTGCTCCCTTTCTATTACTGTAGTTTAAGCTCGTATTACCTGTGACTTAGAATACTGTCACAGCCTCCCAACTGGAACTTCTACTCCCATTTATCTTTTGATATTTCCACAAAAGGAGGTAATAATAGTATTTATTAGTATTTATAAATAACATGTTATTTATATTTAATATAGTGGCGATCCAGTGCTCATTATATGCCAGCCACTATACTAAATGCTTCCCATCTCTTTTAATCTGTATGACCACATAATAAAGTAGGAGTTATTATTATTGAAATTTTAAAGATGAGGAAAAGAGGTATGGGGAAGTCAAATAACTTATCTAAGTTCATAAAGCTAGTTCATAAAGTGACACCAGGATCCCAGCTCTATCTGGCTTCTAAAATCCCTGTTGATTTTTGCTTTTTTTTTTTCCCTGATACAACATTTTCATATTTTCTCTAGTCTCATCACAACCTTCTAGTCAGTCTTTACACCCCGCCCCCATCCACCCCCATCCATCACCACCCACCCCACCACCACGCCATTTCTTTCCTCTTCCTCCCTCCATTACCCATCTACCACTTTTCCATATTGCCTCTAGCCTGATCACAATCTTCCATTCTGTCTCTTTGCTTCCCGGTCCATTCTTCCAACCCACAGGTTCCTTGATTTTACTTATTTCCTTACTAAGGATTTACCCATCAGCTATTTCAAGAGAGTCCTTCAGGGCAGGCTCTTCTTTTACAGCGCCCACCACATCTGCCCAAAGCCCTCCTTCTCCCCGACCTGCTGAGAGCAGGGTTAGAAAAGGAAATGAATAAAGCGGATACAAAAAACTTCCTGCATCTTACTTTTTTCTCTGCCTAACTCAGTGTTGTTCTATCGATTTCAACAAAAGGAACCGAATGAAGGGTGCTCTGTGAACTGTGGAGTGCTCTACAAATGTAAAGTGCGATATATTCACCCTACCTTCACATGCCCTGGGGTTCAGCTGAGTTACTCTGTGAACGAAAGCAAAGGTGTTCCAAGTAGAGCACGCCACGTTTGTGCTCGGAGTGAAGGAAGAGTAAGGCCCCAAATAATATGAATTTGGCTCGGGAAATGTCTACTTGTCATTACCGCCCAAACCCAGCTTGAGTTCAACAGGTCGTGAGCCAGTAAGACCGGGTATTGGCCTGAACACCCCCAATTTAAAACTCTCTCTAAGAATGTTCCCTTCCTCCAGCTCCCTGGAGGTTTTAAGTTGTTGCAAATGCCGTCCCCGACTTTCAAACGGCCCCTGCCCTGCGCCCTCCCTTCCCGACCTCTCCGCTTCCTGGTGGTCCCAGCCCTCCGACCCCTGCCCCGCCCGCCTGCGGAGGACTACAAGTCCCGGCGTGCCGCGCGCGCGCCCGGCCGGCTGCACCGGGGTTGGGCGCGTGGCGGCCGCCGAGCTCTGCGCGGGGGAAAGCCTCCCGGCGCCGGCCATGCGGGGAGGTAAGTGATACGCTCGTGCTGCGAGGGCACTGGGAACGCGGCCACTCTCTACCCTCTCCAGGATTAAAGGAAACGAAGAAAACCACAATAAAAACCGCCCTGCCCTCCCTCGTCACTGCTGTGTGTCCGGTGCTCCCGCAGCTTGTTGCACCCACGAGCGTGGAATGTGTCACCCTGGAGTGGAACTGGGGGCAGAAGCGTGCCGGGCTCCGCCGAGAGCTGCGGCTCGCCGGGCTGCGGGGCAGAACTCGCAGGATGGGACTGGGTGGTGGCACAGCGCGGCTGGGCGCCCAGCGAGCGCCACACCCCCACACTCCCTTTCCACAGACGGGCTCCCCGGGGAGCCCCCAAACTCAAAGACGAACGGTTTCTTTTTGAAAGTCTTAGAAACTTTCCCCTCTTGTCGCCGGTGCCACCAGCGAGTCGTTTGTCTATCGGACGGCGCCGCTCATCCAAGAGGCTTCCAGGCGTCCCCTCTCCTGCCTTCAGTCTTGCCCCACCGCTCGCTCTCCAGGCCGCTCCTCCCTCTCCCCTGAGACGCCCTTAGGGACGCGGTGAGCACAGCCCTGCCCTCCGGCGACTTCTCGAGGTTTCTTCGGCAGCCACGTGGACCCAGGTCTGCACTCTGCAATGTGGGCTGGACACTCCTGCGGGCCGGTTCCCTGACGGGAGGCAGGGCGAGTGGGTCCTTTGGGATACCGCCGGTTCTCGGGGTGGGGGCTGGGATGGGGGGATGAGTCCTGTACAATAAAAAGCTCTATCAGAGGCACCAGCTTCCCGCCCTTGCTGACTCATCTCCCCTCCTCAGCCCATTCTCAAGTGTGCCCGAAAGTTCTGCCTCAGAATCCCAACACGAGGATCTCCCAAGTTATTCTAGCGCATCCCATAATATCAGAATAATGGATCAGAAGATCTTGTTTGTCTCTCTCACCCTGCACTTAACACACTACACACCCGCGCCCATAAAAACGCACCATGCACTCTACGCTCTACACACGCCACAAACACATACCATACGTATTACACAGCATACACATCACATAAACATACATTACATACACACATTTTGTTTATCCTACAGGCTGTATACACATACCATATACAATATACATACGCATCATTTTTATTAAAATGGAGAAGAGAGTTAAATCAGTTTGTTGTAGAGAGTAAGGAGGAAGTGGGTGAGTACCAGTATATATATTTATACCCACAAATGTCGATTTATTCCAAAGTTGGAAACTAGCTGATGAGTGAAACCTGCCCTTGTTAGAATTTAGAATGCTTTCTAGGCTCTTTTTTCCCCCATAAAATGGGATTGATTTCCTACATCACCTTCTGAAACCTTTACCCTTATCTAACAGGCAAACTTAATCACAGCAGAGGAGAGAGAAGGAGATGTCCTCTATGTGTAGGAAGAAAATTTTGGAGAAACTTCACAGAAACCTTCCTCCTGTAGGGGTGTTTAAGGAAAAGTTACGTGTAACTAGATTTTCTTTGCCTCTCCTTTCAAGATTCAGAGCTGACCTGATTTTGTTCTGAGCCATTGGCATGACAGTGATGTTGAGACACGTTTCCCATCCATCCTTCCCCCCAGGACTCACACCCCAGCCCATCTGAATTCAGTTGGAGCACATTTCAGGAATTTCAGACCAACTCCCAAAGCATTATGAAATCTGTTGGTGAAAGGGCTCTCTATCTCCAGAAGAGTTCATCATTTTGATCAGTGGTGATAAGACTCCCCTGTTTGACCAGACTCAAAAAAATGGTCCTCAAAAATAAATGAACACTTAGAATTTGTCCCTAAATTATTGTTGTTATTATTATTGTTGTTTATAGAATTTGTCCTTAAATTATCATTTGCTTTTTCAAAGGAGGGATGGTGAAGATGGGCAGAGAGAGCATTTGAAATCTTTCTCAGTGATGATCTTTCATGAAGTTGAACATTTCTAATATCCTTCTTGGAATAAATGAGGGGAAAAGAAATTTGACTTTGAAATTCAGGTTGCAAATTTAGATTATAATTTCTGATCTTCTTCTAGGGCCCTTAAAAAATTATTAAAGAAAAGGGAGACCTGTTACTTTCTCCTCAATTCTTCCTGAATTCTACGCAGTCATACAGCAGCAGATGATTTTTTTTCTCTACAATCCTTCTTGGGAACCTGTATTCTTTCTGCCCTATCTTAAGTAGTTTAGTTGACATCTTGACTTAAAAGTGTCCAAATATTGATTGTTGTTTCTTTTGATGAAAGCTATGCATGCTTTCTGTGTATCTATGGCATATTTGTGGAATGGGAATGTTTCCATTCAGCCGTGGTTTCCAGCCAAGCAAGGGAACTGTGAGATTGACCAGGGTAAATTAAAAGATCATGCCTAGTCTCCCTATGCCACCTTCCCATTTCCTGAATGGGCGGAGATACTATGAATTTGGAGGTTGGCATAGTATCTTCTTTTTCATATGTAACTAATATAGGACCTGGTGCTCATGGATAGTGTTAGTTAGATTTGTTGAATTACGCTTTGTATGCAACTGGAATAAACAGTTAAGATTAAACCTCCCAGAACTAATTGTTTTTGTAGAATGAGATTTGTTTCATTTTTCATTTTGGCTGACTTTATATGGTAGGTTGAATGCCAAAATAAAAGAATGTAGGTGTTCTCAAAAGATCTGGTCATCCACTTTGCATCCTCTGAAATATGTTACTTCCTGCATAACGAAGAAAAGGATTTTCTGCTGGGCAGTGCTTTCCTTATTCTTAAAGAGATTGCTTAAAAGCCAGCCCTGGGAACTTTGTCCATGAGTCTCTGTTAGGAAGAAAGTGTAACACAGGTCTGCAGCTCCTGAGTATTTACTGATTGTAGCCAGTAGTGCTAGGTTCTTTCTCTTATTTTCTCTTGTTTTTTTCTCCCATGGGGGAGAAAAATAGTTTTCAAAACATGACATTCCTGCTCAGAACAACAGCAAGGATCTATCATGCAGCAACCATGAAGGGGGTGGGGGGAGAGAGTAAATAAGAGGCTATCGATACTGCAGGTTTTCTTTACAAGACAGGTGCAGGGAGAATTCTGCAGTTCTTGGACTCCTGATTCATTCACTTCCACTAATTGTGCTGAAGGTAGTTAGCAAAAGTGAACAGGCACACTGTAGCTTTAAAAAGTCAGCCATGAACCAGAAGGCAGTTGGTGCAGCTTGTGTGTGATTCCTAACGTCATGTTGGCTGAGAGCCAGCCTGGTTTTATTTCACTGTGTCAAATTGTACCTCCTTATTGAATTCCTTTGCCAGCCTACTTTGTGAAAGAAAACATTGGGGTTTCTTTGGCTGCTCTTGATAAGCCTATAAAAAATGACATGTTTTAGTTGCTTCTAGGTAGGTTTTCTTTTTACTCTTCCACAAAAAGAAAATAATAATAGTAATAATAATAATAATAAGACAATGTAGTATGGTGTTACAGAGTATCATTGTTAGTGTTTAGTTTTGTTTTGTTTTTTCTGAGATGCTTAGAAAATGGTGAATGTGTAACAGTTTCCAACTGAAGTGAAATCATTCTTTTGGCATGGAGCAGCAGCACTATCTTCTGTCTACTCTGTAACGGTGTGTGAATGTATGTTAATATCTATATGTCTATTAAATGTTGGATTTCTCTATGGATGATCTAAGTGGTTTAGCAACTGGAAGTTTGTGTGTGTGCGCGTGCACGTGTGTGTGTGTATGTGTGTGTATCAGAAGTGAAGATTATCCCACACTTAACAGTATTATTTGTTAATCATCTACTTCTCGAACAGTGATAAAATCTTGTGAATATACTAAATGATGCACTTGTCATGTCAGAGTAATCCCTAGAGAAGGAGTGCCGAAGTATAAAGTAATTTGAGAGGAAATGTATTTAATTTATGGCTTCAGCTGTAGAACAAGCACGTTTCAGAACTAGTTTTTTAAAGCAGTTTTGTTCATAGCTTTTTCATCTTGCTAATTGCATATTAATTGTGGAGGGTTTTTTATTTTTTCACAGTCCTCATCCTACTAAACAAAAAGACAAAGTGATAGATGCTACTATAACTCCTTGGACGTTTTGGTGATTTTTACGTAAATCTAGTGAGCTGCCTCCCCTCTCTTACACACACACACACACACACACACACACACACACATACATGCACGCACACACACACCCCAGCACCAACCTTCTGTGCTAAGGGATATCTGACATTTTTGTGAGCTTCCAGCTTTACCACAGCGTGGCCATCTCACAGACAGGTTTTGAGGCTTTCGTTGAGCATATGTGAGGTAGGGGAATACTTGCTGACAAAAGCTTTAAGTGCTTTTTTGCATTGCAATGAAAAAATAGAAGGTTTGTGAGTGAACAAACAAACAAAAAAATACAATTAAAAAAAAAAAAGAAATCCTAGCCCCTGGTCTGAAGGGGCAGGAAAAGGGTGATTGTTTTTCTTGACTTTGACTCATTTATGAGTTGCAATGTCTTAAGTGAGAGCTTGGCACCCAGGGGAAGCTGTGCCAGTTCACACAGCACTTGTTTTGAAGGAGGATTCAATTTCATTTGTAAATGCTTATTGTCAAAGCAGGGAGTGCCAGTACAGATGAAAGCACCCCAATCCGCCTCCTCCAGTTCTTTAGGTTTAATCACATCTCTCCTATCGCTGAGGGAACTGGAGGTTTAAACAAACATACGTGAACTGGTGTGAAGCTGTAAAAGGGACCACTATGTTTCCGATTCAGAATATATATTCTTCTCTCACTTTCTAAGAATTAAACACAAGCTTTTCTCCCTTATTGATTAGTTGCTGAAGTAAAGGAACCCTGCAGCCTTCCCATGCTATCTGTTGACATGGAAAACAAGGAAAATGGCTCTGTCGGTGTAAAAAAGTAAGTGAAACTGGCTTGTGAGTTCTGCTTCTGCAAACAACAGAGGGACTTGGTTTCTATTTTTATACTTCTTGCTTATCTACTACAATATACTGTTTGGGGGTGATTTTGCGTGGTCTGCACTGGCCACCAGACTCCCTCCCCCTCCCCCCACAACCCCGGTTGCCTTTTTCTTTATTCCATTTCTAAGACAGAGATGTCTCAGGCATCAAACTGTGCATAAAGGGTTAGGGCGTCAGGCTTTGGAACAGGGACCATGGAGGATCTCAGCCCCGCATTCTGTATATTGAAACAAAACACTGAGCAAACAGACTCTGCCTTCTAAGTCCATTGGCTACAAGGGTGGGGGCAGAATAGAGAATTCGAGTCTTTTTAAATAAAATCACCTCTATCAAAACTGAGACCTTTAGTAAAGGAAAGAAAAAAGCTTTAGTTAGAATACAAAGTTGAACAACTGTGTCCTAACTGATCCTTGAATGTGAAACATTTCAGTATATAACATAGTGTATTTTCATGTCTGTTCTCACATTTGAAACTGTGGTGAATTATACGCTTGATTCTTTTAGAAAGGAAAATTTAGTTGCATTATGTAGCATATTCTGAAACATGCTACATATTTCAGGGTAACTTGTAGGATATCTGTGAGTATATAAAAAATATGTATATCCCTATTTAGATGTTATTTTGAAGCTACAACCACTTGGACTACCAGGAAAGTAAGTTCCAAGAGAGTGTTATTGTTCCATTTTTTCCACATCATTTAGTTTAAAATTGCCTTCAACTTGAGCTTTGGAGAAAAGTAATTAAATAAATAATGCATAGAAGTTATGATATCTAAATGAGGGAATAGTGTGCTACATGATTGTGAGTAGAGGGTATATTTTGCTTCATAGCGAAGTTACATTAAAATAAACTTAATAAAATCTGCTTTTAAAGATTCTTGGGTAATGTATACATCAGTGCCATGCTGGCATGTTTATCCCATTCTTGAAGTTTAGGGTTGTTAAATACCGGAGAAACAAAAGAAAGAGATGCGCCTTTTTTTTTTCCTTTATGAGTTAGATCAGTGCTCTCCAGTAAGTCTAGTACTTTGAACAGTGATGGAAATGTTCTTCACTTGCGCTGTGCAAAATGGTAGCCACTGGTCACATGTGGCTGTTTAAAAATTTGCAATGTGACTAATGTAACTGATAATTGAACTTTTTTTTTTTTAAAGATTTTTATTTTATTTATTTGTCAGAGAGAGAGAGGGAGAGAGAGCAAGCACAGGCAGACAGAATGGCAGGCAGAGGCAGAGGAAGAAGCAGGCTCCCTGATGAGCAAGGAGCCCGATGTGGGACTCGATCCCAGGACGCTGGGATCATGACCTGAGCCGAAGGCAGCTGCTTAACCAACTGAGCCACCCAGGCGTCCCGATAATTGAACTTTTAAGCAATTTTAAAAGTTAACAGCTTTATTGATATGTAATTGACATGTAATAAACTGCATGTATTTAAAGTATAAAATTTGTAAGTTTTGATACTCGTATATGCCTGTGGAACCATTACCACAATCAAGATAACCACCCAAATTTCCTTGTAACCCTTTATAATCTCTCCCTCCTGTTCTTCCCTGCCACCATATCCCCAGGCAACCACTGATATACTGTCTGTCATTGTAGATTAGTTTACTTTTTCTAGAGTTTTATATAAATGGTATTATTCAGAATGTACCTTTTTGAGGGGAGTGTGGGGGGTGTGGTTTCTTTTACTCAGCATAATTAATTTGGGATTCACCCATGTTATAGTGTCTATCAGTAGTTCATTACTTTTTATTACTGAGTAATATTTCATTGTATGGATATACACCAATTTGTTCACTGTTTATCCATCCATTTGCTGATAGACATTTGGGTTGTTTCCATTTTTTAGGTATTACAAATAAAGCTGCTTTGACCCTGTGTACAGGTCTGTGTTTGGACATATGCTTTCATTTCTTTTGGATATATAGGAATGGAATGACTGGGCTATCCGGCAGGTATATATTTAACTTTTTAAGAAACTTAGAAATTGTTTTCTCAACTGGTTGTTATTTTAAATACCCACCAGCATTGTATAAAAATTCCAGTTGTTCCATATCCTCATGAACTTGGTATGATCAGTCTTTTTCATATTTGATATTATAGTTTGCATTTTCATTTCCCTAATGACTAAAGATGTTGAGCAACTCATGTGCTTATTTGCCATCCATACATCTTTCTTAAGTAAAATATGGTCCAAATCTTTTGCTCATCTTTTTTATTGGGCTAGTTATTTATGTCTATTTTGTAGATAATTTTTGTATATTCTGGATACAAGTCCTTTATATACATGATTTGATAATATTTTCCAGTAGTATGTGACTTGTCTTTTCATTCTCTCTAAGGTGTCTTTCAAGGTGTAGGAATTTTTAATTCCAATGAACTCCAGTTTATCAATTTTTTATTTTATGAATAATGTTTATCTTTTTATTTTATTTTATTTTATTTTAAAGATTTTATTTGTTTAGTTGACACACACAGAGAGAGAGAAAGAGGGAGAGAGACAGCAACAGAGGGAATGCAAGCAGGGGGAATGGGAGATGGAGAAGCAGGCTTCCTGCTGAGCAGGGAGCCTGATGCGGGCTCAATCCCAGGACACTGGGATCATGACCTGAGCCAAAGGCAGATGCTTAACAACTGAGCAACCCAGACATCCCTATCTTTTTATTTTTTTAAGATTTATTTATGTATGTATTTATTTAAGACTATGCACAGACATGTGAGAGCAGGGGAGGGGAGGGGCAGAGAGAGAGGGAGAGAGAATCTTAAGCAGGCTTCATGCCCATGACAGCCCAACATGGGGCTTCATCTCATGACCCTGAGATCATGACCTGAGCCAAAATCGAGTCACATGCTTAACTGACTGAGCCACCCAGGCGCACCATGAATAGTCCTTTTAGTGTCATGTCTAAGAATATCTGCCTAACCTAAAGTTGCAAAGACTTACATTTTCTTAGATTTGGGACTGTGAGTTTTGAGTAAATTTTTGTGTATGTTATAAGATAAAGATTAAATTAGTTTCTGTTTGTGGTGGTGGTGGTAGGATTTTTTTGTCTATGAATATCCAATTGTTCCCACACTGTTTGTTGAAATGTTCCTGCAACTTTGTTGAAAAATAATTGACTATATATGTGTGGATCTGTTTCTGGAATTTTTATCCCATTCATAATTTTGTATATATTTATGCCAATATAACATAGTTGATAACTATAGCTGTATAGCAAATCTTGAAATCAAGTAGTGTTATCTATTTAACTTTGTTCTTTTTTAGACTTGTTTTGTCTCTCCTAGGTTCTTTGCATTTCCAAATGATTTTTAGAATCAATTTGTCAATTTCTACCAAAAACAAAAACAACAACAACAACAAAAACACCTGCTGGTGCTTTGATGACATTGCATTGAATTATATAGATCAACTTAGGGAGAATTGATCTAACAGTATTGGGTCTTCCAACCCATTAACACAGTATTTTTCTCCATTTACTTAGGTCTTCTGTAATTTCTCTCAGCGATGTTTTGTAGTTTCCCATTTGTATGTCATGCACATCTTTTGTCAGATATATCCCTACATAATTTTATAATTTCATGCTATTATAAATGGTATTGCTTCTTAAATTTTAATATCCAATTGTTTTTTTGATAGTATATAGAAATACTATTGATTTTTGCATATTGACCTTATACTCTACAATCTTGATAAACTCATTTATTAGTCTAGTAACTTTTTGGTAGATTCCATTAGATATTTAACATAGATAATTATGGGGGCACCTGGGTGGCTCAGTTGGTTAAGCGTCTGCCTTTAGCTCTGGTCATGATCTGAGGATCCTGGGATTGAGCCCCGCATCAAGATTCCTGCTCAGTGGAGAACCTACTTCTTCCTCTCCCTCTGGTGATCTCCCTGCTTGTGCTCTCTCCCATTCTCTCTCTGTCAAATAAATAAATAAATATTTAAAAAAAAATAGATAATTATATCTTGTAAGTAAAGAGAATCTGACATTTTCCTTCCCAATGTGAATGTATTTTATTTTTTTACCAGCTTTATTGCACAGAATAGGATCTCCGCTAACAAGTTGCATAGAAGTGGTGAGATTAGACAAACGAGTTTTGTTTCCTGAGGGAAAACATTTAGTCTTTTTCCTATCTTTCATTTTCTATATGTGTCTCTTTTTTGTCTGCCTTTAAGATGTTTTTATCATTGATTTTAAAGCAATTTGATTATGAGATGTGGTATAGTTTTCTTCATCTTTCTTGTGGTTGGAATTTTGTTTCGTTTTGTTTTTTGGCTCTATCGGCTGTTTTCATCAAGTTTAGAAGTTTTCCAGGCATCATTTTTTGGTTTCCCTCATTCTTCCTTTGGTGATTCCAATTATAGTGTATTTGATCACTTGATATAGTGCCACAATTCACTAATGCCCTAGTTTTTTTTTTCATTCATTTTTCTCTGTGTTTCGTTTTGGATGGTTTCTATTGTTTTGCCTTCAAGGTCACTAATCTTTCCTTCTGAAATGTATAATCTATTGTTAATCCCACTCACTGTATTTTCCATTTCAGACAATGTAGGTTTCATCTCTAGAAGTTCAAATTTCGTCTTATTTTTATATGTTGATATCTCTGCTTAACATTTTTAGTCTTTCCTCTTGCTTCTGAACATAGGAAGTATAGTCATTGTAACTGTTTCAGTGTCCCTGTCTACTAATTCTGTCATTTCTCAGTCCATTTCAGTTGACTGATTTCTCAGTGAATGGGTTATATTTTTCTACTCCTTTTCATACCTGATAACTTTTTTTTTTAATTTATTTGTCAGAGAGAGAGCGTGCGTGCAAGCGCACAAGCAGGCAGAGGTGGAGAGAGAAGCAGGCTCCCTGCCGAGCAAGGAGCCCAATGCGGGACTCGATCCCAGGACCCTGGAATCATGACCTGAGCCAAAGGCAGCAGCTTAACCAACTGAGCCACCCAGGCATCCCGATACCTGATAACTTTTGATTTGAGTGTCAGATACTGTGAATTTTTATGTTTTTGGGTACTGGGTATTTTTATAGGAATTATAAATATCCCTGATCTCTGTCCTGGGTGCAGATAGGTTACTGGGAAACAATTTTTGATCCTATTAAGTTTTGTTAGCAGGACCAGAGCTTCATTTAGTCTAAGGGTATTTTTCCCCACTTACTGAGGCAAGACCCATCTTTGTACTCTAGCCAGTGCTCATGAATTATGAGGTTTTCCTCTCTGGTAGATGGAGACATGCACTTTTCCCATCCCTGCATAATCCCTGAGGATTGTGCTCTCTAATTATTTGGGGTGGTTCTTTCCCCAGACTCAGTTAGTTTCCTCACATGTACGTGATAATCATTGCTCTGCTGAGTACTTGAGAAAGCCTCTGTGCATCTCCAAAGTTTTCCTGCTGAGAACTTTCTCCTCTGTCTTTAGGACTCTCCTCTGTGAACTCTTTCTTCAGGGAGTAGTGAATAGAGCTTACCTTGCTTGTTTTCCATCCCTCGGGAATCACTGTCCTTTATTACCTATGTCCAGTGTCTTGAATGTCATTCTTTTATATATTTTTTTCTACTTTTTTCATTACTTAGGCAGAAAGATAAATCTGGGCCTTTTTATTCCATCTTGACCAGAAACAGAAGTTCCAGTTAATTATTACAACAGTTAATGGTTAACCTAATGGACAGTGTAGAGTTAGATTATAATAGAATCCCAAAAGGCACAAGATGTAGACCCTTACAGCTGTTTCTGAGATCTGCCAAAACTGGGGCTTGTTTTGCTTTCATTTTATTTCCAGACATGGAAATATAGTTGCTTTACTTGGGAAAGTACTGTCACAAAGGGTCATTTCCAAAGAAGTCTAGGATAATAACCCTTATTCACTGGCCACATACTTCTGATCAGAGCTTTAGTTTTGCAAGGATACTGTTTATGAAGTCCCTTCATATGTTTAGTACTTTCGTGTGAGACTTGTCAATCCTCACAACATTTTAAGACATACGTTATTATTCTCATCTTACAGATGAGTAAACTAAAGCTCCAGGAGGTTGAAACCATATTATTAAAGTGGTATTTTACATGTTTTATACTAAAATTTCTAAGTCCATTTTGTATTTTATCTCTTATATCTCAATTTGGAAATAAAATTTTCATTGGAAATATTTGATCTGTATTAGATTTCATAAGATTTACAGTTGAAAAAATAGAATCACATATCCAGATAATTCCAAGCATAGTTAAAAGTTCCAATAAATGAATCAAGTACCAAAAAATTATTTTTGTATTCTATGCATATACATTGACACAACTGGTTCTTCTTTTTTGGAAGATTTTATTTGACTTTGAAACAAATGCATATCAATTTCAAAATGTCTTTCCAAGTTAAATAAATTTACTAAAACTTATACCAACTCAATGTAATTAACATTGAATTCAAAGTGGTGTTATATAAATTTATAAATAACTAAGTTTATCAATGTCAGTATATCAGTTTTCAAATTTTTCTTAAAATTGTTTTATGTTAGAAAAATGTAAAATTATTATTGCATACTATCATTGGATTGTATACTCTGAAAAATTTCAATTTCAAATTTTGTGCCTGTCTGGCTGGCTCACAAATCAGCTTCTTTTTTTTTTCCTCAGGGAGGTATAAATTTAGTTCATTCACATGTAGTGTGATATCAATGAGAAAATATAATATACTGTGCCATTTTTTGATCTTCATTGAAAATTTGGCAAGCACTCATTTGCTTTAATAAAATCTTGAATTAGAACAATAGTAGATCTTTGTAAGCTTCTAGGACTTACCCAACAAGCATTGGCAAAGAACACACATCATTATATTCCTTGTATTTTATTTTTTCCCCCACAATTCCATTATATGACATTGCAATGGCATTTCCAAATATATAATGATTATTTAACAATGATATCCATGACATTTCAAGAGTCTGCTTTAGAAAACTGAACATGAATATCATACAGTAGAATAAAGCATTAAGGGAAACATTAGTCAGTTGTTTTAGAATTACATTAAACCCAGATTTTTTTTAGTTAATGTGGCTGAAGTACCGTTATTAGAATAGAATTTAATTTTTCACATCTAGCTGAAATTTTTCTTTGGCAGATATAAAAGATTTAAAAATATTTATGTCTGAGTTCAATTTTTCAGGCCATAAATTGACAGTATTTCTTCATAAATTTGGAAGTTTTTCAAGACAAAGCATACTTCCAGTATTAATTGGGCAATGTCTTTTATGTTGCACTATTCATTGAAAGCTAAAGAAAAGTAATTGGGTTTTTCAAATTTTGAACCAGTTGATATTGTTAAAAAATTTTGTGTTCAGGCGATTTTTGGGTGGCTTGACTGAAAAATCTTTCACTTTTTGTGAAGTACCTTTTTAGTCTTTTCTCATAATATACTAAGAAAACTGAATATAACCAGATGTCTATGGAAAAATTGTTTTCTTTTTTGTGCAAGAATCCAAGCCATTTATAGCTATACAAATTTATAAGCTCAGATTCTGTTTGAAATCACTTCAAAACGTTTTGTTGGACATTTAATTTTTAATTCATGTGGCTAATAGCATTAATTCTTTTTTGATCATTGAGAAGAAAGTTACCAAATTTACTATATATCTACTGAAAAGGTCTTAATACTGTCCATTTTATTATCTGTATCATTTTTTTTGCGTAACAAACAAACAGCTTTTTTTCCTTTTGCTCTGCTCCAGCAAATTGCAATTGCTATTCATTGTGAAATTTCCAGTATACTTTCAGCCAGCCTCCTTTTTTCTTTTTTTCTCTCCAACCTCCCTTTTTCTTTACTGTTCTGGTTCTAGTGCTAGTTTCTGCATCAACTCTCAATTCTTCATCAGTAGTATGCTACCTTTTTAAACTTTAAAAATTTATCCATACTTATTTCAACTAAAATTTATTAAAATTAAAATAGTTAAGAATGTCAACTTAATGGGGCGCCTGGGTGGCTCAGTGGGTTAAGCCGCTGCCTTCGGCTCAGGTCATGATCCCAGGTCCTGGGTTCAGGCCCCGCGTCGGGCTTTCTGCTCAACAGGGAGCCTGCTTCCTCCTCTCTCTCTGCCTGCCTCTCTGCCTACTTGTGATTTCTCTCTGTCAAATAAATAAATAAAATCTTAAAAAAAAAAAAAAAGAATGTCAACTTAATTACCACTTGTGACATACAAAGAGATTCTCATAACTTGAGCTGTCTGCATCAGACACATTACAGTGTTACATGAGTATGTAAGAAAACATCGTTTGAACTGAATCAGTTGATACCAACTAGACTGGCTATATGTTTATGTATAATACTGGAGAGGACACATGCATCTGATAGGAGAACTTTCAACAAATTAGCTAGGTGATGCAGCAGTTAAAGTGAAATGCTGTCATACCAAAACAATGGAGCTGTGTTTAACAGAAATGTATTTTATATCTGTTAAAGTTTTTACATTTAAATTTAAACTAATAGGGATGCCTGAGTGGCTCAGTTGGTTAAGCCGCTGCCTTCAGCTCAGGTCATGATCCCAGGGTCCTGGGATCGAGTCCCACATTGGGCTCCTTGCTCAGTGGGGAGCTGCTTCTTTCTCTGCCTCTGCCTGCTGCTCTGCCTACTTGTGTTCTCCCTCTCTCTCTCTCTCTGTCTCTCTGACAAATAAATAAATAAAATCTTAAAAAAAATAAAAAAATAAATTTAAACTAATAAAAAGTAAATACAATTAATAATTCAGTTCCTCAGTCAAATAGTAAATGCCCAATAGCTACATGGGATTAATGGCTACCATATTGCGTAGGTTATTGCCAAGTGAAGCTCTTGCACACCTGCACCAGGAGAAAGATTACATGAATATGAAACTGAGGATGATGATTACCTCAGGTCAGGGGAGTGAGGGGAAATGGATGTAGTTATTGTCCAGATCCCAACTTTTATTTTGCCTGGCGGGTTCATGGGTGTTTATTAAGTCTTGAAATAACTAACTAAATAACTAAGAAGGAGCCATTTTAATAGTCTGAACTATATCCTTCTACAGTTTGTATACAAGTACTTTCTGTATCCATATGTGTACACATAGTCATGCAATACAAGAATGTACACAAACAGACACATATATTCAAAGGACACATAAAATAAGCTGTTATTGAACAAATGGGATTATAGTATTCTCTTTTTGTGGATTGTAGATGCACAGATTTTGGATTAATCATAGACCTTGGTACATGACACTCTTATTATCATTGTTCTACGTTTGGACATGTTAGATCAATGTTAGAATTTTTACTAAATTCTAAAAAAAAATTATAGGTATTTTACATGTATGTGCCTATCTCTACAAATCATAAATATTCAATGTCAAATATATATTTAATATATAATTTAATTTAATACTTATATATATGTGTATATATATGTATATTTTTGCCATTCACTTAGTCTTGCTCCCTTTTTCAACAGTGGGCCTTTTTTCCCCTTCTTTAATTGTCTTCTAGGATAGAGGAGGAACCAATGCTCCCACACAATAGATGCTTATAATAAGTTAGCAGCTTTTCAACAGGAAGCAGTTTATTTCTCTTTCACTACCGTGCCCCTCACGCCTCAGTGGGGAAGCTCTACTGCAATAGAAAACTCACAGTAGCAAGGTTTAGGAGGGCTTTCTTTTAAGATTTTATTTATTTATTTGACACAGAGAGAGAAGGAGGGTCCTAGTGAGGGGAGGGGAAGAGAGAGAAGGAGAACCAGACTCCCCACTCAGTGGGGAGCCTGGTGTGGGGCTCCATCCCAGGACCCTGGAATCATGACCTGAGCCGAAGGCAGAGGCTTAACCCACTGAGCCATCCAGGCACCCAAGGACTTTCAAAAGAAGCTACTTCTTATTAATGTCATGTCTTTTCTTGCATCTGTATCTCACCATATCCTCTGCCTTTGCAGTCAGTGTATGGTTTAATTTTGAAGAAGGGCTTTTTTTTTTTTTTTAAATTTTGGAACTAAAATTCCTTTTATAATTAGGAATATGATACTTTTCTTCTTAATGGGTACTATAAAGTTTTAACTTGATTTAATAGTATAATACTAACTTTTGAGAGTCTGTTACCTGTAGTAACTATTAAGCATTAATTTTTTGCCCATGTGAATTAGAGGGTTAGCAGGTGAATGGTAGATGTAAAATATTAGGGTAGAGTTAGAAATTATTATTAGCATTGCTAGAATTTGAAAACTCTGAACTTATTGTAGAATTATCAAAGAGACTTTTCATATAACAGTAATAACAATGGCTATTCTTACTTTACCTCATTAAAAAAAATCTAACAGTGCATATGGGTACAACAATCCACCAGTCAGGTCTCCATCTCTAAGGGAAGCAGTCACATCTATGGTTAAATAAAGAACTTCATGGGATATAGGATACTTGGTTATTTGCCTGGAACACTTGCCTGGCTACACAGCAAAGGAAAAAGAGGAAACTTGTAGAAATAATTATGTGTCTGATCATTGGGTTTCAGCTTTTGCTCATTTACTCCTAATCCTGTCCTTTTGTGGTGCTGCATAAATAACTAGCGGTCCTTAGATATATGTTCTTTGAAAGCAATGAGGAATTGTATCCAGCTGCTAGGTAGTTCCTGGGTACTCTCTCCCCATCAAGCCCCTCTCATCTGTTCTGTCCACCTTTCCCAGACCCACAACCATACTGCTTGACTCTCTACCTGAATGCAGTGAATGATGGTTCCCACCATGCTGTTCTTTCCAGGGAACAGCAATCTGGAACAGGGAGGCGATCACGATGGTGAGATACCTCTATACTAAATGCAAGGGAAATAGAACTCCCGAAACATTTTAAGGGGCTAAATACCAAATGCCTCTTAATGGTTTGTTAGGGAAGGAAGAAAGGAAGGAAGGAAGGCAGAAGGGAGGGAGGGAGGGAAGAAGAAAAGAATAGCAGGAGAGGGGAGGTAGCCTGAGTCCTGAGCCCATAATTCAAACTTGAAAAATAACCTTTCTTACCAGGATCCAATGTTATAACTCTTCTGCAGATATGTTTGGTGGGATAAGTCAGGGTGCTATATAGTTTCTTGAATACAGATGTTATATAGGAGTTAATGGTGATTCTTGTAACTGGTACAGTTTTATTTTTCGTAGTGAGGCTAGAATTCATTCCTTAATATTATATAGTGATCTGTTCACTCTGATATATACTGTATGGCTCAGGCAGCCATAACAAAATACCATAGATTGAGTAGTATAAAGAACAGAAATTTATTACTCACACTTTTGGAAATGGGGAAGTCCAAGATCAAGGTACCAGCAGATTCAGCTCCTGATAAGAGCTGTCTTTCTAGCTTGTAGATGGTCACATTCTCCTTAGATCTTTATGTGCACTTCCTGGGGTGTGTGTATGCTGGCTCTTACAAGGCCACCAATCCTATTGGATTAGGATCCCACACTTACGACCTCATTTAACCTTAATTGTCCTATCTCCTAAAAGCCCTAAGTCTAAATGCTGTCACATCAAGGGGTAGGGCTTCACCATATGAATTTATGGGGAGGAGGGCATAATTCACTTTTGCCATATGGCCTTATGATAAATATTTCATTATTCCCTTAAATGATAACTTGAGTTAAGAATTGAGTCTGTTTATTGTTTTGATTTGTACCGTTATGTCCATTGCAAATGACTACCTTAAAGAAGTGTACATTTCGAAAGAGTAAAATGCATAAAACCATAGAGTCAGCCAGGCGTATCATTTAAAGCATGAAAACAACAGGAGTTTCATCAAATCCAGCAAAATTCACAAACGTGCATTATGTATGTTTTATACATGATCAGCCCTGAGGAGTTGCTGTTTTCTACATAGTGTCTGGTATGCTACAGTCATCCCTACAGAAGGAAAACCGAGTTTGTCTAAACAATAAAGCCATACCTAAGTCCTTTGGCAGAGTGAGCCCTGTGCTGTGGCTCAGAACAGGGAGGGAAAGCTCTTCAGGTGGTCCTTGCACAGTTGTCTTTGGTACTGACTGGGGTATGAAACACATGCGTATCTGTGCTTAGCCTGAATTTTGGTGTGACTTATATCTGATGATGAATAAAAAATTAATTCATTGCACGCTCCTGAGAGGAGTGTCCTTATTTACACTTGTTCAGAGGTCTTTTTTTGTCCTACAAAGTTGAGAACAGGTAAAGAAGGGGGGGCAGTTATAGAAATCCCTTGTTTTCAGAAAGATGGGGTGGAGTGCTGGGGAGGCATTCCCAGCAGAGATATGTCAAAGACAGAGTGCCATGTGCTTCCAGAAGGGAGCCATCAGCCTGAAGTAATTTCTGTTACAGAGGAAAGAAGTGCAGGAAGATGTCCTGTCTGTCCCTGGGACTGCTGCTGCTGTTTCTTCTGATTCAGGGCTCCAAGGTCTCTACATACCTAACACAGCCTGACTCCCCTTGCCATGGTGACTCTTACTTCTCTTCCTTCCTCTATCTCTCAATTCCTCCTGCTCCTTAGCCACCCTCTGGAATAAGGCAGGTGACACACATAACCATAACCTTTTTCATCATTTAGCTGACTCAAGATTTTCCCCTTCACGAGACAATGGGTTCCCAAGGCTCATCAAGTGCCTGGCAGCTTCAAATTAATTAATGATTGGAATAAAAGATTGGACATATTAGGAACAGGACTTTTAACCAGTACCTTTTAAAATGACTAAGGTTCTAAACTTTGGAAGCTGAACCACAGAGCTTTGAAGTGTAACCAAGCTGTGGATATGGGAAAATCCAGGATGTTGCCCAGTTGGATTTCAGTACAAACTTAGAATGGGAAATAAGCCTGGGAAGTTATGTTTGAATCAAATTTCTGAATGCCAAGCTAAAGAATTTGAAATATACAGAAGGCTTGAAGAATTATTTGCTTTTTCAGTGTTTCCATTGGTTGAGTATGCTGCAGCTAAATGCAGACAACTTTTATTTATCAGAGTATTAAAAAATGAAAAATGTCCTGTCAAGAACCTTTGAATCATCCTTTCTCTTTTTAGTCCTGCCTTTTAGCCAGATCCCTGCTAATTTGGTTGAAGGGAGAGGAAGAAAGAAGTAGAGATAAAACTAAAGCCTATTTAGTGGCTTCATTATTAGATATGTCACAAGCCAAAAAAAAATTATTAATTTATTACAGTCAGAATTATATTGCTTTTAGCCATAGGCTGTTCTAAGATATGGGCAAAGAGTAGTTTAACTTAATTTTGAAAATAAGTTATAAAGATCAAGGCAGTACAGAATTAGAATGCATTTCTGAGTGGTAACATTGGGAGTTACCTTTATAAAAGGAGTAACGTGATAAATATATCACTGTAATATATTAACTAATTCCTAAAATAACTTTTGCTCTGAACTTTAAAGCAGAAATGCAATTAATGAGTATAATGGAGTTTTGAAGTCTCATATGAATTGTATTTATCCACAGTTTCCTTTTGGTCTCATCAACCTTCAGAATCTAGAATATCGCAAGTACTAAAAACTATACACATACTAGATTCTAAGAAAGGGTTTCAACTATGTTCCACCTGCCTTCACTAATGTGTAAAGGGGAAACGGAGACCTCGGCTGCCAGCGCTTAAAATTATAATATGTCAACATGAAAAACACTCACAGTAAGGTCTCCATCTGCATGTATCTGCCAAATTTGTTATTTACCGCATTTCTGTCCCAATAATTGTGTCTCTAGCTCTCTTTAAAAGTGAGGCGATTGTTTAATTAAGGGATAATTGTTTCCCAGTGTGAATTATCCATGCATGATATAATTTTTACCAATATATGATGTACTTAACCCATATGCACAGCGACTAAATGGTGATTGGGTTAAATGGAAACATTGGTTTGATTAGGTGATGGGATCATAGATAAATTCTGCCCTATGTTTCTTGCTAATTTTCTGTAATAAGTTAAAATACATACATATTTTTTAAAGATCTCATGCCTGGAAAAAATATTCATGAATTTATCATCTTTATACATTATATTTTAAGAAACTTTTTTTTGCTATGATGATAGTGAAATAATAAATATCAAACAAAATAATGGAACTTTTATATCTGCCATCTCATTTCATCAGTGCAAAATTAACAGCCGCAATGGGAACCACCATCTGGGAGGTGTTTTAGACAGCACCATTTAAATTCCTTTTGGAATTTGACGCGCACAAGTTATAAGAAAAGATCTGGAGAGAACAGTCCATTTAAAAGGAAACAGAGTGTCTCGGTTTGCTCACAAATAGCAGTCCTTTAGGAGACGTATGGCTTTCTCAGTGGGGAAGGGTGACACTTAAATCCATCCTGTGAAATGCACTCATAATTTCATGTAGCCTCAGCACTCCATGCGCCCCCCCCAACTCCCACTTTCAGGTTGCCCTTGATCATCGCCAGTTTTCTCCTTAAAACTGTTCACCAAAACCACTAGATGCCCAACGAAATTATTCATCATACTTTAAAATAACCAGCCTTGAAGTGACAACATGTGCCCACATGTACCTACCTCTGCAAGCCATCCCCTCTAAGGCCTATCTTAGGAAGTGTGTGGAGCAATAGATGCCTTTCAGAATTGCCCTGGAAGATCCTAAGGTGTCCTAATTAGGCAGAACCTTTTGGGCCCTCCAGCAGGTGCGTCCTCAGTAGCACTTGTTCAGCCCTCAGCTCTAGTATCACTTAGAGTTAGCTGTTCACATGTCTGCTTCCCTCCCCAGATCGCTAGCTCTCTGAGGGCAGGGACTATGCATTCCTATCCTTGTAATCCGGCATCCAGCCCTGGACTGAGAAGTCAGTAGGCTTAAATATTTGTTGTATCAAGGAGTTGATTGGAAAAGCATAGATTTGGAAGCAAGCATGTATGAAATCCAATCCTGGCTTTATCTACTATGTGGTTTGGGGTGAGTTTCTTAACCTTTCTGAGCCCTGGTTTCCTAAAAACAGGTTACAGTAGCCAATTGACAAGGAGTTAGGAGGTTGATCATGGGAAATATAGGAAGAGCATATTGTAGATTCTATGTACTCTGGTTCTTACTCCACAGGTGTAACGGACCTTCGCTGTGCATCAGCAATGCACCTGAGACCTGAGCTGGGTGCAGAAGAGCTGAAGAGAGGAAGGCTGTCAGGCCTAAACTTAGGGTGGATCAGTCACTAAATGGTTTCATGCCCCTCATTTCTTCTGCATGGGTCTCCTTACCCTAAATATGAGAAAGTGCCTAGTTTTCCATCGCTCCTCTTCTTCATGCCATACTATCAGCAGTACCGTAGTCTTTCTTCTCTACCGCATTGCTAATACTCAAGAATATTTCACAATTATGGAAGTGATGATGTCATATCCCAGTGGAATAAGAATCAGGAAAGCCTCTCATCCTAAAAGTACAACGTAGCATGCTTTGTTATTACAATTAGATAACTATTCTTTATGAGAAAAAGCAGTTAATTGGAGTCAGCCACAGGGAGAGTGGATTCAGATGTTTTCTGGGGCGCTTAAAAGTATATCCAACGGGACTCTGCTCACTGCCAGAAGTGAGCTGATTAGGAAACTTAAAAGATTTGTTAGAACAATGAACTCCTTTCTAAACATTCTTCAAACCTACCTTAAGCAAGAGAGGAAAAGAAAATGGTACCTTAAAAGAACTGCCCAGTGTCAGCTGTTGATGGCCTGTGTTAATAGGATGATGGAAAAGTCCCAGCATGTGGGTAATTTTTCAAAAATCCATTTAGCTTAAAAAAAAATTTAGCTTTGACTTTAAAATACATAGTTAATGTGTGGCAATATTAGGGTGAAAGTAGTTTTTCCCCGTGTATATTACCTGTTAAATGTTAGGTAGGGGTGTGTGTATGTGTGTGTGTGTGTAGTAAGCACGCATATATATGAATGCATATGTACATGTGCACATGCGTGTTTACAGATTGACAATCTCTAAGCTCAAAAGGGAAAACACTATTAACTAGTAAGCTTTGCTTTTCAATTAAAACATTGTGTTGATAAGTCATTGTTGAAGTGGGCCATTGATTGAAGGCTCTCTTGAAGACAGAGGTTTGGTTTTTTAATCAAATATTTTAAGTTCCTACTATGAGCAAAACATTATGCTGTGGGTGAGGCAGAGGCACAGCTTGTCCCTTGACTTTTATGTGTTTGAAGGTTTTCAGGAATCCTCAAAGTCTGGGCAATTTCATTTCCTTCAAAAGTAACATGAATCCTTTCCACTTTCACTAGCATGTTGAACCTCCTACCTATGCTTAGTTCTAGGCCCAATTTTCTTCTCACCCTCTCCCAAGACTTCAGTTGCTATCTAAAAATTCTATCTCCTAAATGTGTACCTCCAGCCCACTCATCTGTTTTGAGCACCAGACTCAGTCCCACATTAAATCTCTGCTTGGATGTAGATGGTACCCAAAATTCAGTGTATTCAACTAAACCTGGAAGTGCCATCTAAGTGAAGTTACCACCATCCATCCAGTTCCATGACACTTCCATCTCCTTCATTCTCTATATCTAGTCCACCACTAAGTCATGCTGATTTTCTTGGATAAAAATCTTTTAAATCCACGCACTTCCTCTCCTTGTCCATAGTCACCACTCTAGTCTGGATCACCATGATCTCTTGCATGGATGACTGCAGCAGACCACCTCTCACTGGCACCCCTCCATCCCCTTTGGCTCATCTCTAATTCTCTTTTTCAAAATGCAAATCTGATCAGGTCACCCCCTTTACATAAGGCCATTTAGCAAGTTTTATTGCTCATAGACAAAAATCCAGAATCCTCAATGTGGCCTCCAACACCTGCATGGCTCCCTTGACTGTATGTATACATTCCTGCCGAAGATTCTGGAATAATCTTCACCTGATTTTATTCTGTTAACTTCTGCCTTCTTTCTAGACCTTACCCCAAGTGAAACTTGCATGGGAATGCATCTGCTGGCTCCTTAAACTGCCATAGTACAGTATACCTGTCCTTTATAGCACTTACCACAATGTGCAGCTGTGAATTTAGTTGTATGATTACTGATTATCATCTCTCCCCACAGGACTGTAGGTCCACAAGAGAGCAGACCATGTCTGTTCGCTCTTTAGTGTATTCCTAGCAGGAGAGCTGGCAGGAGCTTTGTTCTGAAGGATTTCCCAAGCCTAGTTAAGCTATTTGGAATTCATCTTTAAGGCAATAGAAGGTTTGGTGGATTTTAAGCAGGGGAGCAATGTGATTAGATGTACACTGTGGAAGAATCACTTTGGATGAGGTATAGATAAATCCAGACAAATACTCCTGAAAGAGAAATGAGGCAAAGTCACAGTAATGGTAGATCCTTGCCATTTTTTCTCTATTCTACTTTTCCTATCCCTCCTTTCTAAATCCAGTGAGATAAATTACCCATAGAACCTCTCAGATGCTTGGTCATCATAAAGTCATGTGACTGCTGGTTGAGTTCCTAAGTATATGCTTGACACTAGGAATAATAAGATGATTCAGGCCCAGTTGTGTATTCCCAGCCCACATCTCCCACTCTGATGGAAGAGACTGCTCAATAAGAAGAGAGTATGATCCAGCGTGGAAAGTGCTGCAATGGGAGTTTGAATGGAGTTCTCGAATGCAGAGAAGGTTATAACTAAAACAGTTCCCTGGTGGGGCCAGAAAATGCCTCACAGAGGAGGTGGCATGCGAACTAGGATGAACTAGATAGGAATGGTGGATTGTATCAAGTAGACACAAATGAGGGAGCATTGTAAGTGTCTGGAATAGCACATGCAAAGGCCCAGAACTATGAAAGGGCACAGCATACTGGAGAATGGCTTTAGCTCTGTGATTTCACAGCTGTAGAGAGGATATGTGGGGATGGGGATGGGGAAGGTGGTAGGAGAAGGGAAAAGACAGGTGCATGGGGGCCGTATTGTACAGGGCCTGGTGTTCTTAATTCAGGAGTATGAGTATCATCCTGTGAGTTGCCAGAAATCATGAAACCACTCCTAATATCTCTGGATTAAAAACCAATTCATGAGGAAGCACTTCATCTGAAGGGCCTAATGGTTTATGAGGAAAACAATGACTGAGCCAATAAGAGCGACAATGTCCTGAGCCCAAGAAACACAAGAATGATTATGGTCCTGAGAGGAAAAGTGGAATCTGGGCCTCTGAGGGAAGAGAGGGCCACGGATCTAGCAAGCTGGCCAGGGCCTGCCCCTAGGAGACTGAGTAGTAAGCCGAGCCACACACTCTTGCATGCTCCACTGCTCCAAGATTCTGGGTTTGTGTTTTGCAGTTCCATGGAGAATGGGAGGCCGCCAGATCCTGCAGACTGGGCCGTGATGGATGTTGTCAACTATTTCCGAACAGCAGGATTTGAGGAGCAAGCTAGTGCTTTTCAGGAGCAGGTAAGTCGGTCCAGAGAAACCCACAATGAACACAGTTACCTCTTCCTCGTGGCAGGCAGAGGGAGCAAGGAGGAAGAGGACCAGAGAGCAGTGAGGGATCTATGAGGCTCTGCATGTCCTCTGCATAAACACCCATCATGCTGGACTGCTGAGGAGGGTGGGAAAGAGGAGAAGGAAAGTGACGAGCAAATGATTCCTTCCTGAGAGAGGGGAACCCAATCCCTGGGACACAGTCTCAGCTGCAGGAAGGAGGGCTAACACTCATTTACATCTGCATCTGCTGAAAGATGGGACGGCTCTACCTTCACCACAGACACACTGGAAAGCAGAAAGTGAGAGGAAAGGGAAATGAGGGGTAGATCTGACTAGAGACATACAGCACTGTCCGTTACCGGTCCCGGCACCAACTGAGCTAGGAAACCCCCTCCAATTTGTGTTCCAGGTACTTAACAAGGTAGAGTGGAAAGAGTAGATTTAGAGTCAAATCCTGTTTCTTCTAACTCTGTGTGACCCTGGGCGAGTTCCTATCTCTCTCTCTGAGTCTTGCTTCACATCAATGCCCAACTTGATAGGTGGTAGTGTGAGGATTAAGGGACCTTGTCCACACAGTGCCTAGGGTAGGTCCTGGTACAGTGTTGATGTCCCCAAAGTGCTAGTTCCCTTCCCTTGGATCCAGGGTTCATATTGGAAGGAGGGAGTAGGGGGTCCCTCTCCATTATCTGGGTGTTTCCTGACTCCCATTTTTTAGGCTGGGCCAGCTCTCTAAACATAGTGCCCAAAGGGGCTTTGACCATGAGGAAGCAAATTGAGGGGACATGTTGTGGTCCACACCAGACCAGCTCTATAGGGAAACAGAGATCCTATCTCCCTATCAGTGAAGGCTGTAGTTTTCTAAGCATTACGTTTACTTCTCCGGTTTTGTAATATAATCAGTAGAATTATAAATTGAAGAATGTGTCTGGCTGCTTCTTCCATATCCATTTAGCTCTCTTATTCTCTTAAGCCGGGTTTGGCTAGTGAAACTTTATATATATATATCTCAATCTCTAAATCTCCTTCAATATTTTCTTCAAACCTGATCTCTCTCTTTCTCTCTCATTCTCTCTCTCTCTATACACACACACACACACACACACACACACACACACACACACACACACACATAGTTGTTGCTATTGGTAATTTGGAAAATTTGCTGAAATAGCAGCTTAAATCACTTCACACTCACAAGAATAGCTAAAATTAGAAAGATTTATAAATTTAAACGTTCAAGAGGAGGGAGAACAAACACATTTTCCTTTATTGTTGGTGGGGATGTAAAATACTCATACATCTACCCCATGATCCAGCAGTTTAAATCCTGAGTATTTACCCAAGGGAAATGAAAACATATGTCCACAGATTTATCCAGAATTATTCTTAGTGGCTTTATTCATAATAGTCCAAAACTGGAAGCCTAAGTGTTCATCACTGGGAGAATGTGGTAGAGTCACACAATGGAATACCACTCGTAATCCAAAAGAACAAACTAGTAATATGTAAAGCAGTTTGGATGAGTCTCAAAGTATCATACTGAGTAAGAGAACCCTAACAGAGGAGTTCATATTGAACAGTTCCTTCCTATCTTAGCCCATTTGGGCTGCTATAATGAAAATACTATAAACTGGGTAGCTTATAAGCAATAAACATTTACTTCTTACAGTTCCGGAGGCTGGGGATTCCAAGACTAAAGAAACTGTAGACTGGGTGTCTGGTGAGGGCCTGCATCCTAGACAGCTATCTTTTTGCTGTGTCCTCACATGGAGGAAGGGATGAGTGAGCTCTCTGGGACTCCTTTTGGAAGGGCACTAATCTGTATAATCACCTCCCAAGGGCCCTACCTTCTAACACCATAATCAATTATCTCTAATACTCCCTGGAGATTACATTTCAACATATGAATCTTGGGGAGACATAAACATTCAAACCATAGCAATTTCATCTAGATGAAAGTTGAGAACAGGAAAACACATCATTGGTAGCAAGAATTAAACAGTGGTTGCCTCGGATAGGTGGGAGTGGAGAATGGCTGGAAAGCGGCATGAAGGAACATTCTGGGTCCCAGTGAGGGTCTGGGCTACAGGCATCTGCTTCAGTAGAGGTACTGCAGATGCACAGACATGTACAGATGTTACAGATCTATGGGCTACATAGCCATTACATTTTACCTCAAAAGAAAAGGAACTGTAAAAAACATGAAGCAATTAGTCGTAGGCAAACTAAAGTGTTTAGGGGAATACACTGATTTATACAACTTACTTTGAAATGCATCAAAATAAGGGTTGACAGTTGGATAGAAGAATGAGTAGAGGGATAGACATATGATAAAGCAAGTATAGAAAATGTTAACTGTAGAGTCTAGGTGGTGGTCATACGGGTGTTCACTGTATGTTCTTACAACTTCATGTTTGAAATTTTTTTTAATAATATTTTATTTATTCACTTAACAGAGAGAGACTGAGATCACAGGTAGGCAGAGAGGCAGGCAGAGAGGGAGGGGGAAGCACGCTCTCTGCTGATCAGAGAGCCCGATGCAGGGCTCGATCCCAGGACCCTGAGATCGTGACCCAAGCTGAAGGCCGAGGCTTAACCCACTGAGCCACCCTGGTGCCCCTGAAAATTTTTATAATTAAATCATGGGGGGAAAAAGCTCAGGTGGAAAGGTGAAGGCCTATCAGCTAGAACATATTTTATTGTAGTTTTTAGTGGAGTAATATCCATTTGTGTCATTATAGTTGAATAGCTCTCTTCTGAAATTAAATTTAAATAATATTGTAAAAGGTTAACAAAAAAAAAAAAAAAAAAAGGACTTAGCTAAAAGGTCTCTTGGCCCAATTCCCAGCTGTCCAAAAGCATTTTTAAGATTGGGCTTTTATTCAGACTCCTCTGAGGCAGTTGTCCCAGATTGGGTGGGGGGTATCCTTTGGGCCTTCCAGATTCTGTGCAGGACCTCAGAATGGAGCTGGCCAGCTCTGAGCTTGGCCCAGAAATGGACCCTTTCTCCCAGGAATGACATCATTCTGGAGTCAGCAATACTGGGAAGCAAAAGAGAACAAACTCTCCCAAAGGTCTTCATTCAGAAGTCTTTCAAGTGGGGAAAGGGCATCATCTTGCTACTGTGCTGAGCCCAACTCAGGAGCCTGAGAAATGAATTCCCAGGGCACTGGAGTTTTGCAAGCATGGTCTAGAAGCTCAAGCTCCTTCATTCTCATGGAAGGGCAATTGAGTAGAGGAAAGAGTCTCCCTTGAATTATTCCCTGGAAGTGATCCAAATCTTCCTCCTGCAGTGTAATTCTCATCCTCTTTCCTCTTCTCTTTAAAGGAGGTAGAGGGAGGGCAAGGAGGGAACCACTAGTCAGGCTCAGCCTGATAAGACAAGTAGCTGCTGTGATTTCCATGAGGACTGAGAATCAGCATCCTTTACCAGGTTACCCTGCCTCTTCCGTCATCATGCCTCAGAAAGCTTTATGTTTCACCTTCAAGGATCTTCCTGTTAGTGAACCTCAAGCTCACCCTAGGTGGGAAGGCCACCACCCCCAGCCCAAACACGTGACCCTTCCAGGCACATCTTCTAGGTCATGACAACTGAGAAGCTATAAGAAGGACCACATGCTGAAATCTCAAGAAAAACTTTGCCCTGCCATTGGACAGAAACAGGACCCGGCTGGAAAGTACCCTTACACCACCTCGGAAAAGGGCAGGTCCAGAAAATATAGTACAGTTGCCAGTGATATGGGGAGCTTAGTTTCATGGCTAACTGTCGCACGCTGAATGTTTTTGCCCCCTCCCCCAATTTCCCAAATTCATTTGTAGAAACCCTAACTCCCAACATGATGATATTATATGGTGGGCTTTTGGAGATAGTCAGATTTAGATGAGGTCGTGAGTGCGGAGCCCTCATGATGGGAGTAGTTTCCTGAGGAGAAGAGACCAGAGAGCTGTCTCTGTCTTTCTCTGCCATGTGAGGATGCAGCAAGAGGATAGCCATCCATCAGCCAGGAAGAGGGCCTCACCAAGAACCTGACCATGCCAGCACTGTGAGCTTAGACTTTCAGCCTCCAGAACTGTGATCAGAACTTAGAGCTGACTTAAATAGTGTTGTTGATGCTGGACATGTCCACCCTCGGCTGGGCTGAGTTTCAGGAGAATATCTGACTTTATGGTGTGGTCTCACAGTATGATACTGGATGTTCTGTTGCTGTAGCAACCAAACACAGATGTGGCTTTCTAGTAGCATACCTCCCTGGAAGATATCAGGCCACTGAGCGAGGTTAATCCAAAGGGTAAAAATGGCACCCCATGTTTCTATGGTATGAAGCATCTGGTGAAGCTGGTGATCTTTGCATGACCTCCTTTCTTTGAGCAGGGATACTGCCACATGACAATGATTTCCATTAAGTTTCCTTCTGGTGCAATGATCTCTATCAAGTTTTCTTCCGGAAAACCTCTTTTGAGCCTGCAGTGCAAGCCACAACTATAAGCCAAAAGAACTGTCAAAAGGGAAGTTCTAAGCCCCTGCTCACCCCCACCATGACCCAATGTCAGCAGTATGTGCATTTCAAGTTGTTTTACTGTTCTGGCCATTCCCCTTTAAGACCAGTGATATCCCTCTTCCTTCACTCATTGACCTCATTAACATAGTGCTCCAGAGGGTTCACTGGCCAGTAAGAGCAGGAGGCAGTGGGAGTCCTTCCTAGAGGAGGCAATAATGACGACTCTGTCAGTACTCTCTTTCCCATAGACACCGTGGGGTGGTGGCTTTTTTCCCAAGTGTCCCCTGGCAGGCAGATCTCTCATGCTGTGGTGACTCCTAGTTTCTTTTCTCTTGATTGACATTGGTCACTAGAGGATCCTGAAGAGTTTCCCTTTTCAGGACTCAGATTTCTATAACATGAACATTGATGTAAGTAGGCAGAATATTGGTCAAGCTGCTGCATTAATAGCCAAGTGTTAGCTTAGGACTGGCCTTCATGAAGTATGCTTTCAATGCACAGCACAGAGCCCAAAACTACTTGAGATGTTATATATACACAGTTTGATTTTGGTGACTAGATGATAAAAAATTGGCACTTGCCCATGGATATGGGTTGCCTGGTTTCCAAGAGTCAAAGGTAGTTCAGGAATTTTGCTTTCCTAAGAGCGTTAGTTTTTTAGAGAACCTTTTGACTAACTTCCTTACAAAGCATCTCTACCTTCCTCACAGAACATTTAAGACAAGGTTTATGGTGTCAGCCTCTGAAGGCTAAGCGAGCACCATTCTCAGGTGGAAAACCATTTCCATTGACAGTGTTGTTAGTTGCCAGTTAAGGAATGCTGGCAGCTCTGTACGGCACCATCACCATTCAAATTGGACCGTAATGCAGGTCCCAGACAACTCTGCCCCTCGTAATGTAGTCACTTCACTTCCATGTCTTCGTCTGTCTGACTCGCATACTCAGATTATATATGAAGAAGATGGAAGACAGCGATCTGCCATTCAGTCAGTGTCATATAATTCATATTGTTTGGATCCCTCAAACTTACAAGTGAGCAACATCAGTGATTCTATTTCTTTCTTTCTTTCTTTCTTTCTTTCTTTCTTTCTTTCTTTCTTTCTTTCTTTTTTTAAAGATTTTATTCATTTATTTGACACAGAGAGAGAGATCACAAGTAGGCAGAGAGGCAGGCAGAGAGAGTGGGGGAAGCAGGCTCCCCGCTGAGTAGAGAGCCAGACATGGGGCTCGATCCCAGGACCCTGATATCATGACCTGAGCTGAAAGCAGAGGCTTAACCCACTGAGCCACCCAGGTGCCCCAGTGATTCTGTTTCTAGAACAAATGTATCACTGATAATTTTTTTCTCAGAGTATCATGACAATATAGTATGCAATTCATGGTGACAAATTAATTTTACTCTACTATCTCCTTACTTTCCCCAAACCACTTGGATAAGAGCAGTATTTTACTCTGAAATGCCCAACTGGTTGTTTAAGCCATTCATTTGAAATGCAAAGATTGGCATTTTTTTCAGAGGACTATTTGCTAACTTTCTGAAGCCACTGACTTAACAAATGTGAGTAAAAATTCTCACTGCTACAAATTGCCAAACAACACTACTTCCAAAAGAAGTAGGAAAGTGGGGAGGCCAATCAGAGCAACTCTGAGCCTAGTAGCCTAAGTAATGGCCAGATGGATTTCAACTGTAGTGATTTTCTGGATATTTCTTTTTTTTTTTTAAGATTTTATTTATTTACCTATAAATAAATAAAGAAGAAGCAAGAGAGACAAAGTGAACACGATCTGGGAGAGGGGCAGCAGGAGAGGGAGAAGCAGACTCCCTGCTGAGCAGGGAGCCCCATGTGGGGCTTTTAGCCCCAGGACCCCAAGATCATGACCTGAGCCGAAGGCAGACGCTTAACCAACTGAGCCACCCAGGTGCCCCTGTGGTGGATATTTCTCCTTAGACCCAGGACAAATCCGAGTTTTGGGAGGCCTAAAGCTTTTACAATTTTAAGAGCCCTCCTTGGGGAAAGAAGTTCGAAAATATGAATACAAAATTACTGAGGCAAAAGTTAAGCTTCATTAGCTTCATGGTAAACCCAGCTCTGAGTGAGACCAGTTAAAACCTCACAAATTGGAAGTAATTGTTGTTACTTTATCAGCACTTTATAATACCAACTACTGAAAATATTTAAGGTGACTTGACACCTGATACTTCTTAACAGTTGAAGGTTCTGAAATGCTTAAAATATTTTATAACATAATCAATAGGGGAAGTGGCAACTCAAACTCTGCTGATGTGTCCTTCCAGTCTATAAATATTTAGGAAGTACTCAAAAAGCAAACGGATGGTGCTAGCAATAAGATACCAGCCAAGAATATTGAAAGCAAAACTGATAAGGAAAGGACCTTTTGAGTTTTTGATTGAAATAGAGTAGATTTCTCTGAACCAAAAATCTCCAATGGTTGTTTAAGTCATTTATTTGAAATGAGACCAGTTGTAAGACATTATCACCTAACCAGGTACAAGCGTAGTGCTTCTTTGGCTTTTTCACTCATTCAAGTGTTCCAATAGTTGTTGTAGCTTTTTCTAACACTTATTAAAATGAATATAAAACTCTTGAAGTAAATAATGTCCATTACTGCGAGTATTGTTTTATTTTAACAAACCACCTGAAACCATTGTAGGTATGGGGACCATTTGAAGGAAACACAGAATTCCTGGCAGGGGAAGATCAAATACAAAGGCATGAGGATATGAGAAAAACATGATTTATCATGAGAATTCCAAGTGCCTTAGAGTAAGACGTGTGGAACAGGGAATGTCAAGGAATAAGACTGAAAGATAAACAGAGGTCCAGAATACAGATAGTCTGCTTTGCCTGGCAGAAGAGAGACTTCACCTGAAAGGCACTGGGAAACCATGGAAGGATATTAAGTGGGAAGTGAGTGCCAGGATGAGATTTGTGGTTTTGAAAGATCAAAGATCAGTCTATTGGCAATGTGGAGAATGGATTGGAGGTCAAGAAGATGGAAGGTGGGAATGCTGCTGCAATAATTCTACTGGGCAAAGGAGGAGATGGGTTAGAAAATCTGGGGAAGATGGGCAGAAGAATTTAGTGGATCACTGGCAATGGAGGTTGAAGATTTGTCCCATTTCTCTTCTCTGCCATAACCCAAGACTGAGTTCACTACCCACAGGTGGGAAAGTGAGGGGCTTGGATGACTGCCAAGTTTCCAGGTTGGGTGGTTGTAAAGTTGTGCCATGAACTAGGATGTTTGTGGGAGATAAGTTGTAAAAGGGATATAATGAGCACAGTTTGGGGCATATTAAATTTGAAGGCCTGTGGTACATCCAGGTGTGTGTATCTAGCAGACAGTTTGGGGGAAGAGTGAGACCTATAGGCAGAGATATGAGGTCATTAGTAGTCATGGGAGAGATGAGAATGAGAGGCATTTAAAAGTGGAAGAGAAAAAGGTCCATGTCAGCACCCTGGGGGAATAACAAAGTTTTAATTGTTTGGAGAAGAAAAGCATCTAGCAAAAGCAACTGAGAAAGAACAGTGGGGGAGGTAGGGAAAGAACCAGTAATGAGAACTTGTACAGAAATCAGTGAAGGAGTAAGTTTCAGAAAAATGCAATGATCAACAAGTTCAGATACCTCAAAAAGGTGAAGCCCCATTGGTGGGGTCTGTGAATGATGGTGGAGTTTCAGTGGAGTTGGGGAAGGGGGAGGGTGGGTGACAGGGAAGTAGAGGACGCTTTCCTCCTTGAGCAGTGAGTGGGAGGCAGGCCAAGTGAAGGGAGAACCAGTAGCTGGAGTGTTATGTAGGCATGAGGGTTCTTGGTTTGTTTGTTTGTTTGTTTGTTTGTTTTTTGTTTTTTAACATATATTATTTGTTTCAGGGTGCAGGTCTGTGATTCATCAGTCTTACACAATTGGCATGAGGGTTCTTTTCTAAGAGAGGAGACACTCAAACTTATTTATATGCAGGAAAATAGCCAAAAGAATTAGGTTAAAATTGAATGAGATTGAGGACAGTTAAATAAAGCAAACTCCCTTAGGATAAGGAAAAGGATGAGATCAAAGAGTATGGAAGGGCAAGGACATGGAGAAATTGGAACCCTCGTGCATTGCTGGTTGGGAATATAAAATGGTACAGCCACTGTAGGAAAGTTTCGTGGGTCTTCAAAAAGTTAAGCATAGAATTACCATATGGCTCAACAATTCTCCACAAAGAATTGAAAAGAGGAACTCAAATAGATACTACAATAGTACACAATTTGTGTACAATAGTACACAAATGTTCATTGCAGCATTATTCACAATTACCAAAAGGTGGAAACAACCCAAGTGTCTATGAACAGGTGGATAGATAAACAAAATATGGTATATCCATACAACAGAATATTAGCCATGAAAAGGAGTGAAGTTCTGACACATGCTATGTGGATAAACCTTGAAAACACTACACTAAGTGAAGTAAACCACTTAAATACTGTATGATTCCATTTATATGAAATATCTAAAATAGGCAACTTCATAGAGATACAAATATTAGAACTTCCAAGGGCTGGGGGAGAGGGGAATTACTGCTTAATAGAGTTTCTGTTTGGGGTGATGAAAGAGTTTAAAAAATAGATGGTAACAATGATTTCACAATGTTGTGACTACAATTAATGCCACTAACTTATACACTTAAAAATGGTTAACTAAGGGCGCCTCAGTGGGTTAAAGCCTCTGCCTTCGGCTGAGGTCATGATCCCAGGGTCCTGGGATCGAGCCCCACATCGGGCTCTCTGCTCAGCAGGGAGTCTGCTTCCCTTCCTCTCTGCCTGCTTGTGATCTCTGCCTGTGAAATACATAAATAAAATCTTAAAAAAAAAAAAAAAAAGGTTAACTACCAAAATGGCCTGCTTCATGTTATACATATTTTACCATAATAAAATGTAATGTTGGCCATAATATACATGATTCCGTTCATTCAGTTTGGTCAATAAAATATTCAATGCTTTCATTTTTTTTTTTGTTTAAAAAAAATGAAGGGATTAATTCTGAGCAAGACAGGGATGTCTTTCTCTATCCTTCCTGTTTTTCCTCTATCCTTCCTGTGCTCTGGGGGCATAGGTGAGGATGTGTACATATCTAGCTAAGATTGCCCTTGTCCCCAGGGACATTAAGGGAGTTCCCAACAGACTCTTATTTCCTTTGCTAAACAAGAAGCAAGCTCCTGTGCTTGGAGTGGACAGAATGGGGAGAGGTTTAATAAGGAACTGGAGGAGAGCAGTGAGTTTAAGAGTGGCCATCAAGGGGAATGAGAGAGAGCTGACCAAGGATACATAGAAGAACTGTCGAGTAATTTTCCTGACCCAGCTGAGACTGGCACACGGCTTCTGTGTAGGATTTCATCTTCAAATCTTGTTTATTTTCCCCAGCTGCACCAGGCATAGGAGTCAGAGAAGTTGGATTGCTATTCTTCTCCTTGATGGGGTGTTTGTGGCATGGGCACCATGGTTGACTAATGGCCAAAGAGGGCAATTTGAGAGGGCATATAAAAGAATGGTTCAGGGGCACCGGGATGGCTCAGTTGGTTAAGTATCTGCCTTTGGCTCAGGTCATGATCCCAGGGTCCTGGGATCAAGCCCCACATTGGGCCCCTGCTCGGTAGGAAACCTGCTTCTCCCTCTCCCACTCCCCTTCCTTGTGGTCCCTCTCTCACTGTGTCTCTCTCTGTCAAATAAATAAATAAAATCTTTAAAAAAAAAAAAAAAAAGGAATAGTTCACAGGGCCAACCAAGGGGTACAGACTTGATACAAATGAGGAGTCTGAAGGAGACTCATGACCCTGGAGAAAGTGGAATTGAAATGTGAAAATCAGTGTAATGAGAGTGAAGAGTGAGAGATAGGATAGGATTTTGGACTTCAAGTGTTGCAGAGGTAGCACTTTGCTGGTTGATGACATTATTGAAGTTTCTAGAAGTGAAGGTGAAGTTGTGGACATGGTATATTAGAGTGGACTAACTGTTGTCACAAGTAGATGAAAAGATGTATAATGGCTTAATTATAGTAGAAGTTTGTTTCTTATTCATGTAAATAGTCCATGGTGGTCGTGGGAGTGTTCTCCTTCTCTATAATTCAAGAACCCAGGGTGATGGAGGCTGTGTCATCTGCAGTCAGATCAAGGTCATCCAGACGTTGACATTCGGTTGGCATAAAGATAAAGAGGAAAGAGGAGTACATGTAAGTAGTTTTATGGGCCGGGTGTTCACAGAAAGAAGTACACATCATCTCTTCATATGTCATTGGCCAGGACATCGTCACACAGCCACACCAAATTGCAAGGAAATCTAAGAGATGTGTAGTTATGTGTCCTGGAAAAAAGAGCAACCAGCCACCCTTCCTACACTTGAGCCTCAAAGTTATTTTTTAAAGCATCTGCTGTTGTGATGCTGCTACTTAGTTTTATTCTTAAGTCCGGAGGTAAGTTTCAAAAAGGCTAACTTTATAAAGATAGCTGAAGTGAAAAAGCCTTATCTGACCATACATGGGAAGCCTTCACTTCTAATTCTGTTCCTTGTGTCTATTCTGGTAGGTTTTTTTTTTTTTTTTTTAAATCTAGGCAGACATCTCTGTAACCCAGTTTCCTCATTTGATGAAGTGAGTTTCATTCTTTTTCTTCATCAGAAATGTGTATAAGGTTTTTTTGGTAATAGAGCCCCTTTATCACACACTTTGTGCCAGTAGCAAATATTAAATAACAGGGAGATACGCATTAAGTCACTGAAGGCATTAGCCCTCACAATGAGCCAAAATGGATTTTGTGTCGAATTTAAGGGCAAGACCCATTTTGCTTCTGACTGTTGCCTTAACAAATGAGGTAAAGACTTCTTTTTGAGCCACATAGATGTATTTTTTTCTATAAACAAGCTGCTCAGTGTTGGTTTTTTAAACTAGATGAAATCTTTCTAATATGTATATTATCCACCTCATATTTTCTGCCAGTAGGGATGCAAGGCAGGCACAGCATCAGCTGAGAGTCATTGGCTGATAATGTTGAGCTCATAGTCACTCCCCTCACATTGAGCTGTGGGGGCGGGGGAGGGGGGGAATTGTAAAGGACACCAAAGAGGAATTTCCTCCTCAGAAGAGAGTTTGTTCCAACAACTATGTGAGGAGATTCAAAGGGTCTTGGTATAGACTGGAGTGGTTCACCATCTTACTTTCCAAAATTATATGGAAGTTGTTCTGAAAACAAACTCTGTATCTTGGTAAGGAAAGGTCCTTTAAGGAAACATGATGAATTACTACAGAGTACTAGGTGTGCCTCAAAATGCGTCCCCCGCTGATATTAAGAAGGCTTACCACCAGTTAGCTCTTCAGGTACATCCAGACAAGAACCCAGAAAACAGGGAGGCAGCTGAGGAGAAATTCAAACAAGTAGCAGAAGCCTATGACGTCTTGTCTGATGCCAAGAAACGCAACAACTATGACAAGTCCAAAGAGAACCACATCAAAATGGAAAATACAGGTGACTGCAGAGACAAAAACTGCTTGAAAGAGAAACCACAGTTTGAGAGGCCACACTCTGGCTTTCAAAATGTCTTTGAAGATGGAGACTTCTTCTCAGGAGATTGTTTTTCCACTGGTCATGTGGGTAAGGCCAGGAGATTTCACTCCTCCTTCTTTGATGTCATCCCCATATTGGACACAGGATTTTCCACATTTGTATCCCTGGGCTCCAGACCAAGTCCCCCTTCCTCTGGGACATTTGTACCCTTTGTAAGCAGTGGAATGGGAAACTTCAGACTGGTCACCACTTGTAGCCAGATAGTGAATGGCAAGAGAGTTGTTACAAAGAAAGTTCTAGAAAATGTGAGAGGGAAGACTGAAGTGGAAAAGGACAGCCCATTTCATCAAATTCTTCCACATCATGGGTAAGGAGTCTGTGCTTTGTTCTTTCATAGGGAGACTTTCCTGTAAGGATGGTGAGTCTGATGCTTATCAAAGACAGAATTGGAATCTAAGAGTGTGTTGAACTAGAATGGACAGAAGTCAGCTTAGTCCAAACCTCTTGTTTCACAGAGGAAAGAAATAATGGGCCAGATGATACACAAGAAACTAAGAAGCAGCAGAGTTTGGCTGTCATCCCATCTTCTGTTTCTAATTGAGCCTTCTTTTCCTCTGCACTATATTTGGGACAGCAGAAACCACCCCACAAGTATGGCCTTCTGGGTTAGTTGCAGGGCCCTCCTATCGGAAAGCCCACTGACTTCTCTTTGACTTTTTCATTGCCCCTCCTTGCTATTAACCAGTTTCCTCTTTCTTGACAGCCACTGTTTTTCTCTTCTGAACCTCTTCGTACCTCATCATTCCAATTGGCCATATAACAATCTCAATTGAAAGAGCTATCAAGGTGTATTAGCATTTGTAGGGAGAAAGAGTGAAAAGTAAAAGGGTTAAGATTTTTTTTAATAGAGACTTTTAAAAATAGCTAGCATTTATGGAGTACTTGGTAGATATCAGGCATTCTACTTCACCTGTTATCTCAATAATCCTTTCAGCAGTGAAATACAGTAGCTACTTTTCCTCCATCATATAGATAAGGAAATGAGGCTGAGAGAGATTAATAACTTGCCTAGGCCCCACCTAATAAGCAATAAAATAATGTCTTTCTCTAAAACACATGCTTCTCTACTGAGCTATAATATCTAAGGATCCCACTCATTTATTTTTACATCTTGGGTCTTGCTCTCATTGGAAATTTACACATACCATTTCTAAACCTTACTTCCATGCATGAGTACTTGCTGGAACTTATTAAGTAGGCAAAGATTTTTTGCATAAATATTCTTGTCCAACAGGTACTTGGTTACTCTTACATGAAGATAGAAACTGAAACTGACAAATGATTATCCCTAACACAGGGAGGTAAACAGGATCCCAAGATGGTGAACTATCTTTTTGTTTTGACTTTAATCATAACGTACATGCTAAATCATGGGATTTTTTAATATTTATTTAACTGGATCTGGTCACCCTCCAACCCCTTCATTTATGCTAATAAACAGACTGGGGTACAGAGGAGTGGTTACTTGTGGAAAATTACTGATGGAGTCTGCATCAGAAACTCTGTCTTCCATTTCCCAGTCTCATGCTCATTCTAGTACACCATGCTGACTGGCAAAATTTGGATTTCATTTGCATCTCAATCTTTTATAGAAGTTATGTAACAAATGATTCGCTTCCTTAATCAAGGAACTTTTCTGTGTTTGCAGTTTTTATGAGACAAATTTTTGATGTAGTCTTGAGCTTTTTTAATCTCACCGAATTTTCTGAACTTGAACAGGAATACGCCTACATCCCTCTGGCAAAGGGTAGCATTCAGGCAGGGAGCACACTTCCAGAAAGGAAGCAGTAGATGGATTTGGAATTGGAACACATCCTGTTCTTGCTGCTTACTAGTCATTGAGAACCTCCTGTCTGTCAGGCACTGTACTAGGTGCCTTACGTGAATGAATCATTTCTAATCTGTAGAATCCTTCAGGGGTTTATTTTCATTTTGCAAGTGAGGAAACTGAGGCTCAGGAAATTCAGGTCCTTTGTGCAGGCTCACACAATAAGTTGTGGAGAGACAAGGTTCAGACTGCAGTTTGTTTGACCTGGAAGCTCACATTTCCATCATGTTGTGTTCTACTGCCATTCATCTGAGCTGCTGTAGTCATGACCAAAGAGGAATGTTTTGTTGTATGTATGAGTTATATTCATTTCCAGTTTTTAAAATGAGGATTTCCAGATGGAGCTTTCTTTTACCAGCCCTAGTGTGAGGTGAACTGCAGTATGGCTACTGAACAAAGGGAAAATCAAATTGGAGCATGAAACTTGATTTTCCATTTTGTCTTAAATAAAATCCAAATTTCAGCATTTTTCACAGACAACTTGGCTTTTGACAGAAATGCTGAGTTGTAGAAGGGCTTTTTTTGCCAGCAAAGATTAAAAAAAAAAAATTCGGTTAGTCAAGGAAGTTTTCTTGTTGTGTAGAAATGAAAGCAGTGTCATCTCTTCCTGATGCCCATTTAAAATATGTAGGAAGTTAAGTATGAGCAAACAATAACAAAGGAAAGAAGGAGAGCAGGAAGGGCTTTGCTGTTTTTTTAAAGCGTTATAAGTGAGTACATCTTCATCTCAGTCAATCTAAGATAGATGGGAGCTTTGAAGGAACCTGTGATTCAGATTCCTGTGACCTCATAGTGCCTTCAGAACTGCTAGAGTGGTTTCCGCATGTCATAAGCTCCTTTGCCAATTCTCATCCTTACAGCTTTTACTGATGGGCAATCTTTGCGCTTACTAGCTGCGGAAGGAGAAGAAAATATTTTAGATTTGGAAAGTCAAATCCTTTGTCCTTAAATAATTTTCCAGTCTGCCCTGTCAACTAACTGCTTTTTTATGCACCATGTTTTTGAATAGTTGTCTCTCACAAATTAATGTGAGACTTTTTTTTTCTAGTTGTCAGCAAAATAAAGGTTTCCAGAGTTCAAAAACACCAAAAAGCAGTTAGAAGTAATTCCTTGCCCTTCTGCTCTGGTTCATGGTAGGTGGTTGACAAATGACATGAGGACCATAGGCCTGTTGAGGAACAATAAGTGATTATATAACTCATAGCTCAGGAAGCATTTGTGAAAGTAGTATCTCATGGAATCCCATCAGAAACCCCAAATGCCCACATTACCAACTGAGGAAACAGAGGAGGAAGGGATTTACCCAAAGTCACAAAGTGGGTATTTCTTTCTTTCTCTCTCTTTCTCTTTCTCTTTCTTTCTTTTCTTTTTTTTTTTCTTTTTTCTTTTCTTTTCTTTTCTTTTCTTTCTTTCTTTTTCTTTCTTTTCCTTTTCCAGTGATCCTTTTCCCTTCCTTCCTTCCTTCCTTCCTTCCTTCCTTCCTTCCTTCCTTCCTTCCTTCCTTCC